>NW_005187476.1:1886052-1948678 GCF_000239375.1 Pundamilia nyererei | reverse complement strand
CCCCCTCCCCCCAACAGCCCTTTTGAATGTCTCCCTAATTCTGAGGTCTCAAGGTTGGCAAGTATGTAAATACTACATAAATCCCTATCTGTCACTGTTGCCAGGTCAAGCTGTGTGGTGTTGGAGGAAAAGAACCCAAAATGCAGGCAACGACTGATGATATGAATGAGAGTTTATTTTCAAGTGGCAGAGTGACAAAGACAGGCAATGAGACATGAAAAGCTACTGAAGAAACCTAAACTGGGAAAACTAAAGAGCAAACCTGAAATCATAATAAAACGGGGAGAAGGGCTGAGGGACGCAGACCAAAGAACAAAACACCATGAAACGCAAACAAGTCGACAAATAGCACAGACCGACACCCACTACAAGCTGAACACAGTGATAACAGACACAGACCTTCAAAGCGAAACAGGAAATTCCTAACTCCACCTCAGGGAAATGAACAAAACACAGGGGGAATGACACAGGAAATAAATCTTAGAACTGGAAACCCTGAGAATGAAACCTACATACTAATAACCATAAAGAAATTAACATAAAATGAGATAATAATGATGAACATAATCACAAACACAAAACCCTGGGTCAATGACCCAGCACCATGACACTATCCTAATAAGGACACATATATAATTGTATTTATTTTTTTGCTTTCCCATATTAAGACAAAGCTAACAAGAAAAAAACAAAGAAAACTAGCTACAGCCAAAGATCACCACAGTGATTTTATTTTAGTAACATGAAGAGGTAGAAATGGAGGCTACAGTCCTGACTGCTCATCGGTGTGTTACCTGTTGAAATTCAGGCTCTGGCTGCTGAGCTGGGGTCAATATTCACTCAGCTTCTGTTGCAGTTTGCACTTTGCCGTCATGCTCCTTTTGTTTTTTGCAATAAAAAATTAATTAAAAAGTAAAAGTAATGTCGATATTCCTACAAAGTTCCACATTTGGCCAACATTTGCCTTCTCCTGCACACAAATTAAAATCAGTTGATTGCACAGGAATAATAAAAAGCTTTATTAGCATGTTTGTTTGATGTTTTTACATTTCTATCCACGTTATATGCAGATAACTACAGAACATTTGTAACGCAAGTATAAAACTACACATAAATAACCTTAACAATACTTTGATTACTGAATTTAGTACAGTAATGTGGTATATTACTACGCTGCAGAAAAATGTAATGTAATTATACTATTGCATTAAAACGTTACACCCACCCCTGTACAGGAACATTATGAGCCTGTGCTAAGGTGCTGTAAGTTTATAATAAAATACTTTTAAGTCATCAGTTCCTCCCAGCTCCAGTTCATTCTGGAGGCTGCAGTACTCCAGCCCCATCCCAATTCCCATATAAGATTTCCAGTTCCATTTTATCTGCTACAGGCAGCTCATCAACTATGCAATATGGTAACTAGCCTGGACTGTGATTGCGCCCACTAATAATGTTATTGTGCCAAGAAAAAGGATGAATGTCTGGAAAAGAGATAATACAGTAATATATATTAAATTGTTATGTATATCTCATATTACATTATAACACTGAAAGCTATAGTATTCTTATACTTCATTTTAGCTTTTTTTAAAAAAAATAATAATAATAATACAGATCAATAATTAATGTGCTTTTTCATTCTTCCCAGTTTAAGAATTATTCTGCAACAGACTTAAGAATTTCTAATGTTTAAAAATGCATTATTCTATTCTTACTTACTAAAAGTCAAACTTCAAAGCAATTTTAAATCTAAGGTTTGGGATGAGTATTAAAGGGAGAACAACAGAGGAAAAAGAGACTAAAGTAGAGATAAAGAGTAGAGGAAATAGTCAAGGGAAAGGGGAGCAAGAGTTGATGAGAGGGTGGAATAAGTAAAGATGGAGGAAGGGAGGGTCGCAAAAGATGAAGAGGAGGAATAGTTAAGAGTAATAGAGGTGAGAGGGCAGCAGATAAGAGAATGGACAGAGTGTGGCAATGGAAAGATATACAGCTGCAGGACTGTGAGAGGTGTGTAGAAGGAGCCGGCGGAGCTCATTACTGCTTATCTCAGTGGTAGAGGAAATATAGTGTGTGTGTGTGTGTGTGTGTGTGTGTGTGTGTGTGTGTGTGTGTGTGTGTGTGTGTGTGAGAGAGAGAGAGAGAGAGAGGAGGTGTGTGTCACTCAAACACACACTCAATTTACATTTCAGCTCACCTCACAGACATTAATATACGATGAATTGTGGAATTTGATTAAGTGGGTATGCTATCTGGGGCTGCTTCTGAACTATGTAGAGTAAATGCACATCCCAGCATGCACTTAGCAGCGAGTTACGTGCTCACTCTGCATGAAAGTGGAGACTTGGATTTGTCATGAGAGGCCTGAACATTTCAATTCGAATGCAGCGCTCTTTCACCGATCCCTTCGTCTCACTTGTGTCTTTCTCTCACAGCCTGCTGTACCTCCCTGCACTTTGCCATCAATCTCCAACCTCCCCCCCATTCAACCACTCTTACTCCAACTTTCCATCCCTCTATCTGAGGCCTCATCAATCTACTGTCTCGCTGTAGACCGCACTCATGACACTGAACTTCTCAACTCTTCCTCTCACCCCTAACTACCCGTTCTCTCGCCCTCTTTGGTCGTCCCCTGCCCTGAGTTGCTCCCTCCATCAATCATGCATCCAACTCACGCATTACCAGTCTGAACCTCTTTCCCCCCTCTGCCCACCCACTCAAGGCATTAATCTCTATCAGCTGTCTACACTCAGTAAGCTAGACAAGAGTCTGGGTACACTCTTTGCTCTCTGCTTTTGTCCTCCTTTTTCTGTCTCTCCTCTCTTTTTCTCTCTTTGCAACTTTAGAGCTGACCCCATAATTCGGCTCTTGCTCCACCTGTGTAATAGCATTCATTTGATGGAACCACCTACCCATACTCCTTCTAATTTTACATCTTTCACTCTACTATTTGTTGAATTTCCTCCTATCTTTTTATTTCTACATCTTTCCTTATATTGCTTCAGTTATTTTCTTATTAATTATTTAGGAGTTTTTTATTACTTTATGAAGTGTAAACTAAAATTGGTCTTACTCTTTTTATCTGTTTACATTTATTTTAGCTGAAGTAAATGTATATTTATTGTTGTTGTAAGAGAGACCTGGCAGTAGCATTATTTTATCCAAAATTATAGCATATACAAACTATATAACCGTAACAATTAGCCAGTTGAAAATGATCAAATAGCGCTTACATTTCAGTTAATACATTTATAATCACATCAAACAAAGGTTTCAAATTCCTCATAATTGATTATCGAAAACTCTGTGATGTTTCTGCATAACTGAAGATCAAGATGATTGTCCTTTGGGTTTTGTACTGCTGGTCAAACTAGAGTTAAGGATGATAATATGTTTAATGGGATTGTGCAGGAGGGACAGGAATAGAAATAAATACATCAGAGGAACAGCCCAGGTTGAGCGGTTTAGACACGTTAGAGAGGCAAGGCTGAGATGGTTTGGACATGTGCAGAGAAGGAATGGAGGATATGAGATAAGTAATAAAATGCATCATAGAAAAGTGATGGGTTATCAATAATGGATCATTACTTCTTATACAACATGCAGACACTTAACATTTTATTGGGTACACAATACTACTGATGCATGCTGTGTCGATTATGTGAGGTATTGGAAGTATTACTAATGGATTCTAATGGATATATTTTGACATGATTGGATCACGTTTCCTGCAAACCACCTCACTAGATTATTCTATAGAATTCAGATGCCACTGAAATCCACTCAACTCTTCTTCATATAATCCAATAGAATTCTGCGAGTGAGAAGCTGTAATGTGTGTAATTCTCTCCTTCCCCCCATGATGATTCCCATGACCACTCCCATCCACATGCACTTCAGTATTTAGCAAATATTTGCACGGTGTCATCCTTCATTTATCCAGGAAAAAAGTCTCATTGGGATTTAAATCTAATTTCCAAGTGAAACCTGACTAACACGACAGCAAACATTACAACAAATACAACACATAAGATCGCAACAAGTAAAAAACAAATACAATATTCCATATAGACAAATGTGTGATTAATATGCAATAGCAGAACATTAAGGACAACCTTAAAAACATTCACACTGACTAAAAGAGTTATTCTCCAATAAGCAAGAGAATAACTCTTGGAGTTATTCTCTTGCTTATTTAAAATGCATTTACTCTCCCCTAATGGTAACTATTTCTGACTATTTCGGTTCCTTCTGTAGATTATTATTATTATCAAACCAGGAAACAGAGGCCGCATTTCTAAAAACGTGTTTTTCCAATTCTGTTCTGATTCTTGGGAAAATAATTTGTATGACGTTGTGAGAGCTGCAATGGTGAACATTGTAATAATAAAATATTTTTGCATAACATTCTGGTGTTAGCATTTAGCCCAAGGCACAGTTACGTCCATGCGTTAGTACTGAAGTCAGCAGATTCATGTTCCAAGTCCTGCTTAATGTTTGCGAAGCCAGGGTAAAAGAGGATAAAAAAATAAAGCAGTTACAAGATAAGATAAAACTAATAGCACAAACTTAAACCTGGGTCACTTATAAAATAGATTAGATTAGATTAGATTATATAAAATTAGATTACCTAAAACTTTATTAATCCCTCGGGTGGGTTCCTCTGGGAAATTCTGTTTCCAATAGCACAGCACCAACAGAAGTTACAGAATGTGAATATGCCATATATACAAGCTTAGTTCCCCCCCCCTCCCCCCCTTGTCCTCCTCCTGTTTCCCCTCCCTCCCACATAGTTTTTAAGTCTGTTGGTTCTTCTCCTCTGGTTGTTTATGGCCATGTGCAGAGGATGCCCAGCATTGTTCATAATGTCCAGCAGTTTTTTTGGTGTCCTTTTCTCTGCCACTGTCACCAGAGTGTCCAGCTTCATGCCGACCACAGAGCCAGCCTTCCTGATCAGTTTTTCCAGCCTGGATGAGTCCTTCTTTGCTGTGCTGCTCCCCCAGCACACCACAGCATAGAAAAGTACTCCAGCAACCACTGACTGGTAAAAGATCCTCAGGAGCTTCCTGCAGATGTTGAAAGACCTCAGCCTCCTGAGGAAATACAGTCTGCTTTGGCCTTTTTTATACAGGCACTGAGTGTTGCATGACCAGTCCAATTTGTTCTCCACCCACAGCCCGAGGTACTTGTATGTGTTGACCACCTCCACCTCTTCTCCCTCTATCTGAACCGGCAGTGGACCTGCTCTGGACCTCCTGAAGTCCACAACCAGTTCCTTGGTCTTTGAGGTGTTGAGCTGCAGGTGGTTTGTGTGACTCCATGTCACAAAGTTCCTCACCAGACTCCTGTACTCCTCTTCCTGATCATCCCAGATACACCCCATGATGCCTGTGTCGTCTGCAAACTTCTGAATATGGCATAATTCAGAGTTGTAGCAGAAGTCAGAGGTGTACAGGGTAAAGAGAAGAGGGGACAGCACAGTTCCCTGATGTCCTTCAGCCTGACGTACTGTGGTCTGTCGGTGAGGTAGTTTGAGATCCAAGCTACCAGGCAGGGGTCCACCTGCATCCTATTTAGTTTTTCCTGAAGCAGACAGGGCCGGATGGTATTAAAGGCACTTGAAAAGTCAAGAAACAGTATCCTGACCGTGCCTTTTCCCTTGTCCAGGTGTGAGTGGGCTCTATGTAGGAGGTACAGGATGGCATCCTCCACTCCAACATCAAAAAAAAGGAGTTCAAGGTTTTTGATGCTGCTTTGGATGCTTCTTATTCTAAGAGCCAACAAAGCAAGTAAGTACGTGCTGAGGCTTCCAGCAGGTAACTATGCAGGGGGGATGAACCATTTTTGCATCCCAGTATCACAGCAAAACGTGTAATTGACACACCATTCCTGCTTTGCCTCTCTAAATTGTGAAATAGACACAATGGCAAAATTTGTTCCAGTAATCTGCAGTAAGACCAGAGGGAGATATTTACAGATATTATTACAGATGTGTCAATAACAGACACTGTGAACACATTTACATATTTGCCACCTAGCTTAATCATTTCCGATGTTAAGGACCCTGGAATGAACTTCATGTGTTTTTTGCTTATTGCCGACTTTAAATATATTATCTAACACTGCTGGTAATTCATGCATGCAGTAATGCAACTTCTGCATGCATGTCTATGTCCATCCCATCGTGTCCATTGGACCGGTGTATCTATTACACATTTTGCCGTGATATCGGGTTGATTCTTCAGTTGAATGAAGATGTGCAGGATGTGTTCTCATCATGCTATTGACTCATGGAAGAGAAGATGGAATGCCGATGATCTCACAGCATCCTTTTTGAACTCACTCCAGTTCCTCCGGAGGGCTTTTGTCAGCCCAGCTCAAACTGGGCTGGCATACACAAAGGCTGGACAAATGAAGGTCAGATGAACTTGCTATACAATTTCACACAGGAGATCAGAGGTCTATCCTACAAAGCAGAAACGGGTTATTAATAAGGTTGTGCTCAGTTTATCCCTGCTATTTTTTTTCTTTATATACATATATATTGGAGTCTAAAAAGGTCCCTATATAGGGGCATAACAAAGAACACAATGCTAAAGCCTTAACCTTATGTACTATTTACATAATCGTGGGCGATCGTGGCTCAAGAGTTGGGCGTTCACCTTGTAATCGGAAGGTTGCTGGTTCGAGCCCCGGCTTGGACAGTCTCGGTCGTTGTGTCCTTGGGCAAGACACTTCACCCGTTGCCTACTGGTGGTGGTCAGAGGACCTGGTGGCGCCAGTGTCCGGCAGCCTCGCCTCTGTCAGTGCGCCCCAGGGTGGCTGTGGCTACAATGTAGCTGCCATCACCAGTATGTGAATGGGTGGATGACTGGATATGTAAAGCACTTTGGGGTCCTTAGGGACTAGTAAAGCGCTATATAAATACAGACCATTTACCATATTTGCAAATGATCCTATAGTTAACAGTTTTGTGTAACATTGCTTCTTGCTTTCTCTTACCTGCTCTGAGACTTCCAGAGTTGCAGCTGAAAGAATAGTTAAAATAAGGCACAGTTATGCATCTGAGCCCGAGGGAGAGATGTTTAGGAGGCAATCAGACACATAAGGCTATCCCAGGGATACAAACAGTCTTTTCCTGGTTAACTGTGGTTCAGCTACGGTGTTCTAGAAAGATGACAATTGCAATTGTATATAGTGAGCAAAACATAATGTTTGAATCTTGTTAGTCTTTATAGACTAGTATAGAGTTTTACTGGTTTCTGTGTTGTATAAGTGACTGTTTAACTTTAATTACGATGAAAACATCATAGTTAGCTGACAAAGGCTCCAAGTTATGCACCGCTAATGCAGCTCTTTGTGTCTGTGTGCTGTATTCTGTAACCTCAAGAGTCTGCCGACTGTCCCAGTTATGTTCCTTTGGCTCCTTAAACCTGTACCGATGAGTGTAAATATAGGACTCATAGAATCCCCATTTAGTTCCATTAGCAGTGACCTCAGTGCCATTTGACCTCCACACTCCACAGACCTGTCATAGAGAAACATGGCAGAGCCACCACAATAGGGGTTTTTCACCCACGCACACAATCCAGAGCTCTCTCTTACTTTCTGTGTCCATCTCATATACACATGCAGCTACACGCACAACACAAACACACACAGACCCTTTGCTTCCGTTCTTTCTTTCAATCATCACAAGTGTGAGAAATGTGTACATACGTTAGGAAAACAGTAGAGTGTATACACATACACTTGGACTGACCACACACAAGCATGCACACACAAACACACTGGGCTCTAAGGGGACCCAGGGAGACATACAGGGACCGCAGGTTTCAGCTTCATCCATCACCACTAAGCCCACCTCTCCATTTCACCACCTTCTATCCATCCATCATTTTCTCTCCCTCCCTCTCGCCATTGTATTCTACCTCCTTCCTCTCCCCTCCCCTCTCCTCTCCTTCTCCTCCTCCTCCCTCTATTTCTGTCATCTCTTCCAACTCTCTCTTTTATGCTCTCACTCATCTCTTTCCCACTAACCTTTAAGCCAACCTCTGCCTTTGAGCACAGTGCTCTCGATCCATCTTAGCCACATCTCTCCCCTCTGCTTTCCCTTCCAATCTTCTCCATCTACCCAAAATTTCCTTTAGCGTGTCCATCTGCTTGCTTCACTGTCCTCTCCATTTATCTTTCTCTGAGCCTGCTTCTCATCTTCCATTTCTGAATTTCTCCCTCATTGGGCGCTTTCTACCCTTTTTCCAGCATGTTGCTTTCAATCTTATTACTTCTACCCCTTTTCCACGTCAGCTTTTCTTACCTTTTCTTCTACAGCCATTGTTGTTCTGCGATACACCTACATCCCAAATATCAAACCTTCATCAAACAACATTCACGTGAAGATTATTTTGGAGGTGTATGGTAAATCAAAGTTAGTTTTTTTGTTTCCAAGACAACTCCTGTCTTCCACTGGCTTCACCCATTTTAGTGCAATCATGTTTCATCATGTTTCAGTTGTTTTAGAGCGTCACCTTTCATTGTGAACCTGCCTCCAGCTGTTCATCTTCATCAACCCTGACTTTAATTTATCAAGTGATCTGGATTTGATGTGGATTTAAGTAGAGAAATCAATACTGGATCAGGGCTTTCACCTGGATTCTCTATGTCAATCAGTTTAATGGAGCAAGTATTTAGAAACGTAGCCCCTCTTTTACGATCAGTGTTTTTCCATTTGAGAAACACAGTGAACACACAAACAAGCTTCTGTCATCCTCCCAAAACTTTCACGAGTCCTGCTGGTGTTATTATGTAGCTCTTTGTGAGTGTTGTGGTGACGGTGGACCTGTGTGTGTAAGTATGTGTGTGTGTGTGTGACATTTAATATCATAGCTCTCCCTGGCATGCTCTTCATTACACTGCACTCAGTCTAATTTCATCGGGGCCTGCAGCCGTTTGAAAACAGGCCAAATACTCGATGAGAGATGAAGAGAGGAAGAGGAAGGAGGGGAAGAAAATGGGAGAGGTGAAACTCAGAATGGGTTGTTGATATTAACCAGCAGCTGGTGGGACATGATGTAGCTATGTTCGGCCACGCATCCACATCTGCTGCCTCCCACACAGTTCTGCATTAATCCAATTCACAGAATTAAAAGCTGAAGGATGTTTTGCTTCTTTACCCCTGTAACCCCCTTCCTCCTCCTTTCTTTCTTTTCCCTTTTCCTCTTGCTCTCTCTCTCACTCTCTCTCTCTTGCTCTCTCTCTCTCTCCCGCTTTTGCTCTCGCTTGCCGTCTCTCTCTGTCTCTCAGCAAGAAGGATAGGCGCTAAGATTAATTCCCTATTTTTCCTAGGGTATTTGATAAACAGCCATTCATCTTTGGGACATAGGCGAAAGACACTGTATGAATCTGCATAGAGAACAGAGAGAAGCACCAAGATGAGGTATATGAGCGAGCAAAAGTACAGGGGAGAATGAATAGATGGAGGTGAAATCAGAAGAGCAAATGAGAACGATTAAGAAAGGAAAAGTTGGGGGGAAAGGCAAGGACGTGAGGAAATAAGTGACTGTTGTAGCATTAGGGCAACAGATTAAGATCAGATGAACAGACCATAAGCTTGCCAATTCAAGAAAAATCGAATTGAAACTTCCCATTCCTGTTTAAAGAAATGAGAATACGACAGAGATTATCAAGACATTTCAGCCTAGTTGGGTCCAGTATGATCAATAAAAGAGCAATAAATTCTTATATGGTTGCACAAATCTATTCTGAAGACCCACCTTTCAACTTTTGCATGTGCATACGCTGATGAAAAGAGGATTTGGAGGGAGGTTGCAAAGTGGCTTGCATATGCAGAACAACTGTTGTCAGGATCAGATATTTGATATTTGCAAATTGGAAGGGTAGGAGAGCAGTAGCAGAAACATTAGCTGACACAAGCTGGCACTGAAATCACTGGATCTGCATTACAGCTGAGCCCGACTTCCTCCATTGTGACATTTTCACGGTTAGTGTGAACCTTTGGTACTGACCTATTTACCAGCTGTGGCACTAACAGCAGCTGCCTCATACAGTTTCCCTCTTTTACACTTTCCATCTTTGTTTTGAGCGTTTGGCCGTGTGTTATGATACCAGCTGGGCAAAACACTAACTAATTAGCTAGCCAGCTTGCAATTTTTTTCGAACGCAGGAAGAACACAACACAGATTGTGCAGAGGTTGCCAGTGACTCAGCAAGGGTGGTGAATGAAAAGTGAATGAAAGTCATTTCATGTACTGTAATCACTGCTTACATTAGCAAGACAGTCTAATGAGCTTGGCATAGTTTGCCAAGCTCATTTAATTTCCACTTTATTTTTAATCTTCTCTCTTTTTAATCTTTTGACAGGAATACTGGAGATGGGTGAGGAATTAAAGGTATAATAAAAGGTTATTTAGTAGGTTATTTGGAAACACACCACACCACAACTTTCGATTTTTGGCGCGAGTCAGAATCCAGCCGTCAAAGAGTTTCCACTGCTTGTTGTTACATCATTTTGTTCTCGACAAACTACATGGTGTATGTCATTAAATATTTTCAACTTAAATATTTCATTCAACACGCTCTGATCTGCAGTTTGGGTGTAAATTTTTAAGCAGTTTATTTGCAAGCATGATATAAACCCAGATGTACATATTGCTCTGCCTCATGAAACCCACCCAGCAAAACGTGAATACAATTCAATTTTCAACTGTTTATTAGTTTGACTATCTCAGCTCAAAGAGTTTTGTGTATGTGTGCTTATATGTGTGCATGACAAGTGCTTTAAGAAGTGAATGACAGCTGTCGTTCAGCTGCTTACACTGGACCGTCTTGCCACACTGATAGAATTAAACAGGACATTCGTGCCTCATTAACAGTTTGAGTCCAACCTCTGGTTTATACTCACCGCATTAAAGGCTGAACCTCCTCTAACTTCCTGTTTGAAAACTCTAAAAAGATAAGGTGTATTTTTGTCTCAGAGCAAACCGAGGACATGTGTTTGAAAGCTCTAATTGTGTTATTTTTATTGATAGATGCTGGGAGGCTGGTGTATCTCAAAGTGTTGAAATAAGGTGAAAGCGCTCTCTCAGCCCCTGTGCAAGTCAATATCTTGACTTTAAAGCAATTGACAGGTTGTTTTTGTGAACAAATCCCTCAGTTTTGACATGTAATCCTGTCTGCGTAGCGCTCCGTCCCTCATCTAGTCTTTTCCTTGTCAAACAGGGCTAGTGCCTGATTTTATTTGGCTGCCACAAAAAAGGCAAAGCCAGTGACGACGGGAGTGGAATAACACAAATGTGATGTTCTTTTTTCTCAGCTGTCTCGCTCTCTCTTTCTTGTTGACTGTTTGTTTTCCACTTTCATTTTTTTATTTAACTCTGCCTAACCCTAGTTTTCTCTTCTGTCCTCCAATTTTCCATCTCCCCTACCATTTTCCTCTCCATAGTTGTTTTTCAGATCTCAATGAAGAAAGAAGTAATTATTATTATAAAAACTCTGGCCTTCTCCTACTCCACTCTTGCTTCATTCTCTTCTGACAGGCATTTAATTTGTTTCTCAGACAGCCTTTCACCTTGATCGGGACACTAAATCCTCCAATTAAATCACCCAAATTGGCACTCTGGGCACAGCCAGAGGTTGGGAGGGTGAGCAACAGCAAAGGTGATATATACAACACCACTGTATACCACCGTTATGTGTGTGTGCGTGTGTGTTTTGACAGCAGGGATTGGCTATAGCTGGTGAGCTGACTCCATCTGTCAAAAGGCCCCCAGCCCAAGGCTAAAGGTGCTATCTGTCATGCCAGATGACAGGGACTGGGAGTCCATGACAAGGGGGTTATCATATCACAGCAGCTAAGAACGGAGGCAGAGAGTAGTAGAAGAAGGAGGGAAGAACTGTAAACTAAGAAAGGATTATGGTTAGACTGAGAGAGAAAAGATAAAGAAAGCAAAAATGGAACAGTAGAGGGGAGCAGAGGAAGGAAGAAATTGGATGTATTGTATCATAGGAGGAATTAACACGTGTCTTGGGTGATTTAATTGCAAGATGATCATTCTCAGCACACAGGATCACACTGAGAAAAAAAACTAACAATAATGCACCACTTTGGGTACCTGTGGCTATCGTCAGCCGTTTGGCCACTGTGTTGTGCAAGTAAAAAATAATCTGCTTTAGAGTGAGTGACTGGCCAAGCTTGACTCAAGATTATTAGGGCAAAAGTTTGGCTTTGATAGTTTATAAATCTACGCAGGTTTGCAAAAAAGGAGCTGTGCAAGGCTATGACATTTGACCTTGTTCATGTTCATTTGCAAAGCATAGCGTAATAAAGTGAGATCCTATTTCAAGTCATCTACAGGCGTATATGGAGAAGCATTCTAATACTAAAAACTAATACGCTCTCAGCTTGTGACTGGATCAGCCAAGATGCATGTCAATGTCAGGTACGAACAAGGGTCAAACATGCATAGATGAAGGACGGATGAATCGAGGAAAGACCTGCTTGGAGACTAGCAAAGAGGAGGAAAAGAGAATCGGGGTGAGGAAGAACACTTTGAGCAGATTGGACTTGAATCAGTAATAAGACAAGGTAGGAGGTGAGGTGAGAGATGAGCTACTCTATCTATGACCAATGGAGGATGGAGGATGAAAGGGAAAGGTATAGCTGGGAGAGAGGCAAAGGAAAATCGAGGAAGAGGAAAGTGGCGTTAAAATCAGAGAAGATTTGCTTGGATGTGCTTTCAGAAACTCACACAGCCCTTGCACACACACACACACACACACACACACACACACAAGCACGCACACACACACACCTTAGGTGTAACTCTCTTTTCAATTACTTGTGACAGCTGCTGTCCCCCTGATCCATGCAGCTACTGTGGCAATGGTGACAGGAATTATGGTGGAGCAGACAGGTGAGTCAGAGGGGAGCACGGGGTGGGAGAAGTGGGAGAAAGGCGTGCAAATGGACAGAAGGCCATGGATAAGTCTGGAAGGTATAAGTTGGACAGGAGAGATTCAATAACAAACTTAAGAAACAAGATGGAAAATACATTATTGGTAATCTTTAAATAGAAGATTTGCTAATAAGCATGGATGATTTATGTACTGTGGCAGTGGTGCCAAATTTTTAATAAATAAATAGACTGATAGAAGAATGAAATGGAGTTACATCTATGTAGTGTTTTCTGTTACTAATTACTCAAAGCACTTATCACCACTAAGTGCATTTCGGCCACCTTTTTCACACATACAGTATACAAACACGGCACTTGATTCTATTCACTTAAGTGCTTTAATTACCTTGCATGAATACCAACGGCCAGTTTTGAATCACCAGTAACCTGATAAACACATCTTTGGGTTGTGGAGGGAGACCAGAGTACCTGAGGAAAGCCAAGAGACTCAAACAAAGACGATTCTTGCTGAAGTGCTAATATATTTCTATGTATTTGAATAAAACATCTTACCACTGATATTGATTGAATGGTCTGTGACCTACATTTACCTTTACAGTGTGCAATTTCTGCCACTTAGTTTAACTACTTTGACCACCACACTTGAGCAGACTTTATGCCAGCTTACTTATTTTGCTCTTTGAATTGTCTTACTCTTTTTTTATCACTATTTCTTACTCGCCTTTACGATCGTCACGCTGCACAGTCTCTTTTGATGTCACCTGCCTCACCATTGAGGTTTGTCTTTGGGTTCAAGCCCTGACAGTTATGGACCTTGCAGGCTCAGAATGGCTCTAAAGTGTTCTCTCTTCTGCCACTTATCATGAGGAATAACAACTTCCTTTAACCGAATGACTGGCTGCCTCCAAGGTATTAGCTGCATAATCTGTGGTGTCAGCGTAGTTCTAGAAACAGTTTTTCTTGTCTATAGCTCTTTGCACCTTTCCAGGTCTACATTTCAAGGTTGAACAGACAAGCTTCTGTCACATTTGCTTTGCCGTGAAGATTCCTGTTACCCAGCTTATGTGATAACTGTTTCATCTAATTCCATTGAGCCTCAATCAGCTGAATGTTCCTATAAAACCGTAAGTCAAGTCAAACATCCTGATTATCCAGGTGGACAGGATGGTTCTTCTTGCCTACACCTCCAAGAGACATGTCTGCAGAATTGTGCCCACCACACACTTCACAGTTCCTCCCTCAGGCTCTAAGCTTTTCAGTGATTACCTGCCTTCTCCTTCTCAACCCTAAAAAGCAAGTCAGCATCCTTTCACTCAAGCTGTACATGCTGTCACAAGTACAGTACATGTTATAATTAGCCCTTTTGACTGGATGCCAAATGTCAAGAAGGTACATCTTTTTTTAGGAAGAGAAAGACAGGAAGCATCCACACAAAAGCAACAGCAAATGCTTTTAGTATTTCTTTCTTCTGCTAGTCACCTAACGTTGTCACTTCCTTCCTGCTCCTTACCATTTTTGTATTTTTTTAGTAAAGAAGACTTCACCACTATCTCTGTTGCACTTCAGTCTGGCTGACCTGGCTGCATGCCAAATATCCTTGGGCAAGATACTAACCCTGTGTTTGCCTACTGGTGGTGGTCAGAGGGCCCGGTGGCGCCTGTGTCCGGCAGCCTCGCCTCTGTCAGTGCGCCCCAGGGCAGCTGTGGCTACAATGTAGCTTGCTATCGCCAGTGTGTGAATGTGTGTGTGAATGGGTGGATGACTGAATGTAGTGTAAAGCGCTTTGGGGTACTATGGACTAGAAAAGCGCTATACAAATGCAGGCCATTTACCATTTACCATCATTCAGACTTCTACTAGTTGCCTATCCACTGTTTGGTTTGTGTGTCTACCCGAGTATTCTGAGCTAGGACAGCTTGAATAAAAATCTAATTTAACCACTGTATCTTGGGTCATTTAGTCTAAACAACACAGATGTGCAGTCATCAGCAAAAAAAACTGTTGATGCTGTCATGAAATGTTTTGATAACAGTATTAAGAAGCATAGGGAAACTGGAAAAAAGGAAAAACTATATATATAGTTTGTGCTTTGGCCTCAAGATGTTTGGATTCCATACGGTTGTCTAACACTTTATGGGAGAGGGAAACAAGAAGTTGTTGGGTTGTTGTCTTATTTTTAGTTATCTCTGTTACACAAGAGAGTATCACAGAATCAACATCTGCAGGTATAATTTGAACTGGATACTGCAGACAGGGCTCAAAACAGAGAGCCAGAAACATGCCTTAAAAGCATCTCTGTTGGGCTTTAAACTTATTTCAGTCATGTTCGGCTGATGTTTCAAACAACCCAGCGTAAACAGTGGGAAGCATCGGTGGTTGCCTGTTAGCAATTGTTATACAGTAGGGATCGCACACAGGCATGCATGTGTGCACACAAATACACACAAAGATGAATGGCTTTGGGATCTGAAGAGAGTAAACTGTTTGCTCCTTTGGAGAAAGTCTTCAGCATGTCTGTGCACCCGGTGCTGCTAGAGTGTGTTGCTCACTGTGTGTTTAACCCACCACCCTTTAGGGAGGCTTGTGGGTGGTTTTGGAAAGGGATGACAGGATCAAAAATAGGTGTACCATGCATACGCTAGAACACCTGCACACCCAGATAGACACACATGCATGAACACATGCTTACACACATGCCCCGTACACTAACTGACTGCTTGAGCTTGTTCCACTGGGTGCCTGCAGGCCCACCAACATACCCATCATTAGCCAGGTCTATTTTAAGAGATGAAAGTGACTTTTCCACGAATTGTGTAGACTCCATATATGTGATTATTATTCACGTAAGTATTGTAGATTCAAACATCCAAAGAATTATTCGATATCACTAAATTTATTATAACTGGGAATTTCCCTGTGTTATCAGCGTGTTGAAAAAAAACCCAATAAAATTGATGTTGCTTTTTTGTAGAAAAAGTATATAAATATGTACATTTTAAGTGTGTAATCAGAATTTAATGATCTTTTTAGTAACATGGAAAATGATGCGCTCATTTCTCCACAAGTATATTTTCATGCTTGGTGAGGCGCACAGTGTTGAGAATCTTCCCAGAGATTCTGAGCACAGCAGACTGATCCCTTTGAAATGTTTGCTGTAATTAGAGTTTTCCTAAATGCAATGAAGTAAAACAAAATTATGGGAAGACTCTGCAGTCTTTATGAAACAGAAATCACTGATCACGTGCTGAGTAAATGTGGCAATGTGTCAGCTGGAAACATTTCCTACTACATTAAGTTTCAGATCATCTTAAAGGGATTCCTGCATATGTACTCGTACACAAACAGCAATTGCAGGACCTGGAGGTGTGGTTTGGCTCGCTGTCCTTTTGAAAAGACATAACGATGCAACTAAGCTTAAAACAGACGAAATGACATGTTGCAGAAGCTGTGGCAGCCACTGTTGCCTTGAATACTGAAAAATTGACCAACAGTAGTACCAGCAAAGCCCCAACTAGATAGTAATTCTCCAACAAAGCAGTAAAAAAGGCACATTGCTAACTTTTCCTTGTGTTGTGCATTTTATCAAATTTTCTGTTAAATGAAATGAAATTAAAATTAAATGTTAATTGAAATAACACTAGGCTAGGCATGAATAAATTGATAATTTCCCTTTACTCTCATAGTCATAAATGCGCAGTATGCACAATAATAAAGTGTCCAATAATATTCTTGAGGTGACTTCAGATTACATGTATATGGTCATATAAAGGTGAACAGTGAAAGACAAAATAAACAGGACGATCCAAAGCTCAGTGTTGGGAGCTTGGCTCGCAGCTATACTGCAGCTACACAGCAGTTAATCTGTTCTTATAAGAGTTGGATGCACTGAATACATATTTCACAATATAATCACATCTCAGCACACAGACTGGGTGCTGTTTCTTCCTCATAATTCCTAATCTAAATATTAGACAACACACACACACACACGTGCACTCCCATCCATAACAAAGTGTGACCTGGCCTCTGTTTATGAGCAGATGTTAATATTTGTCAAATTACAATCATCTTGCGCAGGGTTTAATAATCACACAGTTGCACACAAACGCACGCACACACACACGTTGTCCAGGTGGAGCACTACCCCCAGCATTCAAGAGGAAGAGGCAAAATTACCTCGCCGTTGGCATGGCAATGGCTCATTGGAGAAAATGGCTTCTGCTCCTCCCCAGCTGAGCTCCTCACATCCTGCCAGGGATGATGGATCAGAGTGAATAAATGAATACGATAAAAGAGCACGAGAATAAAAGAAAAACAGGTAAGAATGTTTACTGAGGCCAAGAAACAGACGAACAAGCGGATGAGGAGACAGAGCAGTTGCTGTGATGAGAAAAAAGAAAGAAACAAAGTCTAAATGAGCAGTTAGTGGTTTTTCAGAAGCACCTGTGGCTCCAATACTCCTGCTCAGAAAAAGGCTCTCTGTTTCGATGCATTATGTGAATTTGAAAAATGATATCTATTTGGCTATTTACACAATAGATTCAAAAGATTGAATCTGTGCAACTAAAACTATCAAGTTGATTTCTGTAGTGCTGCAAAGGTCCAATAAACTCATACAGTACTCCAAAAAACAACCAAGATATGAGGAACTTGAAAGCATCATACAATGGTTTATATTCATCTCACTCTTTTCTTCTAATGAGCAACAAATGATCCTGTTGTTAAATTAAGGCTCAAGAAATGTACCGTCCCTCTGAGCTCAGTGTTTCATCTCATTATTACAAAGGCTAAGATACTTGGGATATTCACTTCGTAATTAGGCCATACTTTAGGTGTGAGGTGCCCAATTAGAGCACCACAGTATGCTTATCATCTAATGAGCAACATATTTTGTCTAATTTGATACAAAGTACACAGTGTTGTTCATTTCTAGTAACAAAAAGGGGGCAATCAAATTATGACCATAAATATTATCAGTCTGGTTTGATTTTATCACAATCTTAAAAATTATAACCTCAGTGAAAAAAACATGTATCTACTAAAATATCGAGGTATTTCATCTCCGAAGCCCAAAACACGAGTCAAAAACAGAACAGAAAAGAAAATAAGCCTAACCTTGTTTTTCTTTTGGAGCCAAAAGGAAACACAAAAAGGAGCGCTGGGCCACAGGTGGTAAAATGCTTCAGGTAGGAACTACTACAAATTGTTCCCAATTGACATTTTTCTCCATTCCACATCTTTTTGGGATTTGAATCTCCATGGCTACAGGGGAGAGGAGTGGATCAAACCTAATTCAGTTCACTTTTAGCCCTGTTATAATGCTGGCACTGTTATAAACCAGCTGTTCACGGTGAGCAATCAAGTTCAAAAGTGTATCAGGGCCTATGCTATGAGTGAGCCAGAGCCACGCAGGTATCTTATAGTACAAATGATCACACTGTTAAATAAATACACGTGAGTATTCAGCAGTGAAAAGGTCTCAATGTGTGTGTAAAATCAGGTTCTTTCAGCAAACTTTCTTTTCTGATTGGAAAAAGGCACCTATTGCCTTACCTCTTCTCTGGATATGAGGAGCATTTCTTTGCTCTACTTTTAGTTCCGACACTCCTGAGCCCACCCAGGGAACCATTTAGGAGACCGAAAGGCAAAGAAAGACAAAGAAAATGCCTTTACTTCTACCTCATCAAAGCCTCCACAGGGGACCTGTCTCTGTTTTTTTTGTTCCCTTTGTATTGCTCTGCCCATCAGTTCCAACAATGCTTCACAAAGCAACCAGAACAGGCTGTAATTTCATTGCGCTACCTGGTTGTCTTGGAGATTCCTTCTGACCAATCAACAACTTTGTATCTTGTTTGCTCTCACAGCTTAAAAGGTAAAAAAGAAAAGAAAAAAAAGCAGAGCTCACTATGTTTTTTTCCCCTCCCCTCAGGGGTCAACTTTAGTTTGGGCTGGCTGGCTTCTTGTTCTACACTTCTAATTGGGCAGAAAGCTCACTGATCAGTTGACACAAGTTTACACCAATTCTTTCTAATGAGTCATACACTATAGTGGGCTATAGCTAGCCAGGGTGTTTGAGTTCTCTGTTCAGGCTAAAACCATAACAAATACCCTTGTACTGTACAAATATAAGATAATTGACTTTTGTGTCCTTTCGAATATAAAGTTTGAAGAAAATAACTAAAAGTTTGAACACTGGGAACAGTTTGCAGACGATTTTGTGCCAAAGATATAGTATATGAATTGTACTTGTCTAGTCCAAAAGATATCTGCCCTTCAAATTCGAGGACATAAATTTAAAGCAGGAACCGTCAGTATCAGACAGTCAGCAATGATTACAAGGATTCATTGGAGTAAAATATGTTTTTTTCTTTTCTTACTTTTATTGCTGCACAAGGGAAAGATGCTGTGTCTAAGATTTTACCAAGTATTTCTGTTTGATTTTGTGTTTATTTTGCATCCGCTTATTCTCATTCTGCCACCATATGTAAATGCAAATGCAAATTTGTGGGGATTGTCTTCAAACAGTCTATCCTGTTTGTGCCTGCATTACCTATTGTGACACATGACCAAGAACGTCTGTATTTGCACTGCAGAGAAGTAAAAACTGAGGGATTTACTTACAATGTGATTTGTCAATAAATGAGCTGTACATCCATAATTATATTATTTAACAAAATTAAATATAGCAGTCAACAACTTCCGGTGGAAACTGGTTGGTTGTTGCAGTTCAGTGGACACAGAGGTCACTAAAAGAATTTTAGCCTTTCCATAAAAATGTGATGCTTAAGACTTTGGTTATCAGTGATTTGATGGCATGTATAGTTTTTGCTGTTTCAGCACACAAGTAAGCACACACACTGGTAACCACCAGTCACTTGAGGAAAATGTGTCCTCAACTGGTTGGTAAGTTGTTGCAGGAGGCTGCTGCCGCACCAACAACTTTCTTGTGTTTCTGTTAGTTGCTGACAGATTGATGAAGTTAAACATCATTTGAATGGAAGACACCATCTTATCTGCAAACACTTGTCAAGTGGTGAAATGTGCAACGAAAACCAGAAACACGGACATTAGACCTTCATAGAAAAATTCGACTTGTTGAAACATGTTGGTTTCAGCTGTAAAGCAAAACTTTTACTTTGAAAGAGAACAGTCTCCATTTTCACTTTGCATTGCACTTTTTCAAGTTTCATTGAAGCTCATGGGTTAGTTAGCAAGCGTTTGCAGATAAGCCAGTGTCTTCTATGTGCAACTATATCAATCTGCTGACAACCAATGCAATCACAAAAAGGTTTTTGGACACTGAAATGTCTTTGCGGCCAATTTCACAGTGCAACCCTCAGCAACCAGTCAACACCTGGTAAGGGGCTATCATTTTTTTCCCTATGGACCAGAGGTTGCCAACGGTTCTGCTACAGGTCTTTAGGCCTGTGTGACTAAGACTAAAGTTTGTTCAGACAAGCTACTCAACTGATTCAGTGTCATATACATTACAAATGCAGTATTTTTCATCTCTACCTGTAATGAACCATATCAAACGGAAAATGCAGAACACAGGATGCAACAATAAAAATCCATAACAATCCTGGACTTTCCTTCCATGTAGAGGAAATACCAATCGGTCAGTTAGGTCAATCAATCTCTGCCAAAAATCTACCAAAGGTCACTTTCTGCTTCCCTGTGAGATGCCAGTGGCTTTGAAAAATTGCAGCATCTGACACCACAAGAATGACAATGGGTCAAGTTGAATTTAGCTTGGGAATGCCAAACTTCTAAACAAAGAGTAATGACAAAATAGCCGATGGCTGAAGCTAATAAACGGCTTCTGGTTTGTTCCCTTGGGTTTGCTGTTTGTTTTTGTGAACACAAAAGAAGATGAACTACTATCAGAGTGAAAAGTTTCCCAAATACTTTGTTCTTTAAACAAAAAAGCCTTATAGCTCAGTGTCCAAACAAAACTGTAAGTGGCTTCATGAAATCTCCTGAAAACTTTTATGCGTCTGAGTTTCTCCATAAAATATCAAAGGTAAGGTAGATTTAAAGCCAAGCTTTTCTTTTTCATAAGCTTTGTCTGATAACTTTCCATTTGGTACCTGGTGCTCTTTTCACCTTCTACCGTTTACTGAAATTTGAGCTTCTGAATTCTAAAATGGAAATTTGTGCACTCTGTGGTGGCCTCAGAAGTTTCCACAATGGAGTGTAAAATCTGGTGTCAAAAGCATTTTTCTTCTTTTTGATTAAAATCCCACAATTCAAGGCTTTGACGGTGCTGCAGTGAATCCACAGCTGCAGCATTTGTTCAGTATAGTCTGAGGAGAGTGATCTGAGAAGCTGGGAACACTGTCGATTAATAGTTTTTCAGGGAAGACATACATGAGAGAGACAATACTCTTGTTGGAGAATGCCTGTTAGGTTTGCACTTTTACACTTCAGATGAACTCAGAAATGACAAAAACAGTTTCCAGAAAGATTTCTATGATAATTATGGTGGCACTGGCTGTCAAGCTAAACAACAAAAACTATGTTTCGAAGAACAACAGAGACACACAGCAGGAGCTATTTACTGTCGCACGTAAATACTGAGATTAGCTCTTCTAGTTTTAAACATTCAGTTATGTTTTTGTGATCATTCACAATATACACAGGCTGGTTTTCTCAGGCTCAGGCTATCCAAAGAAGAAAGTTCATCAAGATGAGGAAATTTACAGGGGTGCCTCCTTGACCAACTGAGGTGGAGGATAACAATTTGTAAAACACTGCTGCCTTCAGGCAAAAAAGGAAATACGATGAAAAATATGTAGGGAAGATTCAAAAGTCTGATTTTTTTTTCCTTTCTTCTCTTTTCATTCTTATCTATATTTAACACCCCCTCCCTCCCTCCCTTCCTCCCTTCTTCCCCTCTGCAAAGCTCTCTGTGCCTCTAACTCTTTCTTGGTATCTTACACCTCAAATGGTGCAGAGACAGACTCACAGTTCACTTCATCTACTCTGCTTCCCAACAGAACAGACAGTTATGTGCTCTCACAACATGCAGTTATGGAAGCGCACTTACGTGTAACTTCCACACACACACATGAATACACCCTCTGACAAGCACAGAGTTGCGCATGGCTATGTGAAAAGTGGTTCACGCACACAACTGCCTAGTGGTAAGCTACATAGTCACTTGGCATGACACTCACATACACAAGCACACACATACATGAGTCATTTATATGGGCAGCCAAATGGACTACCAAGTGCTGCTTCACCTCCCATAAAGCTGCCATAAACCCTCTCTGCCTCTGACAGTTGACTGATTGGTGTTATAACAAGGCAGGTATGTGTGTGAAACTGGTGGCATATATGTGTGTCCATACACTGAGGTGGACAAACTGCCTCTTACTGCCAGGTGTGGATCTAAAGAAAGACAAATGTTTCATAAGGCAATTATCTTAGTAAAAATGGCACCCACAGTTAATAATATCTCCATAATTATTGGTGTAAAATGCAAATTTCAGCTCTTGTGAGCCATATATAATAGTGGGTGGTTTTTACTGACATTAATGTTTCGATTGTCCATCTTAATTTATTTTCTGCTCATTCAGAGTTTTTTTTCCCAGTCAAATCAAAATACCTGAAACATATACTTTAAAAAAGCTGCATTGTCTATGTTTCTCTCCCTGTAAACAAGGTCTAAATTTTTTCTCTCTCTCCTCCACAATAAATGTGTATTTGCTTGGAATTTGAAGCAATGGTTCTCTCCCATCCAGCCACAAGAGCATACTGATATTGGGCATAGGTCGGGCATTAAGGTCACACAGTGATGTCAGATGTTGAGGTTTGCTTCACAGTTGGCATTCCAATTTATCCCAACGATGTTATATGGGGTTGAGGTCAGGGTAGTGTGGAGTCTAATTAAGTTCTTCCTCGACAAACCCAGAAAACCATTTCTTGTTTTAATTTTTTTTTTATTCGATATCTTACACTGCAGAGGCAGAGGAAGGAGGAAAGAGAGACACAAAGAAGGTCCCAGACAAATATTAAGCAGGCCATATTAAAGTCCCACAGTAACAAAGTGTTAGCCACTCAAGAAAATGGAGCCATAGGGACTGCTGTTGTTGTGTCGTGTATGAGAACGCTGTCATGTTAAGACAAGACTGAGATTTTCTAAACTGTGCACTATTGTCTGTGATTCCCAACCAGGGAAGAGGATAAGATACCCTTAGGGGTATTTTTGTAGTACCCGCCCTACAACAAACTGTCACTTATGCAGGCACAAAATGCAGTTACAAGCAAAATATGTCTGAACTCTTACCTAAAAATGAGTCTACCTACTGTGTGTGTGTGTGTCTCGACCTCAATTGCACTCTGTCTCACCTCTCACCTCGCCAACTAAAGCTCATAACCTCTTACCAGACAGAAGCCACTCTCATATATGTAACAATCTAACTGAAACTGTGTACGGAATATATTGAATAAATGCTTTAATCAAATGCCACTACTCAAAGCTTAATAAAAAGGATATAAACGAATAAAAGATAATAATGAATAACATGGCATGTATGTCTTGTAAGCGTGTAGGCAATCCTTCCATAGCTCTAAGTCACTTTGCACAATAGATCGTCTGGACCTAGCGCCAGACGAAGCTTCTGACCCTCAATTAACTGACTGAGCTAAAAAGCACAAACTGCAGGGTGTGTATAAAAACAGTTATAACTGCACCTGGAATAAAGGTTAATATAGTGCCTGTATGTTTAAGCATCTTAAGGTCGTCTTAAAGCTATCTGTTATATTGTTAATGCAATGCTAATGCTGTAGATTATATTGTAGCAGTAAAATAATTTGTTCCATTCCACAGTATCCAGGTGTTAAATGGGAAGATTAGCAGGCCAGAACAACATAGGGCGAAAACTTTTACTGTTTTTTAAAAGTAAATCTAGAGAGCTAAAATTGGTCATTGCATGATGAAAACAGAGTAATGCCATGCAGTGACTAAATTGTATATTTGAATCAAAGTTTTTAAAAAGTCAAAGTGGTTGATAAAGTATAGGTAAACAGCTGAAGTTTTAATTTATCACAATGGATGGACAAACTGAATGAATTGTTAGCTGGTTGCCAATAAATTAGTAGGTGAAAATAGTAGAGGAATGGTTAAAATGGTGAGTCAATAGTTAAACAGTTCACTGACAGTTCACTACCATGGCTCTATGTGGCATATATGAAGGGATCCTTCCACCTCCACAGCCCTATTCATGTGACAGGGAGGTGGAACCACTAAGACATAATATAGTTGTAGGTTTTTAGAATGAAGTCCAGTCAAATTGCATTTTTAACTTCTACTGTCATCTCATGGAAATCCGCCCAGCTAATTGAACTTTAACAAAAAGCATTCCTCGACACCACCAAAGACTATCAGCTGACCCGATGCATCCATCAGTGTGTGTGAATGTCAGATAGAAAGCGCTCTGACAGTTTGCTTCCAAGGAGGCTCAACAGGTAAGTTTTTCTTCTGGAGTGTCAGCCAGGTTTCTCTACTGACATATAAGGTTAATTTAGGAAATTTGCAAACCACACAAAGGATGTGTTTGTGTTAACACAGCTAAGACCCAATACCCTGACCATTGAATGAAAACCAATCCAATACAATTTGTAAAATACCAAATGATATATTCAAACACATCAATCACAAAAGCCAAACAAACACACCAGTCAACCAGAAAATTCAGTGCGCACAGCCCATAATTTTGCTTCACAGCAGTTGCTTCAGTTCATTCATAAAACAGAAAACAAAGAAATCCACTCCGGGGTTTTTTTGTTTTTTTTTTATCCGTTCCTCGGTTCATTCCAGTAAGGTAATGTAGATCCCTCAGAATACTTTTTAGTTCTTCTGCTCATTTATCACATTCTTTATACAAACAGCCGAGACCCTAAATCCACCAGGTTTATAGTAAGTTATAGGAGATAACTTATGGCGCCCAAGCAAGCTGACAGTCCCTCCTGGTCTGTTTCTTTAACTGTTTCCACTGTACTTCAGGGGAAATGCATGTCACTAACGCAAGATTAGCTTAGCCTGTGAACTCACTGTGTGAGGAGGTTAAACAATGGCGAATTTCTGCCGGTATGCACATTTGTTTGGCCACAACCAACACAAGGTCTGTCTGTTGATAATTACGGACAGAATTACTACTAAAACTAAAAAAAGAAGGTCTTTGGTAGTGAATGTCTGCCTGACGTCTGAAGAACCATGGGCATCACCGAATGCTGCTTTTCCTCTCATGAGATGCTCTGCAAGGCCTTCAGTTGTGGATTGTTTGTGGAGCTTTTTGCCTTCAATTTGTATTCAGTTACAGAAAAACATGTTCTACTGGGCTGATACCTGTCCACTGAAGAATATTGCATTACTTTGAGAAACCTTGAGAAATTCTTGGATTTGCTTTTTGCATTATCCATTTGCACTGCGGACTACTGCGCAGTTTTGTAGCATTTAGCTCAATCTGACTGGAGAATAGCCTTGTGCACTTCAGTCTGGTATTTCTATCAGCAGTCACGTCATCAATAAATTCTACAGATCTGGTTCAATACATTCCCTTGCCATTGCATTGCCTCCACAATGTTTGACTGAACTTGTGGTATTTTAGGGATTATGAGCTCTCACTTTCCTTGGTTCATCTTGGTTTCATCTGTTCAAAGAACTGTGCAGAGATTTTTCCCTCTAAATTTATTCTGGGCGTCCTATTCTCAACCAATGGCTTGCACCTTGTTGCCAACACTCTGAATTTAGATTCATGTAGATGTTTCTTGATTGCAGACTTTGACATTGACACTACCCCCTGAAGAGTTCTTCACTCTTCAGTTTTTCATTGGTAATCCACTTTATTTGTCTTCTGTGGTCTCACAAGCCTTTTGATGTTGTTGAGGTGGCAGAGTGCATTCTTTCTTTTTAAAAAATACATGAGATTGTTCAATAACCACTCCTAAAATTGTTTGCATCTCTCTGATGGGTTTATTTGGTTTATCAGTCTAGTTATGCCCTCCTTCACTTGCATCCGCATCATTTTGGACCACACATTGGGAGATCAAGTGAACAGCTACCAAATGTTAATTCAACACTTGGAAACAACTCCAGATGTTTTATCAGCTTACCAAACACACACACGCACACATGCTTTTGCATTCCTTAACCCTTCAGAAATGGAGCAGTGGTCTCTCTGATTCATATTGTCTCTCCTCTGCTCACATTAAAATTGGTACACTCACTCTTACTGACTCCCTCCCACTCTCTGCCTCGAACACATACACACACACACACACATCTGGCACAGGCACACGCACACAACAGCCCACAGCGGTAGCAGTGCTACCCGGTGTGGACAGCTCCATCTATTGTCTGTGAATAATGTCCAAGGTCACTGTGCACTCAGAGGGTGATCATAAAAACCATACGGCTGCTAACCACAGGCCCAACCACTGAATTAGACAGATGCTGGGTGAAACAGGGAGAGATGAAAACAGAGGAAAAGGAGGAGGTAAGCGAGAAAGTGTGCCAGTAAGTGAGCGATGGAGAAAGAAAGGGTGCAGCACAGAGAAGAGGAGGGATAGAGATAAAGGGCGGAGGGAAAGCAGGGAACGCAAGCAGTGGATAAGCATGGGTGAGGAGGAGAGAGGCATCTGATACCCTCTCTGCCTCTCTCTCTCTCAGATCAGCTTATCAGATCACAGATCACGGAGGAAGACAGCAGATCTGCACTCCTAATTTCACTCTTGCTTACTACTTGCAAATGTGGGAGCTTTTGAGTTTTTGTCACATCCAGGGACCAAATCTGAACTTCACGCCAGTTGACCAAGGACAGCTTGTCAAACCAGAGACACAATCTATTTTCCAAATTTGACTTCAGTGCACTTTCACTCAGCACACTAATAGACGGTCTCTCCCTTAATTGGGGTTTCTTAAGGTCAGGCCTCATGGAAATTAACAGAAAAGATTGCAATATTTGCTAAATTGACTGTGTGTAACAAAAAAATCCATCCATCCATTTTTTTAAGCAATTTATCAGTCTAGGGTTGAATAGAGCCTGGAGCCTATTCCAGCTGGTTGCCAGAGGTTGCCAGACCATCACCGGGCTAGCATAGATGTGTTTGGATTTCAGAAGATGACACATAAAGGCACACGGAGAGCTTTCAGTTTCCTAATGAGTTAGTTAGGAGACCAACAGCACTCCGATGAATACAAGGGTGCAGTTAGGAGCTGGTTTGAGTTGTTATTATTGTAGATGTATACTCTAGGCACAAAAATAATCAAGAATATGAAACTACAACTTAATACTTTGCTTTGCAAAAAACAACAACAGCAACAACAAAAATACATTACCAGCACTGAAGGTATTAAATAGTGGTTAATGGTTCCTGTTTGCACTTTCCATAATGCAAGATTTAGTGAAGATTGTAAGAAAGGCAATAGCAATTGTAGGTAACAATACTAATTAGTGGTAAGTTGAATAGCAGGTTTGCACATATATTGAAATGCAAGTACTGCCATTTTTTTCAAGGTTTTGTTCATCAGCTTGCAAAAACTCTTGAACTCCTTCCATCTTTATGACGTCTCAAAATCGGATCATACTTTAGTCAAATCCTCATGAGGCAGAGCAATGCTAAAAGATATACAATCCAGGGAAAACCCATTTTTTCCTTGGTTGTACTGTCACTAGCATCAGATTAAAGGTTCTAAAAATAAGCAAATACAGTTAAGATTAATTATATATTTTAAGAGTCTCATGCACCACTACCACTCAGTGCACCACTACTAAAAATGAAAGGCTTAATTTTAAGAAAATGTAACATTGTATGTATGACCCAAATTGTCTTAAGGCTTACAATGAATCAATCACTGTGAGGGTACTAGGATCACATCTGCAGAAAAGGAAAAAAAAGTTGTTAATTCATATTTATCTCACTAATTTATCGTGTTTTTTTTATTCTTGAGCTTCTCATTTTAATAGTTCATGACAGAATATAACTTTTACAGGAATGTTTAGCAATTTTTAAAAAAAGGAACACATGAAGCTAAAACCAAGACAGGTAGACAGAAACATCACTGACTGGTAATGTTGCTGTGTATCTTTTGTACATAAGCATTTGTTACAAGGTTCAGCCACTTAAGCAC
This sequence comes from Pundamilia nyererei, assembly GCF_000239375.1. Classification (NCBI taxonomy): domain Eukaryota; kingdom Metazoa; phylum Chordata; class Actinopteri; order Cichliformes; family Cichlidae; genus Pundamilia; species Pundamilia nyererei. The sequence goes on along the minus strand of NW_005187476.1, from coordinate 1,920,607 downwards.
TTAAGCTTAAGGCCAGGTTATGCTCTACAAAATCTAGTTTATATGCAAAAGGAGTTTATGGTTTCTCTGAACAGTCACAGACAGAAACAAGATGATACAATCATTTAAATATGGAGATGAGAGCACATATTTTTTAGACAGTTTCTCCTGGAAGGTATTAAGAGTGTTTCACTTGGTTGTTCATGTAAAAAATAACCGAAATGCTTGTGTAAATGATCAAAAACCAGGGCTTAAGGGAGAAATTCAAACTCTGCCTCTTTTTGCAACAACACCTTGCCAGTTGCTGCATAAAATAGGTGGGAATGCTGGATTGTTAGTAGTAGAAACTTAAAGAAATGGTCAGATAAACTCTTCACACATTCCATCACAACCACCAACACCACCATCAATAAATGGTCACATTTCATATTCCAGAGTCGCAGCTGCATTTAGTACAATCATTATTTCCTTTTCTTTCTTTCTTTCTTTTTAAATGAACAGCAGATAACAAGTTTAGATTTGGGGCTGCTGCATATTATATTTTCACACTTAGAGGGTACACCACAGAAACGGGAAACCAGATTCATCTGTAAGCTTTTCTTTTGTAGTCCACACTTGGGAAGTTTTCTTACAACTAGACCCTCAAATGAAGCTATAATACACTCACTCCAATTAATTCAATTTGAAAATGATATTGTGGGCTGTTGTAGAAGTGAAGAAGTGTTGCTCGCTGTGTCAATGTCTAAACCCAGAAATAAAGATGCAGAAGTGTGTCTGCTTGGCATATTGGCAAAGTAAGCTGCTGGGTACAATTTTCACTCAAAGCAACATTTTCTTTCATATTGGAAGGTATGCAAATTAAGATGTACCTGAGGCTACCAATGATGAGGAATTTGTTTGCGTGTCAGTCATGAATGAGATCATTTCAAGCACAGCGAGAGCATGAAAATGGCATACCGAGGCACAGCAGGCAAAATATCTCCAATTAGTGTCTGCACAAAATGTTAGAACTGATGAGGGAATCTCATATATGTGATCACCCAAACAACCTCTACCTTGCATGTGTAAGTAGTTCTCCAGGTCCAGTGCCATATACAGCCTATGTATGGAATGCACACGATCTTACTCTCTTGGGAAAGATAATAATTTAGTGGCTTTTGACAAATTTGGAGAAAAGAGAAAATGAACTATAACTTCAAAAAGACATTTGATGCTCTAAAGGTCTTTTAAAGGAATCAAAATAGGTTCCGCTGAAATAACTCCCACAACAGCCATGGAGACATGTGCAATAACTACTACATGTTTATGGATTACTCTACTGACCTTTTGTTATTGTGAGTGGTTACAATAAAGTATATTGAGCATTCAATCATAATATACAACAAGAATTATTAATACCATTAAAAAAAAAGCAATTACATTGAAAAAGTTACCTTTAATGAAGCATGTGATTAAGTGTCATTTTCATTTAATAAACTGTATAATTATGGCACCAGGAATAGAACTAGTTATTGGCTTTGCTCCTGTTTAAAGATCATGACACAACATATACTGCTCAAAAAATGAAAGGAACCCTTTCTTTCTCAAAAATGAAAAAAATAAAAGTCGTGCTGGATATCTATATTTATATGGACTGGGGAATTAAGGCATGCCACATTGTTTAATGGAAATCAAAATAATAGCTAATGGCATTCATTGCCATTGCCTAATCTGTACAGCTCTGTGTGTCTCTCCATGAATATGCTTCCCCAGACAATCACTGACCACCACCAAATTGGCTACCAACAAATTGGTCATGCTGAACAATGTTATAGGCAGTATTATGTGCTCCACAGCCACTCCAGGGCCTGTGCTGGACCTGCCAATTCTGGTATTCTAAATGACTCGACTGCACCAGGAAGTGAGCGCAGGGCTCACTAGAGGACGCTGGGCCCTCAGGCCACCCTCATTAAGTCTGTTTTTGATTGCTTGGCTTGAGACTTTCACACCAGTAGCCTGCTGGAGGTCATCTTGTAGGTCTGGCAGTTCTCATCCTGTTCCTCCTTGCACAAAAGAGCAGATACCAGTCTCGCTGATGGGTTATGGACTTTCTACAGCCATGTCCAGCTCTCATAGAGTAACTGCCAATCTCTGGAATCTCCTCCATGCTCTTGAGACTGTGTTGGGAGACAATGCAAACCTTCTGGCAATGGAACAAATTGCTGTGTCATCTTGGAGGGTCCTACCTGTGCAATCTCTGTTCCTCATGCTACCAGTAGCACAACGCCAAAGCAGCAGAAACCGATTAACAACCCCCTCACCTATTTAACAGCCCTAATCAGTATCCCAGAAGTTTTAATGACTTGTTTCTATACCCGGATTAAAACGAGTTCCTTTAATTTTTTTTAGGTATTTTAGTTTAAGTAGCTAACACTTTTTCACACAGTAAGACTCGAGTTCCATTGGGTACAAAATTCTTTACCTTGAGTTTAAAATGAAGTCTGCAGTGTCAAAATAATTAGATTAGATGTGTGGGAAGTCCAAGTATGTATGACAGATGTACACTATTACATGTTATGCATATATGATTATATGGCATGTATGCTCATTTTTAATGTATTAGGGGACCAAGATAAATTTAAATGCTATACACTGCCCATCAGTTGAAGTCAATAAAAATCAAACAATCATGGGATGCCACCCCTTAGTGAAAGTACGTAATTTAAAGCTAATAAGCACCACAAAAACCTAGAAAAAATTATTACTATTGCAAAATCTACTGAAATGTGCTGTACAGCACACATATAGGATACATTTTGGGATACTAAACATAAACATTTCACAACAAGCCCAGTAAAATAAACTATATTATAATATTATAATATAATATATCATTATGTTCCAAAGTAATTTATGACAACTGAATGTTAAAGCAAAAAATTATTTATGAAGAACTCGCAACATCAAAGTCAGAGCAGCTTATATAAAGCCAATATCTATGGCGCCAAGTAGACGTGAGGTTGGAGAGTGAGGAAACGATTTAGAGTGGGTATTGCAAATCAGAGGGATTCCGAGGAGAAACCCTGAAAGCACCAAGGGTCAAAACCAGCTGGGGGAATGCAGGCACCGAAAGAGAGAGCTAGAGAGGAGATAAGGGAACGAGGCAAGTATAGTGATTAAGTAAGCATATGAAAGACACTAAACTAGAGCCTGACGTTTACCACTTAAGCATCAGTGCAAGCTGATGAAGAGTGGGTGAATGAACTTGCTGTTAAATGGATAGGAGGCTTGTGAGCTAATGGAAAACAGGTGCGCAGTTGGAGGCCTGGCCAGGCGCTGACTGAGAGCCCCACCTCCTGACGGGCCTCACCGGAGCTGGAAGATTCACCTACATGAGAAGGGTAAGAGATTAAGAAGATAGCAAGTGCAAAAAGGAAAGAGGGAAGGAGGAAGGATACTGATACTCCCAGCCTGTGACATTATAATATTAATGATAAAATACAGCAAGTAAATGAGCAACATGAACAGTGGGAGGATCCATAAATATTGAACAGAACCATGCTCATAAAATAAATATAAAACATAAAGAAGTAATGAAAAACCTATTAACCTGCTATAAAATATTTGTTTTATATATGTGCATCTGTTTTGTACTTAGTAGGTACGTATCATCTGATTTTATTGGATTTTAAAATTGCAATGTTTGTTTTTAATGCCACTTTTGGGTTTTTTTATTCAACAGGTGTGATGGTGCCATATTTGTCAGAATGCGCGTTACTGCATGTGTGAATTATTGTGTGTGTTTTGCCTGCTTTCCCCCATATCCCCATGCACCTTCGTAATTAGTGTGTTCTTGGTAATGTAGTCTAATGGCTTCACGGGAACACTCTGAAATGCTGATGAACATCTGTTTGGCAGAAAGCTCAGAAAACACACGTTCCGTCTATGTTGGTCTCAAACCCAGATAGAAATGCACATTTCCTACAGTTTGCCATCCAAGTGACTTTGTGTGTATGTAAATTTATGTGAAGAACATAAATGTCATGAGCTCGGAAGAATTGATCCAGCTGAAAAACTTAAACACCTGTAATTATACAAATATCCCTGCATAACATTTTGTTCGTTAATGTGGCTGCATAGCAGAATCAATAAGCATTTTAGACATGCTCAAACATTTAAGTACACACGCAGAAACCAAATCCTTCACTTGTTTATCTCAGCGGTGAAGAAGAGAATTGTGGATGATTTTATACTCATTCCATTCCCTTAATGCCCCTTAAGACACATACAGTCATGCTGAATTCATAGCAGCTCTCTGACATGGAACACTTTCTACATGAGAACAGGTGGCTGTGTATGTTTGTGGCCTTGTTAGGGCTGTACAGTGTGCTGCCCCTACCAAGGTCAAAAAATGTCTCAGCACACCCTAGGAGAAGGAACAGGGCATTTTGTGTGTGTGTGTGTTGGTGTGTGCACCCCTGCCAGCTGGCAGGGACCCAACCTGCTATCAGTGTCGCGCCTTCTCCTGGAGACAGATCCGCTGCCTAGTTAAGAAGGTAAGCAGAGAATCTGATGCCTTCTCTCACTCTGGCCTCTCCTCATCTCTTTTTGTCCTTCTGTCATTCTCTCAAATGTCAGGGCAAAGCAAAAAAGGGCAAAAAGTGTGCATGTGTGGGTGGTTGTCTCTGCAGCAATGTATTATGGTGCAACCAGCCATAGTCATGTCTAGGATCCAACAGTTTGCATGCTATAACCTGAGGCACATCCTTCAGAGGGACCAAAACATACAGTTATTGTGACACAATATGACTGACATTCATTTATTTCCTTCTCTTGAATACTCAGATTGCAGCGTGGACAGATGAAGGGACGGTGGGATGCAGGGATGAAGGAGAAGACGGATGCCAAGAGAGGGAACCATGCGACGACGGCGGCTTAAACAAGCTGCCTAATTGGACACAAGAGGCCTCACAAGTTTAGTGGCAGAAGACTTCAAAAACACTTTTCTAATACAAATACAACCAGGAGAGGCACATAAAGGGGCGCAGATAATTACAGACAATTGGCAAAAAATGTACATAAACACACAGCAGTAAATGCAAAACAGAAACGGTGATGCGAGCAGCAAACTTGTATAAAATAATTATTGTCAGAAAACAGAGTGCACACACACACACACACACACACACACACACGAACAGAAAGTAAAGAGCAGTGCTGTGGAGGGCTTGTGTCTTCCACTGACACATGTACATGTATAAGCTTACCAGCACACACACATACACACACACTTAATATAATAGGAGTCCCTCAGATCACAAAGCAGCTGCATTATTTAACAGTAGGACTAGGATAGCCTCCAGTGTGTGTGTGTGTGTGTGTGTGTGTGCGAATCTCCTTTTCCAGCTATAAATACACCTGCATCTGAGAATCCCCTTGTTCTTTTTGCTGTTTTCCTCTGTCTCTCCTCTGCTTTATTCACTGTCTCTCTCCATCTGCACCGGAACTGTTATACTCCACAGCGATTCATCACCATTTGAAATGTTTCTCGACTTAAATCTAAACGTTACCCAGCATGGAAGCAGGATTCAGTAATATATGATATTATAGGAGACGGAAAAGTAGTGTCACTGTCTGCTGTTTTTATTCAAAACCAGCCATCAAAATGATATGTATCATTTTCCCACCAGGTTAGGGTGTGAGTTCACCTATGTTTCCTGTGAAAATGATTGTTATCTCTGCATTACAAACCAAAAAGTACTATAAATGTCACTGATATGTCTCTAGAGTAGAATGCAATACGAGCTGTTGCACCCACACACTGGATCAGTCTCAGGCAGCGTCTGATCCAGTGCTGCTTATAGCGCCCATGTTGTAGATGAAAGACATGTGCTTCATTTCTAAATGGAAAATATTTTAATCAAGAACACGTCCCTCCTAAATGAGAGATTTTTACACTTGTTTACTGGCATATTTATAGATATGGTTAATATGCTTTAACACATATAGCATGATGGGCTTTCTCTTTCACATTCCTGAAGCTTGCAGATATGTTTAATTGAGCATCTCATTTGCATACTCCACTATATCCGGACAGACATTTCCTAAGGATTGCTACTGTACTGGTGCATGACAAAATAGCTGATCTCCTGGGTGATGCATTTCAGAAAAACCCACAAATTTCATGTCCTGCTACTTCGGTGTCTGTTCCAAGTTATATCTTGTTCTTTTACCACTTCCGGTTTTATTTTGTGTATTTAGCTCAACTCTGTGTCAGATCCTCCACTTTCTGCCCTTGTGTGTTTCCTTATGTTGTGACTGTGCGCCACCCTATTATGTTCCACCACTGCCAAATTATCCTTCCCCCTTGTGTATGTCTCCCCCTGTCTCTATGTCAGATTGTCTTTGCACATGGAGGAAACAACAGTTTCCTCCATGTGCAAGGCTTCCTGTGAGCCTGACATTGTCTGTCTTTGATTTTTTTTTTCTTCTGCCTTCTCCCTCTGGTTGTGCTTGCATGGTTCAACTAATAACCCGTGTACCGAACAGTTTTTGCCTCAAGTAGAGTTTTTCTTTTTCAATTTTAATACTGCCTCTGGTGTCATGCATTTAAGTCTACCTGTTCCTGCCAACCAATCATTACCGGTATCTGTTATCTGTTATAATTCTAACATATTGACTGCAAGATTAATTTACCATGACAATCAGCTTTTCTCATATTCTTGACTTCTTCTTGTTCTCGCATGTTAGAAAAAATTCGCAATAAGAGGAAAATGTTCAGATCATCGGCACCAAATTTCATTGCAGAAAACCAAATTGTTGAATAAGAAAATCAAAATAAAATCTTATTCTTTCTTGTCCTAGAAAGAAAGTCGTGTGATGACTACAGTAAATCGATGTCATCATCTGAAAAACATTGATTCTTCTACAAGCATTTATGGCCATCCATCCTATAATTGTTATTCAAATTCTAAAGAGGAAAACCGCGGCTCATTAACAGAGCCACACAAATTAAAGCTTAATGATCTAATTCCATAAGTGTTCATGCGACACCGAGCCTTCAGAATCCTTCCGTTTTCTCCAATTCATCATAAATATGAATTATAATCACAAATGACTGTCAGGGGAAGTTTGCCAGTTCACTTGAATTTAATTAGTGCATTGATAACTTTCTCATTTTCATGTTCTGTTCTGTTTTAATACTATGTTGCAGATATTTTGTAGAATCAATCCAGTATCTCAAACTGAGAGTAAAGAATACCCAGCAAACCAATACTTTCGAATTTTGTCACATGGGAGGCAATTAAAATAATGCCAAGCAGCGTACTTTAGATGGGCAGACATGCATGCATGTACACTATCAACTTATGGCTGGATGTGGTCTCTTTGACTCTACTAATGATCAGAAACTGTGGCAGTTGATGGGAGCACAGCTGGATAAATATTCAGCTCAACTAAAAAGCTGAGACACAGCTAAAGACAATCTTGCAATTGGCTGTACCCAAACCCCCTGACTCGCTGGACCACACAGTCGTGTGGGAGCACACACACACACACACACACAAACACACACACACACACACACACACAAACACACACACACACACCGAGTGAAATGAAAATATTTCAGTCTGGAGAAATTATTACATAATATAGCGTGAACTGAAATGGAAGGGAAGTCGCTTACAGCTATCCAAGGTCTTCATTTTGTCATAATATTTTATTGAACTTGAAGTGAAGATAAAGTGAAACAAAACCAGTAAAAAGCTGCAGCTCTATTAGAAGTTGTGGGAAAAAGGGAAAACGTCTTGTAAAAATTGGAAGATTGAACTATAAACTATAAGTCCACAATTTATTAGTCAAAAAAACCAATCCACTGGATTCGTGTCACGTTAGACGTAACATATATTATAGATGATTTATTTTATCTCAGTTACTTAACAGGATTGTTTTCATAGTTAGGTGGTGGAAAATTCTTAATAAAATATCACTGGGGCAATCATGGCTCAAGAGTTGGGAGTTCGTCTTGTAATCGGAAGGTTGCCGGTTCGAGCCCCGGCTCGGACAGTCTCGGTCATTGTGTCCTTGGGCAAGACACCTTACCTACCGCCTACTGGTGTTGGCCAGAGGGGCTGATGGCGAAATATGGCAGCCTCGCTTCTGTCAGTCTGCCCCAGGGCTACAACTGTAGCTGCCTCCACCAGTGTATGAATGTGAGAGTGAATGAATAGTGGTATTGTAAAGCGCTTTGAGGGTTCCTGAAAAGCGCTATAGAAATGCAATCCATTGTTATTAGTATGAAAAGACTGTGGTAAAAAAGGTAAAAACTAAAGTCACCATGGAAACCTCTGTTTGATGGCACCAAAAGGAGTGTATCATCAGCAAAGAGCAAAAATGCAATTTTAAGGTGACTAAACCTTAGCAAAAAAAATAAGATTATTAACATTCAAAGGATACACTTTAGCTCACACTACCTTTCATCAATATGTTGCAGGTTAACGTGTCAGAAAAGATTCTAAGAAGATAATTGCTACTTTATTTTAGCTATTCTTATTTAAACAATATTCATAGAGTTTTTGTGCATTTTGTGACTCTTGACTTTTACCAGCATGTTGCTGAATCTTTTCCCCAATGATTTTAGATTGCTCTCGAAGGAATAAGGAATCTTTATTTGGCGAAAGAAAGGTGTATTAACAGACATGTACACTCAGTGCACATGAGTCAGTGTTGACGGGACTGCTGAACGTCACGTTCAAGTTGTACCCCTTCACACTCACATGAGAACACACAGGCCATTAGGACAGAAATGCATTTGAGGCACTTTGTGGTATTGATTTTTGTTTACTAGTAAAAATAGAACAACTTTCAAATGTAGATCAATAGTCACACTATTTCTGCTTTCACGAAACAGTACCAAAAGGAACACAAATGTACAGATACTCAGTCTAAGAACAGTCTTGCACTTACCGTAGATGAGGGGTGGCGAGGTCCAGGAACCAATCAGATAACAAAAGAGAAGACAAAAGCATGTGTGGGGAAGGAAAAATATGAGGACACAATAGCTGAGAACAGGCACTTCGGCTGCGGGGTACAAATGCACTTAAGCTGTAGCCTACAATCTGTCAGTCCACTGCAAGGAAAAATAGAAGATGATTGAGAAGAGAGCACAGTGAAAGAGCATTGTTCTTTTTCTTTTTTTCCGTTCAATAAGACCAACAGAGAGCAAAGACGTGTTCCACATAAAGCTAATTTATTTTTGCTGCCTCTTGCCACTAATATGCCAAAAGAGGGATTCTTGTCAAAACGGTGAGATACGAAGTGCTTGCTCTGACACAGGCAACTGACGGAGTCCAGCCACAAAAATAAGTGGGCCCTGTGCAAGTCATTGTAAACTGAGAGGGTAGAGTGAAGGAAAATAACTCTGTGTTTTTGCCCTTCTGGCCATGTAAGTATTTCACCTTCTGAGCCATTCTGATAGTTGTTTTTTATTGCAGATGACTTGTAGTTGTCTAAAAAAAATTTAATATTAAGTAGAATTTGGCCTCAATTTTTTTTAGTGTTGCTAAGGGTTTATTTTGATTTGTCTCCTGTTTTTATTTTTCCCCGCTGTTGCAGCTGTCTTCCATGGACAAACATGGAAAAACAAAACGTGTTTTTTTCCTCTCTTTCTTTCATTCCCAGCTCAGACTTCTTTTTCAGTAACAATGTAGAAGAAAAAATATGTGATGGCATTTTCCATGACATGCAAACATTCAAACATGTTCTCATTTAAAATCTTTTAACATGCATAAATGTATATTTTCAAGCAGATTTGGAGAGCAAATTCTAATAGTTTTGCCCGACTTTGTCTCTCAGTTATTTTTGATTAAAATGTTGTTGTTGTAGACAATCTGGCTGGGGAAACATAAACTGGGAAGCAAAACATAAGCTACCAAAAAACATTTGACAGCAATCTTCTTCCCTGGAATAAACACACAGAGACGTCTCCCGAAAGTTTCTGTAACTACTCTAATGGAAGAGGAAAAACAGATCCAATTTGCCATCTTTGAAATGAGTCAGGTTGACCTATGGTTAGGTCTGTCGCGCCACAGAGGATTAAATAGCCAATATAACTCTATTTTAGCTGTTGGGCTTACTTCCAGCTGACTTTATGTTTCTCTTTTTAAGGATTACTAGCTCTTTAAATTAAAATAAAACTATTTTTAACCATAAGTGACTGAATTGAATTACATTCATAAAAACAGAGGACAGCGCATATGCTGTCTTTGAAGAAAACTAATAAAAACAAGTTTTTTAAGTGTTTAAACAGCTGCAAATATGAGGGGTTTTGGGAGTGTGGGAGACACTTTCAGAAACAGGCTAAAGTGTTCAAACTGTGTAACCAGTGTGCTTTCATGTAGTTTTAATGGACGCCTGCTTTCCAGTCATAAACAAGTATTCACTGCAGGTGCAGTAACGCAAAACTCCTATTATATCTCTTGCAAGAAATGGGTATTTCTTTACATTTTCAAAACTGATATACTGTAACAGACCAAAATGTTTAATGGGTAACTAGACAACAAAAGGCAGGCTTTCATCTGTGTCTGTGTGCACGCTCTACCTCTAGCCTATGAGCAGCATGTATATCATTTGAGTATCGCATATACTGCACCCCACAGACAGTGTCTTCACAGTGTAGCCAGTTTGTCAGCAGACCCCCTTTGGTGCTTCGGTCACTCTGTTCTATTACTGCACAGTATGCATGAAACCAAACAAACACCATGGCCAATAGGCAAGGCAAACAGTTTCTCAGCATCCTGCTGCCATTTAAGGCACAGTATGAGGTCTGTGCTGTGCGCATGTTGTGTATTTGGGATAATGGTAGTTGGTGAGCTTGAGAATTTTTCCAGTAACTGGATGAAGTTGATTGTGTATGTGTCACAGATGTGGGAATATAAAAGAAAGTTGCACTTTGCAAATATGAAAATTTATGAGCATTGTTATGTCGCTGTGTGTATTTCTAGACGCTGCTGATGTCCTGCGGCCAGAGATTCATTGTCCTTCTGCAGCCGATGAGATCAAACTCCATTCTGTCCTATTAACACCATTGTCTCCTGCTGATAATTATCTGCAACACTGCACTCTTCTACTCAGCTGTAGTTTAAAAGGGAAAGAGCAAGTTTGTAAAACAGCCTGAAAACTTAGTTAGGGAGTAAGCAGGGGGAAAGAAAGGCAGAGCGACAGTCAGGTGGAGTGGCGTGGAGCGGGGAGGGTGGGGGTTCGGGGAAGGGGCAGACAGACGAAAGGAGAGGAAGGAGAAATGATGATGATGAGTGTGGATAGGCAGGGAGAATTGAATCTTTTAATCTCCCAAAGTGGGAAGAAAGCGACCTGAGGCATTTGTGATTGGATTTCCTTTAAGTCCACAAGTAGGTCAATAGAACTAGCATTGCTCATTAGCAAAGAGGGAGGAGAGGGGTAGCGAGGAGAGTGAGGGGAAAGTTTTTTGTCAGTACAGTGAGCATCATTCATTTGCCCTTTCTTCAGAAAAGGAGGAGGGGCAGGAGAGAGGAGACAGAGCAGCGTGCACTGGGACATTTAGTTTTGTTGACTCTCTGAAAAGGGTAGAGGAGTGACAGCAAATATAATGAAGCAGAGAAGACTTGCAAAACTCTATTCACACTAAATATTAGCCAGCAGGCCTCCAGAGGAAATAAAGATTTCTCGCTGTAAAATCTAAGTGAAAAACTGAGAAAAAGAGAGGCCCTATTAAGTCAATCGAAAATCATCCAAGGTTGCTTCTAGCCTAGAAGGATATAAATAAATAAAAGCAAGCCAACATGTATAAAGTCTTGTATTTATCAAGCCTTAAAATGACTGCCATCTACACTGGGGTGTGAATGAAAGCATTAGCCACTGGTTTTGACATTTGGCTGAATAATAAACAAGTACTAAGAGCTCGGGATAATTCTTTCAACCCGGATTTGTTTCTGCACAATTAGATCTTCCTTTTAAAGCACAATTAGCAATATGGTGCCAAAGCCAACCAGGGAGAAGAAGGAGAGGTGTGGCAGAGCTCAGGGAAAGCAATAAAGAGAAGCAAAAAGGTTAAGTTGAGTGGCGCACAGTTTTTATGGAAATGTCACAATGTTTTTGAAAAGCATTTATTGTGCCTGGGTGCTAGATGCTTTCTAAACTGAAAGCGCTTTATCCTAATTCATTCCAAAACAGCCTCCAAAATAAACTGGATAGAACAGCTTAATTATGGCTGTGGTAAAATATTCAGTACATGTTTAATGAAAAATAAACCTCAGAATTATCGTATGGAACGACTTAACTCGCAAGAATGATGTGTCCACTAAATTAAAATTATTCTTCTACTTTATATTAAAGAGATGCTAGTGATTCATTTTATTCTTTATTTGGATCTCCACTATTTGTTACCACAGCAACAACTATTCGGTACAGTACAAGATATTCAAACATTACACTATATTCAGTAACCAAGTAAATTGAATAGAACAGCGTGAAGTTCCTTCAAGAGTCAAAAGCAAAACAGTGATGCCACAGATACATACATAATTAACTCATTTGTCTTTTATTTATTTCTACAATTTTTATTAATCCAATTTTAAAAAGCTGTTCCAGTCTGACACGGCCCTCTTCAGTAGTTTACGGTTTTCTTTAAAGCATAAGATGCCATGAAGAAACATCTGGCATTATGACACTGCCCCTCATTATTGTATAATAGCTCTGAATACAAATACACAATTTTTTGTCATTTAAAAGACCAGACCAGAAGCCAGCATGTCTTTTACCATCATCCAAAAACAGTGCATCTCTTCTATGGTGTCCCTCATTTAGAGGCAGAGAGTGAAGATGGTGAAGCTCTGCTTTGAGTGAACTGGATCTTAATAAGGTCTTGTTTTGAAGTGTCAGACCATATTGCTGGACAGTAATTAGGGTGGCATAAGACCATGGATTGCAATACTTGTTAAACTACTATTGTTTTTTATATACATAAAGAAACATTTTCTAATCGTGGAAACGCTCATTTTAGCACCTATGTTATGAACATGAGCTGACCATGAAACGTGACACTTAGCAATTTGGCTTCTTTAATCTGCTCAACAGCCTCCTGTTCCAAAAAATGCACCGCCTGTGATCTGTCCTGAGAGCATGCCTCGAGCTGAGTGCAAGAGTCTTTGAGATGTTAAACTTTAACCTGCTCTCCAAAACCCTTTGATCAACTACCATCAAGTCTTCTTGAAGCGTTTTCTGAAGTTCCTTTGCATTTTCAGCATATATTTACGTTGCAGTGGCATCAAAGCACATAGCAAAGTGTGTTGTGTAAAGATGGAATAAGGTAGAGTTCTTAACAGCTCCTCTGGGGAATTCCATATTATAACGACTTTAAAGTTGACACAGTGCCATTAAACATAAAATGCTGCTAACTGTTGAATAAATTACTCGTTCCTGGGTTCTATCTGAAGTCTAGTTTGTTTTAATTGTTTCACTCCTGCCACTTAGCGATGCTTCCAACTCACTAGACATCCGTGGACTATGGTTACTATGGTAACTGAGAGGCACTATATACAACAACAAATCTAACATTCGTTGCACAAATGGGCGCTTCTTTTACAATAAATTAAACCAAGTTGCATTCCCTGACAGCGTGTGACTTTTTTTGTATCATAGTTAATTTTCTATCACAGACACACAAAACAGCTTTTATTAACCCAACTAACTCTCTTTGGATTAGTTTTGAGTTCAATGTCTTCCAGTATGCAGTAATTGATAGTTTGACTAGCACTGAATTTTCTTACCACTTGTTGAGCTGGTCTTGTCTGATTTCGTGTTTTTCCAGTTTTATTTTGATCTTTATTGAAAGCAGTTAGAGTAAATGACACCTGCCTACCAGTCATGTCTGCATTTGGTTCCTCCTTCTTGCTCCAACCTTGGCAAAACATTATCACGTTGAGTGTTTTAAATCTAGCACCTGGTTACATTTGAATTGGATACCATTGTCTTATCAGAGAGCTAAATATAAAAGCAAACAGCAGGCAGTAAGCTTAGATTAGCAAAGGATAGAGGCAGGCATTAAGCCATGGTAAAATAACTACCTTTACTGCCATTTCTAAAACTTATTAGTAATGAATATAGTTTCATTTATTTATTTGATACACTAGGAGTCATTCAGTACGACACAAATCAAAAAAAAGGATTGTGTTTGTTGTTGGCGTCATTTGTTTTTATGTTTGTGAGATAAGAGCTCACAGTGCTTTTTAAAGAGTGACAGTCCATTAGAAAGAAGGAGAGGTGCAATGATTTCTCAGCCACAAGACTCTTGTTCTGTCTGGGAGCTTTGTTTTCACTTGCTGATTACTTTAGCTTCCACCTGCTTTTTGGATTAGGTTTGGGCACTCTAACTATGTGGTTAGGTTCCCAGACAAGCCTCCAAAATGTTAAACTTTAGTGCTGCCTGGGCCACGATGCCCAACGTCAAAGGATACCTTGTCTGTAGAACTGAGATGGCTTTAACAAACAGCAGTACTTGACGATGTGAAAAGCATGATGTAGGACTTTGCATTATGAGATAGGCCACACCTCCTAACAAGCAGCAGAGTTTTGTCTTTGTGTTCAAAGATGGAGTGGTGTTTCTGTACAGTAATTGTATAATAGCAATCATTTTGGTGCTATTTTCCTAAATTGGACCGTATTGGGTAAATGCATGTGTTGGAACATAACATTTCAAAACGGTTTCAACAAATTGCAGCTCGACAAATCTAAATGATGGACAGCACCCTCGCTCTGCGTGCATAAATTAATACAGAGGTTTACGGCACTCACAAAAAAGACAAGCTCAGTCGAGCACACATACACATATTAAACATTTACACACTCAGTCCTGTGCATATATTCATAGACCTTGTCTCTGTCCCCCTGCCAACCAACACACACACACACACACGTGCACGCACGTGCACTAAATGTACAAGGAGCTGATGCTGATGAAGCAGTGGCAGCCTTTGGGCTGAGACAGATGATGGATGGATGGGAGTAGATGACTGTGTTGGGTGGCTGCTCGCTCCCTTTCTTTTTTCTCTGCCAGCCCTCCCCATAAAGTATCCCTCGCTTTGTCCCCCCCTACTTCTTGCTATACCCTCTCTCACTCTGTCCTTTCCTCCCTTCACACCTTCGTCCAAGTCTTTCTTTTTCCCTGCTGATGAGTGATGGATTGAGGATCTGTTCTGGCTCCGTGCTTCCTTCCTGACACTAAAGGTGTCAGCATCTCCACTGTTTGGTTCCTGTACAATTTATAAGACCATTGTTGGACAAGAGGATGAGGAAACCAGACATGTGCTGCAATGGACAAAGAAGGAGAGAGGGATAGAAAATCTAAGATAGATGAGGGAACAGACAGAAGAAGGGGAAGAAAGTAGTGGGGCAAGAGGAGGTTGCCACAGTGGGCTGAAATGTCACTGAGCAATGAGGAGGAAATTTGCCAAATGTCCATACAATTTATACCCAAGAATCTCCAAGTTAATGATCTCTAAAGCTGCAATTTATTTCAATTTTAACTTAAAAACTTTCATCATAAGTGTAAATCTAACCTTAGCAACATGGGAGACTTTATGTCAAACCACACTGATGCTGCGGTTGCTCCAGAAAGTGACAACCGATTAAACTGTGTGAGATGGTTATTAGGATTAGCACAAAGTGATTAAATGTTAATGATATAATGAATAATGGGCCCCCACTCATTCTCATTAGCAACCAGTTGATAACTGTATACAAGGCCACTGTGAGCTGTAGCAGAGAGGGAATGAAGGAAAGAGGAAGCATAATTAGAAAAGGGGGCGAAAAACTTGAGAAATAAGGGAAGGAGTGGAAGACGCTCGGCAAAGGGGTTGTAAAAATTAGCAAACACTACGGACACTTTAATCCAAAGTCAAACAGGCCTGCCTCAGTATACTTCCTGACATTTAGTACAGACCCTGGAGCAGATTGTAGAACTATGCAGCTGCTCTGGGAGCACAAAATCATTTCCTGAAAATGCCCAGAAATCTGAGACACCACCGATAACAAAAGTAGTCTTCTCAAAAACAGGATTTTAATAGAGGGTTAGGTCCTGTTTCTTACAAGCATGCGCTATTTCTTGCGAATAACCCATTTATATATTTATTTCTTTATTCGTTTGGTTGTCCCGAGGAGCTGATTTATTCAATATAACCAGAGCACCCCCAAGTGGTGAGAAAATGGAACTGCTGACTGTCCATAGGGATGAGCATCACTTCGGGGACCTGGCAGCAGAGCACAGGAGTAGATTAAGGGGGGAAATTATTTATAAATTTCCCTTCAATTATTTATTAAGCAATTCCTCGCAGTGTTTACTAAGGGGTTATTAAATATTATGCTGCTAAGCTACTCAAAAGACAGAATCGTCAGAGGACATCCCGGGATACTTTTAATTCCAGTGCTCAGAGAATTTAGAGCTTCTAAAACCAGCATTCAGAATGCAATTAAAATAGGGGCTGCTCTGTCAGTTTTCATACCATTTCACTTTTTCATCTCTCTCTTTCTTTATTTTTTCATTTTCGTTCAGCCAGAAAAACTTGCAGTCTCTAGCCAGACACCGTGTGTGTGTGTGTGTGTGTGTGTGTGTGTGTGTGTGTGTGTGTGTGTGTGTGAGTGTGTAGACACACGTGTGTATGTATGGCTGAGAGGTAATGGAATAACTGCAACTCAGCTAATCCGATCTGTCTCTCCTTCTCCATCTCCAGTCCCTGTCTTCCTCTCTCTCTCTATCACACTTGCTCAGTACACTGAGAGACAGACCCCTGTCTGCTCAATAGTTTGTCCAGATACTCGCTCCAGGCTTAGCCAGGAAGAGGTAATGTAGCCTTGGATTTTCTTTCCTTCTCGGCTTCCACAATAAGCCATCTAATAGACTTTGTTAAATGGGAAAGGGAGCAGGAGAGTAACTTTAACCACACAGTACAACATTACGGAGTCAAAATTATTCTGGCTGACATGTATAACACACATTCAGATACAGGTCCACACAGATACACTGGTCAGTCCCACAGACACTTCCATTGTAAAATGAGATAAAAATTTACAGAGAAATGGACACTTTCATGCCAGTATGCTTCTTAAGCCACTCTTCCTGCCTGTTCCCCCCTTGTTACATCTGCTAAGTGCCCTCATGAGAAAACAAAAATTTTATATATCTGTCTGTGTGTGCGCGGCAGTTTGCTCTAGGTGGATCCCTTTACCAAGAGAGAAAAAGGGGGAAAACACAAAACCATAGCTATCATCACTCTCCACTCTCACCCACACTCTCAGCCTGTCTTGCTTCTCCTCCCTTGCTTTGCTTTGCTATCGTGTGTGTCTTACTCAGTGTGTGTGTGTTTGTGGTTGTGTGACCAGAGGGTAGAACACTTCAGAAAGCAGAAAAAAGACCAAAAAGTTGGAGAAGAAGAAGCATGAAGAAGCATCCAAAGAAGAAAAAGAGGAAGTGTCATCTGCTTTATAGTTCTGGGAATCAGAGCTGGAAACTAGATTAAAGAGTGTGCTTTTGTTTGTGTGGTACCGTGTCAATTTGCGTTGTTAAGATTTACTTTTTATGGCACATTTGCACACACAGCTCAATCAACACACCCCAGAAAAGACTCGCAGTGTCACAGTTTTCCATGGAGCAACACTGACCCCTGCTGAATGCAGCCTATTTTTTAAATACACCGCATCACTATTGGTATGACGCTCCTAATCGCAGCATTTCGTACCGAGCCTGTGAATACCTAGACTCGAGGAATAAGAAGGCTTTCAAGAACAAAGTAATGAATGTGGCTAGCAATAGTGATGTAAGGTAAAGTAACAGACAGGCCTAATTGAGGAAAGCAGATGTGAGATGTCCAGTACAGAAATGAGTCCTTTGAAGGGAATTTCCTGCTGTTCTATCTGTACAATCAAGGATAACTGGATTGAGAGGTTTATCTTTTTCTTTGAAATTATTAATTTTGACTCTATCAATTAGATTGACTTTGAGAGCAAATGTAGAGAATTGGTAGGAAAAGACTTAATTTCCTGTATTTTCTCTCTAAACAGTTAAACCCCACATTAATTATGCTTGGTGTTATGGGTATAACTTTTAATCACTTCTCAGTTTTCTTCTAATGTAATAATTGTTCTGGAGCACGAGCTGATATATTTCTCACGACATTTTCAAATGGCAGTTTGGGGATTCAGCAGATGTTGGCTGATTGAGCCTCTAATGTCAGAGTGCTTTTGATTTCTGTCAGCAAGTGCGTGTGTCCAAGTCATTGAGTCAGACAGGTTTGCTAAAATACCAGTAAAACAGAGTTTTCTTTCACTGGTTTGTCAGGGGTTTTCTCCTGGATACTGTAGGATCTTTACGTCTTAGTATAAAGTCCCTCAACCCTTTGTAAATAAACCTGAACTGAACTGGGTGTGAATCGATGGAGCCGGTTTTAGTTAAATTTTTAAGAAAGGTTTTTAGCTTCACCACTGCACTTCACCAATTCCACCGACGCTCCGTTCTTGTGTTGTTTTGGGAAAATAATAATTGTAATAATTAACACTGCAAGCAAGCATTTTGCCCATAACAAAATAGGGAAGCAGGTGCTTCTTTTCAGCCCTGAGTAACGCCTGGAGTCATCCTCTCAGGACTCCAATAACCTCCAGTAAAAAGATGAGGTAGAAAGCCACCTGAGAGTCAAACTCAAGGAAGAAAAATGCTTGACAATCACATAGCTGCTGCTAGTTAACTTTATTGCTCTGCGCACAAGGTAATAACTGAACGTGATTCAGATGGATGAATTCATCAGCTCATTTCTTCTTTCTTCTGCCATGTCAGAATATATTTAAAAGGGTTTCTGTAAGAAAAATGACCTGAAACTTACCTGGCTGAAATTATACCTTTGCACAGAGCTCTAACATCTCGTTGAGCAGTATGTTGTATATTCAAACTGACTGAACCTTCAGAAAGTCTTGTACAAGAAGTATGTTTTTATAGAATTATTTCAAAGGTGAGTATTACGGTATACATTTTTACTTATTCCTTGACATAGCTCAGTATCTACTGGACAGAATGGTACAAAGCCATTCTTGGTTATAAGATGCTGAATTTTTTTTTTTCTTTTGAGGTTTTGAGAGAAATGTTTCAATAATTGGAGTCTAGCTTGGCATTCAATCTGTCAAACACATTGAATCCCCTCTAAGAATACATCACTTTTAATGTCCTCTGAATAGTTTCATTCATTATCAAATACCAGCAAAACTAATACAATTCCAGTGAATTTTGGCCAGGTTTTGTGTTTAGAGTTGAATAGAAAGCATAAGCATAGCAACATGCCTACTACGATGCTGAACCATTTATTTTCATTGAAGACAGGTTTTAAACTATACATCTTTCATTTTTAGCATTAGTAATTGATCATTTTTACCATCAGTGGAAGTATTTTAAATCTTGTAATGTTGCATGTTTAGCATTGGAAGAAACAAAAGGAAAAAAGGGAATCCTGCCCTTTTAACTGTAAATATGCTGAAATTCCCTATGTCACAAAAGTACCAGTTTCATCTTCTTGACAAGGACACAGAAAAAGTAGTTAAACATAGTTTAAAAAAACTGCTGCAATGATGACAGTTGCAAACGAAGCCACTTTGCTTTGAGTGTGTGGGAGGATATGTGCCTACAGCTAAACAAGGGGAAATGACAAGTCAAAATGGGACTTTTTAAAGTCCTGGATCCTGCTATAGGCAGATTTTCAGATGCTACCAGAGTTATATTATGATTGGCTGTGGGTGGAGAAACGTGTGCAGGGGGAGCCGAGAAGGAAGGATGAGGGTCAAAGAGGTGAGAGCGAGAAAACAAAGGAGGTGGGGAAGAGGGGGCTGTGCAAATGAGGACAAAGAGAAAACAAGAAAGATCAAGACATAGAATATAGCATGCGGATAACATGATGAGAAAAACAAATGAAAATGGACTTTAAAGGAATAGACACGGCCAATCTGTACCACGCTGGACGCCGATGAGTATTGACAAACATCGACAAACACTGTTTGAACAGAGAATGCTTTCAAAATCAACATTAGACAATTAACAGCGCTCCAGAGAAGACAAAGAAATCTTCAATGTCCAAATTACCAGGTATGGATTAATGAAACTGCAGAACAATCCAGTGTGATGGAGGAACTCTCTGGACTTCTCAAATGTGCAAATACTGTGAACATGACAACATGACAAAATACATTAGCAAAAAGGAACAAAGGTCAGGAAAAAACTACATAATGGTGCCAAAATTGATCCACATCATCTCTCGCAGCATTTGCACAAACTGTACTGTGCTTAATGATCATCTGATTGACAACAGAGTGGGAACATATTTTGTATCCGAACTCAGTGCATTCAGATTCAAAACTAAAATGTTCCAATGGAGGTCTGGTGCTGTATGTCTAAATATGTGACAATCAACAATCAACAGGCGATTGCAGCTGCTGTATTATTATTTAGTAGTAGTAAAATGGTTGAAGTGCTTCCTCCTAAATTATCACACTGGTCACAAATATCACCTCTTCAACACCACCGAATCAAACCTCGCAAAGTGGCAGGCCTCAGCTGGTTGAACATGATTTGATTAGCTTTGCTAATATGAGCAGGTCCTGGATTTTTTATAACAAATGCTGTCATGATCTTTGTTACCATACAATCTTTTAAGAAGCTGAAGCAGTTAAAACATCTTTTTGCAGAGTCACAATGGTGACCTAATACACCCTTACAGACTTGATAGCTTTGATTTGGAGTCATATTTCTGTCTTTGTTACAAATAAATGCCCATTTTATCCTGTTTTAACTTCTACTAATTCCTGCAAACAAATGTTAGCCAACATTTATTAGGACAGTTTGCAAAATTCCTAGTTTGTAATAATTATTTGGAGGCTAACCACTAAAAAAAATCCCAACACTGTTAACAAAACGTTTTCCAGTTTGTTTCAGGAATTTTCGATTTCCCAGGTCTGTTTGTTGATCTTTTGCCATTTCAGTATACAGTGGAGGAAACAATCGTTTTATATCCTGTTGAATTTGTAAGTTTGGTTTGCAGATATCTCAGGAAGTATTTTGGTGCACAGAAATGCTCTAAATCCTACGTTTCTTGGCTGCTGTTCACGTTGAAGCTTCACTTTAGTTTTGGGCTGATCCGTTACCTTTCTCATAACCATCTTCACGCTATGAAGCAATTTCTTGCGTGGAGCTCTTGATCGCAGGTGATTCACAATCATTTCTTCCATTTCTGAATAATCATACCAACAGCTGTCACCTCATCACGAAGCTTCTTGCTGATGTCTTGTAGCCCATTCTACGGATTGATTGTGATCTGTGTGTCACTTGGGCACACAGCAAATCTGTAGGAGCCAGAATTTTGCCTGGGTGGTCGGGGGATCAAATACTTCTTACACTCAATGAGATGAACAAATCAATTTGTAACTTTTAAATAATGTAATTTTTTCTGGATTTTTGGTTGTTATTCTGTCTCTCTAAATTCAAATGAAACTGCTGTAAAAATGTATTTATAAGTGAACAAAGTCACAAATTCAGCAGGGTGTCACATAATTATTTCCCACAATGTATAGCGGCACAATAGTGTATATGGAACTAGGGCTGCTCAATTAATCGAATTTTAATCACGATTACGATCTGGGCTTTCAACGATCATTAAAAATGACTGAGCCGATTATTAGCCCCTCACTCATTTATCCGCGACACCTTAAAGGCTGGTCCGTGAAAATATTGTCGGGCATAAACCGTCCGTGGCGCAAAAAAGGTTGGAGACCGCTGATTAAGAGGACCCGAGGGAAGCTCGGAAAGCTAAGCAGAAGTTATTTGGAGAGTGACTGCCGTTGGTTGAAAAGAGAGTTTAAAAAAAAAAACTTCAGTGGTGTTGCACACTATTTTATTTTTCTTTTTTTAAAGTCATTGTTAACCCTTTAAAGCCAGTCAGAGCTGCACGCTCCGTTTTGCGTAACTATTTTTAAATCCCTGTAGAACCTGAACCGTGTAAGCTAGCGCAATAATTTGTTTTGCATATGAAACCGGAGGAGTTGTACTTACATCTTATGCCATCAGCTTGTCCTCGGTCACAGTTTCCTTCCACATAAAGCTTTGCAAAAATTGCATAAAAAGCGGTTGCAGGAACAAAAACATAATATTCCAGAAACACGCTTTGCCGTTCCTATCAGCTGTTCGTAACACTTCCCACACACTTCCCGCACATGCTGTTTTCTTTGCAAATTTGCATCATAGGATTGTTTTTTGTTTTCCCTGCAGTATATAAAAATTGCTGTATCTCCAAAATAAAACTATGAAGACACTCAAAATAAAATTACTGTGGTGGGAAACTATTTTTTGCAACTTTATTGTATTTAAAGTTTTGAGGGATAAACCTCTTAAATTTCTCCAAGTAGAAATATATGTAAACAAAACAAAAGCGATTTTCAATTTTTTTTGTAGTTTATTGCACTTTTTTGCAATTAATGTACTTACTATGGACTTGTACTTACTATGCATACATATTATTAAAATATGGGCTATAACAGTTGTATTGATGTATAGCAACTTGAAATGCTCCCACAAATGGCACTACAGCATGTAAAAAAATAATATAAGCTCTGGTGGACTTGGTTCTATAGTAGGTCTTAAAGGGTTAAATAAATATCGTCAAATAATCGTGATCTCAATTTCAGTGAAAATAATCATGCTTATCATTTTTGCCATAATCGAGCAGCCCTATATGGAACTGACAATAATGGTGGCCAAACACAGAGAGTTATGCAACAGCCAACTCTGGGACCTACCCATATCTACAACAGTTTATTAGATTGCTTCTAATATATTCAGGGACAAAATTGAAATTATTACTAAGAGAAAACACTCCAGGCTCTCTGATTCATTTCAGAGACCTTGTTAACAAGGATCTTGTTGACCCTGTGCTACTCTTGTCCATGCCAAAGGTTCTCTCCTGACAAATACATAATGAATGGACATGTAAGGTGCTTAATATTACAAATGTAGTACATTGTTAGTCTTTATATAAAAGGACTATTTAGGCTTTTGGATTTATTCTTGCATAGAAACAGATTTTTCTATTATTGTGACTGTCCACTGCAGGTGCACTTACACACACAGCAAGACAGGTTATGTGATTTTAGAAGCTTTTGCCAAACTTGAAGGACAAACAAGCATCACACTGTGAGGATGGCAGGGGAAAGAGTCAAGCACAGTTATTATTACACACACAAAGAGCGATGAAAGATGTGCATGCCTGTCCATTGGCAATGACAGTGTGAACCCCACCAGTATGCACGATTCTCCATCCCTTTCTCTCTCTCTGCACACAGGTGTAGAGAAAAACAGACAAATAGAAATAAATTCCTTTTTCATAAATAACTCCCAATGTCAAGTGGCTGCTCTCATTGCTATTCACTGAGTATCAAAGAGAAATGCTTATTTGTGTCCGGTAACAGTAATCACAGTGTGTTTTATCTTACCACCAGGAGTTCTCCTGAATGTCGAAGCTCCTCAGAGCAACAGTTATTTGTCAATGAAGAGAATACTTCATCTAAAATGCAGTGAATGCTTCTTATTCGGGAACATGAAAACAAGTTCTTGAAAAAGGATCTTCTTTCAAGGATGCTTTTATGTATGCCAATCAACCACAACATAGAAACCACTGAAAGCAGAAGTGAATAATAACATTGATCAATTTCTTACAATAAAATGCTCGTCATTCATTTGGATGTTATTCTGTCCAGTACCGCCCACGCTGTTGCAGATCAGCAGTGTAGCAATGGCACTTCCCAAAGGCAGTGGCCTCCCCAGCAGGGCGAGGCGCTTCATGAAACTACTACAACTGATCCAAACTGCCAAGATCTCAATCTGACTGCACATGCATTGGATGCTTGGTGAAAAACACGATCCGCAAAGGACCTACCCCGTAACCCACTGTGCCCATAGGATTTGTTGCCAATGTTCCAGTGCCAGACTCCACAGTACATCAGTCAGTCAGAGCTATGTCGATGGCATAAGGAAGACTTACACAATATTAGGCAGGTAGTTACATAAAAATAAATGTAAAAAGTGAGAGGGCTTTTTTAATCACCGATTAAAGCTAAACACTCATGTTAGCATTCTAAAATACTTGCAGTAACAATATCATTATGCTGATGCTTTTTACACCGGTCTTTGTCACTGTGCAGCAGGCTAGCATGTAAACATTAACAGCCCCTAAACACAAAGCACAGACTAGGCTGATTGGAAAGATTCTTCTAAAAACAAAACAAAAAAAACAAAACTGAAGAGAATGAAATTTTGACCTGACAATTCACATGTTATTGCATCGTTATAGAAAAGCCCACCTGCAGAGCAAAACAAGGCTTTCCTCTGCAGCCTGACAGTTATTTCAGATTTGTTTAGCCAAAATGCTGGATAGCTGTTAAATTGGATGCACTAACAAGCCACTTGGTTTGCTCACAAGCACAGAGTACGGAAAATAGTGCACACAGCTCCCCTAGTCCTGTTATAAATTGCCATCTCACATCAATCCTCCCCTTTCCGCAGCAAGACAGGTTGTCAGTGTGTTGATCTTTTAAACTGACTTCGATTAGATTTATGCCATTTAATCTTATTGAAAATATTACCGCCTTTTCACTACAGCTCCAGAACTAGCTAATATTTGCTAATTAGCACTCACCATTGATTGGACAGTGAAGAGTTTTGCGTCATTCACCTCTCACGGCAGCTTTATTGGCCTATCCAAATCAAAAATAGAGATAGGAAACCAATGGTTAACATCATAGTGGCTACATCCATCTTTCATATGCAGTCTATGATTGCACCAAGCATCAGTGTAACCCCCTACTCAATAAAGCAGTTGCCAAAGCAATTCATTTGAGCCCACAAATGGAGGCCTTGAAAAGGAAAGGTCAGGAGTTCATAAAAGACACGGGGATTGATCTTTAGAGAAAAAAATCTATATAAATGTTGGTAAGGCAATGGTTGTAAGGTAGGTGTTGAAATAGGAAAGAAATAAAAGAGAGTGATGCGTTGTGCAAGCATTTCTCAATTGACTGAACATCATATCTAAAAGATTCAAGTCCAGTTTTCTATCAGATTTGAGTCTCTATGGAAACTTTCAAGATCTTCCCTTGAGTATTCTCTAAATGTTTGTGAATACAATCCAAGTTCATATTATATTAGGTAAAAATAAAAAAAAAAGTAGTCCCAACACCATAGCTGTACTTATTCATTCATATGAAATAAAATTAAAGAAGGGAAGCTCAAGGTCTTCAACTCCCATCTTAATAGCTTCAGTGGTCTTACAACAATGAATGTTAAGACATTAAGACAGGGTGTGTGAAGTAGGTTGAGACATTTTAGAGAAGCAGGTGGAAAAAAAGAAAAGAGAGTAAAGAGAGAAGAAATTAATAATGGATGTTACTCGTTTTAGTGTGACAGATTTAATAAATGGTCATCAAAATGTTATAACTAAAAGATTAAGCTCCTTTCTGAATATTTTCATAATGAAGACGGGCTGAGCATGCTGAAAGTATTCTCTAAATGTTTCTGAATACAGAGCCTGCTCACACCACCTTAGTAGAAATAAGCTAAAGTAGTGCCGTGTTCATAAGAATAAGGTCTCAAGGTATTAAACTTACTTCTAAATAGTTTTAGTGAGCATACAGGGAAGAATAAACAGAGAATAAAGGTTGGAATGAAAAACACATCATACTGCTTTTATGAAATATGAAGGTGTGATGAATAAGGCACACTAGCCTTGCAACATGACATAAATCTTCCACAGTGCGCTCCTTGGCCTGGAAAGTACTGAATATAATATTGAAATGGTTTGACACAGCAGAGAAAAGTGTTTTTTTCCTTTTATTGTATAGCCATCACTTCAGCTATGAAGACAACTTATTAGGTCCAGTCAAGCACTTCTACTGTTATTGTAACTGGGTACGAGGGGGTGACAGTTCTTTGAATATTAGGAATTTTACATGTCTTCTTTATGGTGCATTCTTTCAGCATCCTTTCTTGTCAGATTTTTTCAGATTCCTTTGTCTCTCTCCCAGCGTTGGGAAGTGTTAACAGGCTCAAGGTAATGAAAGGCAGTAGCTAAAAAAACACTTGACAATGCTGAATTGCATGTTACAATTAGAAACATATTAAAAACAGTGGGAGATGGAAAGGCAAGGCCAATATGAGTCTTGAATGTGAAGGAATATACTACAGGCTTCTGTGTATTTAAGCTTAAATAAAGGGTTGTCACAATAAAGTGTCATTTACTGTGGAGGAAGAATAGCTTTTCTGGAAGAGTATGAAAGGCTTCTTGCCCTATTGATTTTGTGTGATATAGTATTTTGCTATAACCTACATCTGGTTTACTTATTTGACTATTATGCCCTTTTCTTGGACAACTCAACAATAGCAGGTGACTACATTTTTTGACAAGTCCTCCAACTTAAATATGGCAATATACAGTTTGTTTATGCTCTCCAGTTATCATTTGTCCAAACATGTCTTAAAAGATTCACTGGGCGATCATTTCTTTGGTTCTTGAAAGCCACGAAAGGATCAGATCAGCCAAAGAGTCACAGACGAAAGAAGACATGGTGATGTGGTAATAACAAATGCAAGGACTTACAGCTTACACCAAAAAAATAATAATAATTTTTAGGTGTTTTATACTACAGGTGAACTCACACAGCAAGAAAAACTAGGAAAAAAACATTTGCAGGCCAGGGCAAGAGAAAACATTACACAAAGGTTTAAGGTAGCTTATTATTTAGACCAAGATACCAGACACCAAGGCCATTAAAACAAAAATGGAAAATACCAAAATATTGTGCATACAGATGTGCTTGATTTTTCTATTATGCTACAGTCACACTAGGAAAAACAGTGACTGGAGACAGCAGCCCAATGAAAATATTTGCCACAGGGCACTGGTCTGTGACCACTCACAGTCTGCTGTCTATCACCAGGTGACCTGCGCAGTCACATTGAGATTGAAAGTGGTTGTTCACAGGTGGAGAGTGTTGCACACTCAGACTTTAAAGAACCAGCTGGTTGTCACACAACTTGCAATTGTTTGCAAAGTGCAACGAATTTCAATAAAATCCACAGTCCATCCCTGATTTTTTCTAGTTGCCATCAGTCTCGGTGCTATTTTTGCTCTAGTTTGACTGAGCTATTGATTAGTAAAAATATAAAGAAATTATTATTACTCTGCTTTTAGGAAGAGGAAGGTGACAAAATTAAAAGAAACAGCAGCACAGTAGCAGTGATGACTTTATTTCCAGTAGATCAACTTACTGCAGGCCTCGTTGTATGATTTCTTTATTTTGTTTTAAGCATTTAAAGTCAGAGGCAGAGAGCCCACATTTTTCCTTTTATAACCACCATTACAGGCCTTTGTGGGGGGCGATTACAAATGTTCTATTTCTAACTACTGGACAAACAAAAATATATTTCATGCTTGAATAAATGAAACTCTACTTAACAAAATTGGTTTAAAAATGCCTGTATTATAATTCTTGTCTTGGCTCAGAACAAAATCTCTGTGGAGGGTTGCCAAAAATTTCCTCCTCTCTTAGAGTATGTTTTCTTTTTTAAGCCAAATCAAGCTTAACAGCATCCCAGCTTGAAGTGGCTTTCTGATGTCACCAAAGAAAAAGTCAGAAAGACCAACCTGCACACAAAAAAAACAGCTTCCTATTCTTCATAAGGCTACCAACTTAGTGAGGCTTATGATTCCCTGACAGGCCAGAAAGAGTCTCAGAAGAAAGGGAAACGTGTTCAAATGCAAAAGAGAGCAGGAAAGGGAAAATGAAAGTATAATTGTGGTTTGGTCTTTTTTGTATTTGCTTTTTTTTTTTAACCAAATAAACATCTTCAGAAAAACCGCTCCAGCGATGGAATTAAAACAAAACGATGACTCATACAAGAGTGTTTGAAATGCACAGGCAGAAGGTAAATGTTTGCGCGATGCATACAGCAATGTTTAGGTATACTGAGCACCGCACACATTAAACAGACTAGTTTCACAATCCCCCACAAACAACAAGCACTATCTATTATGCTCACTGCAGATTTAGCTAAGTAGGTATTTCTTAATTACACCTCACAGATAACTTCTCTTGTTATTGGGTTCAAACATCAAAAAGGAAAGATACCATCTGTAGACAGAAGCACTGCTTTAATCCACATTTTCTCTCTCCACACACACGCATACATGTACACAGGGAGAAAGAGATCAGCCTCTGCTAGCTTTTTCCTCACCTTGAAAATAAGATTAAAATGTTATCGGTTGTACCACCTGCACAGTGCTGCTCTGACTTCACAGATACAACACATCAAGCCTAATCCTGAGTGTAAGATATGTAACACACACAGGTCTGGGCACACAGATCAGCTAAAACGGTGCTTACAGACACTTGTTACCACGGATTGTTACTGTAATGGAGGGGTTTTCTTTGAGAGCACCTCTATATTACATTATTACATTAGAAGCAAGACAAGAGGATACGAAATCCTCAACAAAAAAAAAATCTCTGCCCAGGTCCTCGTTGCCACAATAAGTTTGGTGAAAGGATGACACCAAGTGTTCAATTAAGATACTGCAATATTGTTTAAAACCTTAATATCAGGGTTATTTTAAGGCTTTTTTTTTTTACTTAAACAGATACGATTAATGAATATTTAAATATGAATGTAGTCATCGCCTCTGTCAGTGCCCCCCAGGGTGGCTGTGGCTACAATGTAGCTTGCCATCACCAGTGTGTGAATGTGTGTGGATGACTGGATATGTAAAGTGCTTTGGGGTCCTTAGGGACTAGTAAAGCGCTATATAAATACAGGCCATTTACCATTTACCATCACTTATGATACATCGTTTTTTCAAAAGAAGCACTTTTCAAGACATTGGTAAAGAAGTCTTTGCATCTTGAAATATCAGATCATCGATCATTGTACAATTTTAAAACTAAGAAAGGATGCATCTACATTAAAACTGTTTCGTTACCGGAGGGAGGGTTCTTAGATCAAATGATTTGGGCCTATATTTATTAACAAGTTTTAAAGAACAACTTGGAACCATTTATCAACTTACTCTGCAGGCTGTAAACTCTTGTATTAAAAATTATCTGCTAAAAATTAATTAAATGGATGTTCTTCTAGATTATGGCAATCGCGACTTTTCTTACTTTATGATGTAATCAAGAGGGCAGCGCTGTTAACACATTCCCTCAACATGAAAGATCCCCGGTACAAGACTGGGAGGAGGCACAAATCCCCGAGAGCAGGCACAAATCCCTGGGAGGGTTGCATCAGGAAGAGCATCCAGCTTAAAACTCAGTGCCAAATCAAATATGTGGCTCCATCTGCTGCAGCAGCTCCTTACAAATAAGAGAGCAGTCATAAGCTTTTTCTTTATGATGTAATTTTCCTCATTAAAAACAAAATCTAAGCACTGATCAATAAACTTAAATTTTTTTAATGCAAAGTTGGCATAACGAGAGGTATAGCAAGAAAAGTTGCTGTTGCAGACATTAACTACTGCACCTTAACCAATTTTAGTGTCCTGTGGATATCTGTTTAAATTTGTAGTATTTTGCAAAGTATTTTTAGAGCTAGGCTTACCAGTTTGAATAAATGTTACAGCTGATAAATGTAAGCTCTGATCCATGGCTGACAAGTGCTTGTGTGCTCACAGGCACATTGCAGTTGACACAACACAATAATATGCATATTCACAGTCTTTTACTGACCAAATGTATCAACTGCCCTATCTTTGCACACGGTAAACGACACAACACATTCTTGTTTTTCATCCTTTAGTAACATTAAAACATTTTTATATGTTATTAGATTAACCTTTCTGGAATGCACAGTATTATTCAGGACAATCACTTTAAAAGATAAATATACTAAAAAGAAGGCCTGCAAAGCCTCACACAGACTGTATTGCAACACAACATAGCTCTGTAGCATCTTAAAGAAATACACATATTTAAGTTGTCCTTTCATGATGTATGTTGGATCTCTATCAACATGCATCAAGGTGGATCCTCTGGTGGCGTTTGAGATTACATTTCTGGGTAAAGCGTTTGCCACAGGCCAAGCAGCAGTATGGTCTCTCTCCAGTGTGGACGCGACGGTGTGCTTTAAGGTTGCTCAGCTTGGTGAAACTCCGGCCACAGAGCGAACAGCAGAAAGGCCGCTCACCTGTGTGAGTCTGCAGGTGGGCCTTCAAGTTACTGGGGTGGGGGAAGCACTTCCCACACTGCCCACAGCGTAGGAGATGCCTTGGAGCAGCGTGAGACTGAGAGTCTGGATGGGTACCAGGACTGACGTGGTGAGAGTTTGCAGGATGGTGCTGGGACCTGTTGCTGACCCAGGAGTCTCCAGTTCGGTTAAGGGTTGATGTCTGTTTGTCACCCAGGTGAACTCGCTGGATTGAGGATACAGCAGGAGATGCTTTGGATGTGGAGGGAATTCTTTGAAGGTTATTTAAGTTTACAACTTGAGAGGGAGCTATAGTCAGTGCGGCAGCGGTACTGTTCGAGAGAGTGTGAGACGGCTTTTTCATCGGTCGGTGGAGATGCTGTAAAGCGGCTTGCAATCTGAAACCTGAACCGGCTTTGGAATGTAGCTTCATAACCTCTTGCACAGCAGCTTTTTGAGAAATGTGGTTTAGTCTGTGTGCTTCTGAACTCACCTTGTGCTGCTTTACTGAACATGAAAAAGAGGACATACCTGAGTTTGTTATTTTCTTTTCTATATGCTCACCTTCCTCACATCCATCAGAATCAAGAATGACTTCCTTCTTGATAGTCAGGCCTAAAACATCACTGTTTTTTAGTCTTGCCTTAGGGGACCCTGAGGATGAAATTTTATCTCTGCCTGGGGTAACCTGAATGTCCGCTCTGACAGAATCAGACAGCTCATGTTCTCCTTTAGTTTTGACTGGATCACGTTCCGTTTCAGCTCCAAGTCTGGGATTCTGCAACAACTCAGCGCCTGTGACAGTCAAGCCAGCCCAACTGGTATCTATTTCCAAAGATGAAACACGCGGTCGATCTGTAGACAGGTGTTTTTCCTGCCTGTCTTCAGGAAAGCCATAACCCGAAGCTATCTGTGGGTCTTTCTTCATGACATTTCTCAATAATTCCTCGCTGTTTTCTTCAGTCTGTTTGGGTTGTACCTGAACTGTTCCACTCTCGTTGTCTGATCCAGGTCCCTCTTCATCTAGAAAATAAGGATTTTTCTTTTAAATTAAGGAAATAAAAATTAATTAATTAAAAAATGCAACAATGTTATTGTTTCTTTCGGGCCTGAATCCTTTTTAGGTGCACTGAGGTAAAGTGGACAACAAAAATTCTATCTTCATTTTGGAGATAGGGACCAGTCACTTTAATGTCATCTGCTAAATTTGAAAAGCCATTTTATTCTAGTTTACTTTACTGAATTTATTATACTAATGTGTTGTATTATATCCTACTATTTGCATTATATTCTATTGTACTTTATTAAGATTTTTACCTTATATTGGCTACTTTGTTTTATCATATTAGGCTTATTGAAGAAAGAAACCTAATCTTTTGTGTTCTAGGTTGTGTTTAATGTTTTGCATGGTGAAATAAAGGAATTTCCCAACTTTTCAGATGTTTAAAGTCTATTTGAGCGTATATTAGCATGCACATCATTGTAGGTACCATTAATGCTGGAAAAACACCAACTGCAATCCAGGCGACACCTTTCTGAGAAAATGTCTTGCTTAATTCAACATTCTTCATGTAAAAGAGTCTGAATGTTAAAGTGGCCTACCTGCAACACAAACCTGTCATGTACTGGGGTGGGGAGTTTGAACAACAACAAAGGATGTGGAAATTGCCTAGTGGTCACTGTTTGTCTGGCAATTAATTTTCCCCAGGAGCCACAGAGATAACAAAAAAAAATTATATTAATTTATTAATGTTGAGCAGAACTGAGTTGAGGTTAACAAGTCAAGCTCTCCTAAAACAAAGAATAAATTATAAAACAATGTGTCAACCATAACACCTGCTTGAGGGGATAGGGAGCTATATCACGGCACACGGTAGGGTCGAGAGGGTATGTGTTTGTGCAATAAATAATGCTTAATGTTCCTTTACTATGGACAGACTGAAAGAAAGATAAGATCCTAACAATACGTACCACTACAGTTCCACCCTCCCATATGCACAGAGGAGCAAGATGGCTGACTAACTTCTTCCTCCTTCGTAGCAACAGCTGATCTCACATCCTTTTCTTCTGCTGCCTGAAGACATACAGTGCATGGAATACTGTGAATATCTACTGGTTCCATTTCACCAATTTTTAGAGCCATTATCGATACTGTTTTTTTTTATACAACATTACAGCTCTTATAGCACTTGAAATGTGTCCAGAAGCACCCAATAAA
Source organism: Pundamilia nyererei (assembly GCF_000239375.1). NCBI lineage: Eukaryota > Metazoa > Chordata > Actinopteri > Cichliformes > Cichlidae > Pundamilia > Pundamilia nyererei. Next base: position 1,888,148 of record NW_005187476.1, on the reverse strand, counting down.
ATGCAGATACATAAAGAAGATGATGATTATTTAATGTCAGTACAACATAACTTTGCTCTGGTAGTCATTTAATCTGGCTCACCTCTGGCTCCCTTTCAGGGCTCTGTGCAGCTGTAGCACTGTCTGCCTCTGGTAGCGACTCTGATGTGTCTTCTAGTCTGCAGCTTGCTGTCCATCTTTCAAAAGAGTCACTCTCTGTCTTCACACTAACTTGTTCTTTAAAAAAAAAAAAAACAGAAACACAACAGTGTTTACAATATTTAGGGCATCCCATGACCTATATAAAATTCATTTTACATCTGTTTCTTCTTACCTTCCTGATGGTTTTTAGGCCTTTTTTCTGCAGTGTCAGTGGACAGTTCCACACCATGCCTTGCACAGTGCACGCCCCTTCCAGTCTTTCCTCCTTCTTTCCCTGCTTGATCCTTGAATTTGCTCTCAATCCACTGCAGCTGCATCCTCAGGGACTCTATCTCCTGGCTCCTGCGCTTCACCTCCACCAAAAACACATCTTCCACCAACCTGGTCACCTCAAACATGGCTGTCTTCACTACAGCCTCCATCACATCTGAAAGCTGGGTCTGAAAGGTGACTATGAGGGTGTCCAGGTCCGACATGGTGCACTCTATCAGCCTCCCTGTCTATTAGCTGTTACTCACGGGGCTTATGTGCTTTAGTGAATGAATGCAAAGGAGAATGACGTTTGATGTTTTATTAAATGGTGTATTGTGAAAATCCTGCTACATGTTGTAAGCTGAAGGCCATAACCGCAGAGTAATTTCTATTCAACAATACACCAATTTTCCGCTGTCGGTATTCCTCGTGAGGAGGGATAAGCTTTTATTAATAACATTATTAATGGTAAAAAGCAGCCTAACGCGATGTTTACTGATATGAGACGTCGATTTGAACTGTCAGCTAGCCAGCTAATATTTAGCTGTAGCATTCGTGTGATATCGTGTCCGGTACGAGTGCTACAGACACTTGTAAACGGGAGTGAAATCTTAATTGTCGAGATGTTTCACGCGTGGGTTTTTGCTTTCGATTGTAACAGCTGTTTAGATAAAGGAATTAAATTGCGTTGAACGGAGCTAGCTACTCATCACTCGCCTGTGGTCCTTGTTTTTGCTCGTGGCGTCACGCACAACGCAGTACGGTGGCCTCGACTGGAGACGAGTAAAAAACGAAACGCGTTTTACTAAAGTGAAACCATCAGGCTGCACCTGGCAGTCAGTTTTAACTTGCGATTTGCGGACATTTTTTTTTTTCATATTTTCTTTCCGGCCGACTGGACAGCGTTGTGAAGAAGATTGTAAATTTTGGACTTTTCATACTACATGAAAGTAATAAAGTATTAGATAATTAAATGACAGAAAATCTATTTTTTTACTGTCTACTACAGAATTTATGGGCAGTTAGAACTAACAGAACTTATTCTTTTGCACATTATTTCTTTCTTTTACTAAAAAACTATTAGTTTTGTCGTAGTTTTTCTATCATGTAGAAAAACTAAGTTTTCTTCCACTTTTTTTTTGTATCTTGAGAATTAAATATGTAGCTAAACTTCTTTACACAAACAGAAGAGGCAGTGGTTTTTCCCACTTGCCTGTTTTAGGCCTTTCCCTGAGTCCAGACCTTAAATTAAATCCACTTCACTGAGTTTACAGTTCTGTCTCATATCCCCACAACAAACCTTTGAGCCTCAGAAAATTAACTTCCAGCGTTCTTGTGAGGATAATATGCACCAATTTTTACCACCACCTTGTGGTGGAAATGTCTTTAAGGAAAATGCTAGTGTACATAATACTAATAATAATATTACTTCTTTTAACAGCAAAATAAAAACATTAGGTAAACAAATGAAATCGTAACTATAAAATGAATCAAAGTAATTTGATTGTACTCTTTCTATTCCTTTAAAAAAATATTTAAATGTATCAGGCCCTAGATTTCATTAGGCAATAAACAGGCAACATGACTTTTAAACTATAAAAACAGTGCCTCTGAATTTGTTTTGAGAACACAGGCTCCTAATAGACATGGGACCAAGACTATTCAGCTGCTGTCTAGATCACAGTGCTGTTTGGTGTGTGTGG
>NW_005187476.1:1856870-1867737 GCF_000239375.1 Pundamilia nyererei | reverse complement strand
CACAATGTAAGACTTCATATGTATTGGTGGTTGTTCATACTATTTGTCTTATAGTCCAATCGTGACTATATCTTAACTTTTTCCCATACTGTACCTTTGTCTACCTACAGAAGAGAAAGACTGTAATGTTACTTCTTTATTGTAACAAAAAAAACATGACGCAATTTAAAATAAAAGAAAAAATACTGATTTAAACAGCAGATTAAAGTTATTGACTCTTGTTACCAACTCACTGGCAGTAATCATTTTTCTCAGACGGCACTTTCCCAGCTATGCACAGAACGTAGAGCGACTGTTGAGCAGCTGTGTCATACTTGGCTACCACATTGGGTTTGCGGTAAAGCCGCATAGCAGATCCATATATGAGCCTTAATTGAGATAGTACTGCACTTATTGTGCAATTTAACCTCCCCCGAAATTAATATTTTTTTTGCCTTGCCATTGAGTTAATATGTCTGTTTATTAATGCTCTCCTTTGTTTACATTTGAACATTTCTTCAACTTGTACCGGGGGGATAGATAGATGGATAGATATATAGATATAGATAGATATATATAGATATATATAGATATATATAGATAGATACATAAAGTTGTTGTTTTTTTTAAATCTCTGTATTTGTGGAATTGTTCCATACAGTATAGTTGTAGTATTTTCCTAAAGACTTACTAAGAAATAAATCATCTCTGATTTTTATAATGGTTTTATGTTAACCCTTTAAAGCCGGTAACTATTTTTAAATCACTAGAACCGGAACCACGTAAGCTAGCGCAATAATTACTTTTTGCATATGAAACCAGAGGTGTTGTACTTACATCTTATGCCATCAGCTTGTCCTAGGTCACGGTTTCCTTCCACATATAGCTTGAGTACAATCCTAATTGTACTCAATGATATGCAAGTCAATTTATAACTTTAATATGCTTTTCTTAGTAAAAAATAATACTTAAGCCAAAATTACATTTTTATCCTTACTTAGGAGTAAAAACAAAGCTTGATAGGGTAAGACATGGGTAAGTTATGCAGACACCCACCAGTAGCCAGAACTTCAAAACACAGAGTAAAGCGGTCTTTTCAGTGGACCTGGCCTCTTGACAGTGGTCCGGGGTGTGCATATATGTGCAATAGGCCTGCCACAAACGATTATTTTAATAGCCGACTAGTCACCGATTATTTTTGCGATTAGTCGACTAATCAGATCATGCGTCCATTGGACGTAACACGTACAGCGTATTGCACCAGCATGCATCTGCTTTTATATAACTATCATTAGCTTACAGCTTTAAGTGTTTAAGGTATGTGCTAACTAAAAATAAAGACAAGATGATAGTATATTCTCGAGCATCTGACACTTGATAATAACTGATAATCAGTTGTCTGCTTGACGTTTATTCAGCTGTGTAAAAACTATAGCTTTAATCTCAGCCAAACAGATTTGCTCAGGAACAAATAAAATACTGAAAAAAGCCAAGCAATAAAATATTTAAGGTATCTAAGTGACTTATATGTCATGTTTAACCAGAGTAGCAAAAGTTCATGAATTTGGACACAACTATGATACTGGACACAGCTTCTTCTTCTTTGGGGTTTAACGGCAGCTGGCATCCTTGTACATGCAGTGCTGCCATCTTCTGTTTCAGTCTGTTATTACACTCTTAAATCCTACTACTTATTCCTGCGTCTTTTGGGATCTTACAAAGCTTCAAACGACGAGTCGACTATTAAATTAGTCGTCAACGATTTTGATAGTTGACGTAATTGTGACTAGTCGACTAATCATGGCAGCCCTAATGTGCACACAATTTTCTCCATAGTGAGCTCAAGACTTCAACTCCAGTGGAGTTGAAGAATACAGTAGCCACCTGGAGTCCAGGTGGCTACTGTATTCTCCAACCTTTGTGAGCATAGTATAGCAGCACTAGCTCTATACCTGTTTCCACTTCTGGTTAGAGTGGCCTTGCAGCTGATCTCTAGAGAATTGCAAGGTCTGCCACTGCCAGCTCCAGTTCAAAGCGGTGACATTGCGGTCTTCACTTTTTTCTGCTGGTGCAATAAAACTAGTTCATTACTCCCCTGGAAATTGTCGCTGTACTCAACTCTCTTCTGAACTCTATTCTTGAACAATTAGTTATTCTGTTTTTTCTTTGTGTGTTTGCATGTTTCTCTTTACAGATATTGTCTCCTTCCGCACAGTGTTGGTCGAGCAATGTCAGCCACTGGGGCAGTCATCATTAAAAAACCAACAAATGTTACACGCTGGTGAGAGGTTTGGATATGGTTTGCAGGAGCAGGGAGGAAATTCTCAGATGACATTTATACTTGTCAAACAGGAGGTTTGTGTGTACCATAGCAGCATTAAAAAAATAAAATGTTCAGATTTTTTTGCACCTTCTCAAAACCTAAATTTTTGTCCTCCTCCTACAGGAATCATACAATGATACTTCTCTACAGTCTGAGTTAAAAGAAGAGGAAGTTGAGTCAGCAGTGGCCTCTGAACAAGCCCTTAGTAATGTTTCAGGTGAGGAAATTAAACTGATGGTTTTGGAATAAAGAAAGAATTGTAAGAATTAAATAATGGCATTTTGAATTTGCTCATCAGCAAATGTATTATTTCCCAATTATCTTGTGATGGTCAAATGTGTTTAGTTAACTGAATGTCATAATCAACTGCTACTTCACTGAGATTCTGCCTCTGTTGTGTGAGAGAGCTGTTTGAAACCGTAGTGCAGGTCTTCCCCACCTGCTGCAGATTGTGTTAGAGCACAACAGCAACTGCCATCCTTAGCTACAGTTTAATTTTTGTGTATGTCTAGCCTGGAGATGAAACCTCATTTGGGAAGCAGCTTGACGACAACACTATAGCAGTCAGTAGGGAAAGTGCAAGGTAGAAAGGGTTGAGGCTAAATGGTTGGCAGAGTTTAAACATCCAAAATAATAGTGGAAGATTATTCACCAGTAAACAGGTTGTGTGTGCAGCATTTCCCAGTGGTAGTATATGAGTGCCAAATCAAAACAGGACTTAGCACATCTTTAAAAAAATAAAATAAACTGTTCCCTTTAAAATAATTGTATGGACCATGTAATGTTAAGGGGAAAAGGAAAAAATGTCTAACTAAAGTTTCATTGTTCCAGAGTTTTCTCTGCCTTAGTAACTTTTTCCTCTTATGTTTCTTCTGACATCTTTATCACTGTGGTGCCTAGGTTCTTTACACGTCTCTTTAAATGGAACTGAAAATGAAGGGATGCTTATTAACCAGGAAGATTCAACAGAAGAAACTACATCAGCTCGAAAAGATGAAGAGACCAAAATGGTCCGGGAGGTATCCTGTATGGGAGAGAGTAGCCGTTCAGAGGGAACGCAGAGCCAGACCACTGATTCAGAACATTCAATAGTTATTTCACTTGCTGCAATGACGGACAATATCAAAGAAGAGTCTGAAGTTGATCAGGAGACATCAGAAGTAGAGACACAGGTTCTTCAGCAATGTCAAAGAGATGGTGAAACAGTAGAAAATGAACAAACTGCTATTACTGTTAAGCCATCTGCACATGTGCACTGTGCAGATGAACAGTTAGGGGGGTCCATATTGGTCAACAAAGAAGTTATTTGTGAAGAATTAAAAAACAGCTTGGCAGAAGATGAAGCTACTTCCAAAACTAATGTGTCAGTACGGCGTAGAAGAGGACGGCCACCAAAGAAAATTAAACCAAAAGAAGCACTTGTGTCATCATCTTTTGATGCCTTAAAAGGCCAGGAACAGTTGAACACACCTTCAGAAATAGTTGACAAATCCACTGCAGTAGATGCAGTGAAGATTTCTGCTTTTGCCTCTCCAAGCTCATCTGGGATTCAGTCGAAAGAGACTTCCTCTACTGCCAATCCATCTGTACAGGAGATGGCAAGCACTGATTTGAAAAACATGGACAATAGAAAGGCTGGTTCTCTGCCTGCTTCAGTTTTGTCTTTGAGTAGCAGTTCTTCTGAAAAGCCAGTAGACCCTGAAACTCAGCAGCTTCCCACGGGTGTAGAGAAAGAGGCAGTTGAGGCTCCATCCATTGAAGCTTTATCTGCAAAGAAAACATTGAACTCTCCTCCATTGGACTCACCACAACTGACACCCGGTCAGCACAAGGAACGTCGCACTTCTGCAACACTTCAGGATGCAATGCTGCTAGTTGAAGCAATGAATCAGTCAACAATGGGAAATATTATTCCGTCTTCTGAAAAAATTTCATCACCTATGACTCATTGTGCTCCCTGTGTGGATACCCTACAAACAGTGGACAAAATCCTAGCTAAACCACAGACACAGAATCTTACTGTAAAATCTCAGTCAAGTGTAGAGGCCAATGAAACCCTCAAAGCATTTGTTACACCACAACAACAGCAAGTTTTATCAAATGCTGCTACTCAAACTTTTGTCCTGCCATCTTCCCACCCCGTAGCACCCAGAAAACTGACTAAAATTAGGCCTAAAATAATAACTGTTGTGCCAAGAGTAGGACCATCTCACAATATAGCATCGTCTACAACAAAGCTTTCTTCTATAGAGTCGAGGACTACACACAATAATTTACTTGCAACTTCTGGAGTTGCAGGGTTGCCTCTGGAAACGCCTTCACTTTTCTGTCTTCCTCAACAAACAAATACTACCTCCATGACATTAGTCCCAGTTTCACAGTTGACTAAACCATCAGAAAATCAGCAAACAGGTGGTCCACCACACAAAAAAATAACAATCATAGTTCCAATACGGTTGGCAGCAGTGGCACCAAGTAAACATCCGCCACAGACAATAGTTGTGAAAGCAACGCAAGAGGCAGCAATGCCTCGTGATGTTCCTGTCACATTGACATCTACACAGTCGACTGCAGCTTCACAGGAGTTAAGTGTTTCAGCTTCCGATGACACAGCATTCTCTCAAAGTGAAAACACAACCGACAGCCCTGAATCTCCTGAACAAACTGCCTCTGTTTCTGAAGTGATAAGCACTCCTACAGAAACCAGTTTAGAACAGTCAGTTAAGATAATACCAGCATCACAGCCGACTGTTGATAGGAAGCTCACTCCTGTGGTCAGATTAACCAAACTTCCATTTTCAGTATTCCCCAACGAATCTGTTTTGGTATCGAAACTGCTTTTAAAGGGATTTTCTGAAGGTACTATGCAAGAGATGTCTTCAAAACCAGCAATCTCAGAGAGGCTAGATTCATCTTCAAGCAGTAGTTTAGATGTAACCGAAATGCTTAGTCCTGTGACTCTAAATACACCTCAGAAGTCAGAAGAGTCAAATAATCATGAGCGGGCTCAACTGTCATCTGAAACATTCACTGTCATGAGAGAGGCAACTGTCGGTGAAGATTTGCAGCCATCTACATCAGCCACATCTGTTGAACCCATTCCTCATATGGACAGCAGTGACGTACAGGAGAATGAATCTGCCATCATACAGCTTACCTCCATGTCCAGAGAGGCATCTGACCCTCACTTACAGATGACTAAAGCACAGTTCTTGGCACAACTGGCAGTTTCACCGATCGTTCAAGATCCAGAAAAACAGGTAAATGCTATTCAGTACATGGGGCTCATAATTTCTGTGGTTACACATTGAAATTGATAGTCATCATGTTATGTTGTTGTTGTTGTGGGTTTTTGTTGTTGTTTTTTTAATTAGAACCCCTACAGAATGTGGTACCTATTTATTTATTTTTTGTTTCTTCTTTCCATTTTGATACAGGCCAACTCTGACTTTGCAAATGGTAAGGCTTCTTTGACGGAGAGAAGCTTACAGAAGAAAAGCTTACAGAAAAACTCCTTGGTCGTTCGGCTGCGAAGTCATCTGAAAACTCACTTGCAAGTTAAAAGAACTGAAAAAAGTCTGGAACAGAATTCAGAAAGTGAGACTACCACTCTCATCTCTAAGAAACTTGGAATAGAGAATGGCAGTCTTAACGGTGAAAAGTCAACTAAGGAAACCAGTCCTGTTTGCCTTGGAAGGAGAGATGTGGTTAAAGTTAATACAGCTCTAATTAATAATGCCCCATCTTCCATCAGTCCTGTAAGATCTGTACTGTGTAACGGTGGTGATTTACCCAAGATGATTGACAATGAGCCAACTTCTAAGAAGAGCAGGGCTAACAGTGATTCCACCACCATGACTCCTAAGGCAGACAGTACACATAGAGATGGTTTAGGCACAGATAATAAAAAATCCACATCTGTGAGTCCTAGAGAGGGTAATTTAAATGAAGAAATTGCTAGTCCTGAAATGACTTCAGTGACTCCTAGGAGGTCTTTGGGTAGGGATAGTCCTAGATATAAAAAATCCAGTTCTTTAAGTCCGAGGAGGTCGCCTTCAGGTAGAAAAGGTTCTTTGAGTTCTAGAAGTCCTAGCTCAACTAAAGAAAGTGGTAGCCCCAAAATGACTAACAATGATACAACCCCTATAAATGAAAAATCAAGTTCTGTAAGCCTTGTAATGTCAACCAGAGGAAGCACTAGTCCTAAAAAGACTGACTTGCCTTCTGTTAGTCCAAGAACACCTAGTTTGAGGCAGTCTGGCATCCGTAGGAGTTCACTTTTCAGCAAGGATGACTCAAGGACAAAAAGGATTAAAAGGGAATTAAGATCTTTTGGTATAACCACAGGTGGCGCTATTACTAGAAGAAATAAAGGTGAAACTTGTTCCCCAAGTGTCAAGTCCCCTACAATAGCTAAAAATTGCATCAGTCCTACAAGGACTGAGGAATCTACACCTGCTAAGAAGCCCAGACTAATCCAAGATGTTACTGGTCCTAAAAGGGGTTTTAAAGTTGTTAATGCTATGAAGTTAGCTAAAGCAGCAAAAGCTAAAAAAATTGCTTCAATGAAAAAGTCTAACAAATCTAAATTGGCAAAAAGTCGGTTATCAGAGAGTCGGACCAACTGTGGGGTTGGGAAAAAATGTCGAGCTAAAGTGTGGATACCTCCTGTCATGACAGAAAGTGAAATGGCTCCACCTGGGGAAAAGGAGTCGTCTTTGTTAAACGTAAAGACGGAGACGGGATCTGATAATCAAAACCCCAGAGGCTCCCCTGATTCACCCCAACCCAAATTTGTTACGTCACCAATTGTATCACCTCTACAGCCTTTGTCAGTCATAGGTAGGCATCTGCTAAGGAACCAGTGTGGGGAATGTGGTCGAATTCTTAGCAGCAGTGCTGCACTGGAAAGCCACGTTAGTCTTCATACGGGACACAGGCCCTTCTCATGCACATTCTGTGGGAAGAATTTCCCAGACTCCAAGAGCTTTAAACGCCACGGCCGGGTGCACCGTAATGGTCGGATACATATCTGCCAGCATTGCGGGAAGGGATTTGTCTACCGCTTTGGCCTTACAAAACACATACAAATGGTGCATGGCAGGATAAGACCTTTCATTTGCCAGATCTGCAAAAAAGGATTCTTCACAAAACGAGACGTAGAAGTACATATTAGGATCCACACTGGAGAGAAACCATTTCAGTGTACCCTCTGTGAAAGGAAATTCATAAGAAGAGTAGAACTGAATGTGCATTTGCGATGGCATAATGGAGAGAAAAGACACTGGTGTCCATTCTGTGGAAAAGGATTTTTAGACTACAATAACCTTAAAAGGCACAAATACACCCATACAGGGGAGAAACCACATGCCTGTCCACACTGTTCAAAGAAATTCACGCAGACGGGTCACCTAAAAAAACATGTTAAAAATGTACATGGTGGTCCGTGAGAGATGGACATGTAAGAAACCATGTTCACCTTGGAACAATGGTATGCTTTGAAATAGGAAATATACATTCTTGTAATTCAGAAAATGCATGCTGTGGAGCGGGTTTTTGTTTGTTTGGTTTTTATAATGGAATTTATATGCAAATGGAGAATTTACTTATTTTGCCTTTTTGAGATAATTATTTTGTATCTTTGTTGAATGGTTCGAGAGTTTGGGAATTTGTACTCATTTGCTGCTTTGTTGGAAATCCATCCATCTGTCTTAAAGAACGGAAGCAACTTAACTAAAGCCAACAGACGAACATGCGTGCCACTTGGTACTGTTGAAAATAAAAACGATGCAATATAGACAGGCTAGACAAGTAAATCTCCCCAAAATCACAAATTGTACTTTAAAGTGATGCAACATAATGATTAGTGACAGTTGTTCTTTATACTAGCTACACTTTTGTTCCTCCTCACTAGCAAGCAGATGAGGAAACTTTCCAGAGTGTTGAACTTTTTTTTTTTTTCTTTTTAAAATGTTCTGTATGGCACTGTGTGCTCTCTGCAAAGTAAAGTGTAATATAGATGGAGATTGAGGTTTTTCAGAAATATACATCTTTAAATTTAAGTTGGTTTGTCAGAATATGCAGGTATCCTTTTCTCATACTTTTTGATTCAGTAGGTGATGTCACAAGATGTGTGAGAGCATAACCCCAGTTTGGCATGGTATTTCTTCCCGAATGTTGTACCTGAGTTAGTTTAGGGAAAATTGTTAAGGTAAATTTGGCTTCAACTCAAGTAAGCCTTTGTGGCATACATAATGCTTTTGTTTTGGACATGGACTTTAGTGTCCTAGTGGCATTTTAAAGCTGTCATCTTTTTCTTTTCTCATTTTGTAATGAGTTCGCCATAATACACTTGCATTCGTTTTTAAATATTGTCAACTGAACACATTAAAAACAGATGTTTTGTTAGTTTTTTTAATTGGTAATTTATTGATGTTGTTTTCATATATACAGTTACAAAAATTGAAGCACTTGCCTATCATTAAAAAAGAAGTATTTGATAATCTTTCCACAATAACTCTGGAAAGCACATCTTGTGACCAGTGTTGGAATTTGGATGTTGGATTTTGAAATATGCACTAAGGTTAAAACATGTCTTAATTAAATTGAGACTGAAAATACGATCTAATTTCCATTACCCATCTTTCAATTTCTGTCAGTATGCCACGTCATTACTGATGTCTAAATGGCAATGAAGTCTAATTGTATTACTTGCACTGTAATTAACCACCTCATTCAGGGAGGACTAAAAGTGAATCTTTTTTTATTTTTAAACATATTTTCATTCTGTTCAACATTGTGCTGTATTTAAAAAAAAAAAAGAAAAAAAAGATGTCTTTACTTTGGTGTAAATGTCTAATTTTTCTCAGATATGTTTGAAAAGCTAACTTTCCCAAAAAATATCAAACACAATATTAACACATTCTTTTACAGCCCTAAACCTCATTGTACATACTGTGAATTTACATTGATTTGATTTTTGTCAAGTCAAGTTGCATAGTTTGTTTGTACTGGCTGTTAAAATGAAAGAAATGTAAATAAACATTTTGTTTATAAAATTATTTTGTGATCATTTAAAAATGTGTAGCACAAGTAATAGCTTTGCAGTCCTGGAGTTTAATGATGACTTTGACTTTATGCTGTATGGTTTCAAATCAACTAATGCAAACCAATATTCTCCAGTGGGGGTAATACGCAAAAGATCTTGCACTGTTTGTTCTTCACATTATGACCACCATTTTTCAAAAGTCCACACTGCACTCAGGGCCGTTTCTAGACATGCATATATGAGGGGTAACTGTTTTTGTCAGGTAATTGGATTGCACTTTGTCAGGCCTCTACCCAAAGACCTGACCAACTTGGGTGTCCCAACTGAAGGCTGAGCTGCTGCTGGTCAAGCTTTTATGGTCACTAACGCGTGCGAAACCCCTGACCACGTTAAGGTGGCAATCCCTCAGGGGGAAAACAGAAAAGCAAAAAATAAAATTAAATATTCCTCATCAGATTCTAACAACTAAAAACATGACATTTAACTTAATTGGATAGCCTATATCGAATATATTTGAAACCAACAATAACACTTCACACTATTGCCAATATTAACAAAACTAAAAAGGGTGGGCCCAGTTATAAAAAAGAGAATTCACAAAGTCTTGAAAAATAAAACTTAAAAATAGAAATAAAAAATAAAATATCCATTCAGATCTTTAAAATCAACAACATAAAATCTGTCTTAATTGGAGGGCCTTATTCAAATACATTTGCAAAATTAAGTAAGAACAAAATAAGACCTTTCAATACTGTATAGCCAATAGGCCTACTTACAAAACTAAAAAGGGCTGGCACAGTAATAAAAAAACAAAAACATAAATACCTTTTATCGGGGTTTCATGGAAACTCAAATTAACACAGAGACATTAAACGCACCTCATTGCCTGCTCTGCCAAACGGGAGAAAGTACGTTCTTTGCAGATGCACTTCGTCTCAGAGGTAGGTTAATAAATTGGATTTAACTTAACCATAATAATAACCACAATTTGAAGGCAATGGCAAGATGCGCGGCATGGATGTTTAGCTGGGGGAGGGGGAGTTCTCTGCCGAGTGCTGTGTGAGCCTGCGCACAAAGAGTGCACGGAGGCAAAGAGCGGATGAGACGTGAAACCTATCATTTAATTTGTGCCTTTTCTAGCGGATTATTCAGCTACTGTAGTAAATCTTGTCCATATTTAGTTTGTGGGTAATTTATTATTTTCTTTCTAAACTTCTAAAAGTTTGACTTAATGGGACATGACGTTTGTTTAAGGGGGGCATTGCCCCCTCTTGCGTATAGCCATTAGGCTACCACTAATATTTCAGAAACCAAGAAAGTAGCATTATTTAGATGAAAAAGAAACACCACCAATCAGTAATTTTTGGAAGCACATGTTTATTGTATTTATTTGGACAATGTACAGTCTTCAGCTTTTAGCCCAAGGAATTATAACCCGATACATGACTTCTGTAAGGCATTATGGAGCATATTTCACTGATGTTTTTAAATCTTACTAAAAATTATACCTATAATTA
>NW_005187476.1:1853901-1856147 GCF_000239375.1 Pundamilia nyererei | reverse complement strand
TTAAATAAGGGAAAAGCTGAGAGAAGCTTTATTTAAGCTGAACACCAGTAAGCAAAATAGACATTATAGCAGAAGTGCATTATTTTAAATGATTTAAATTTGGCGCAGATTAAAGACACAAGATTAGCATAATGTTACCTGAGTCTTTCAAGGCCTTACTAAGAAGGCAGATACCAACAGGCATATCCACAGTGGCAGCGGCAGAGTAAGAGCAGGAGGGACACCTGACCTAGCAATTGATTGGTAGCATTTTCCCACATTGCCAACTTTATCTACAGCTATTATTTCAACAGTCTGTGAGCAGCAGGAGGCATTGTAGTTTGCCACGATGATAGGAGCGCTCAATGAGGTGTATGTGAGGGTTCCATTACCCTGATGGAAGGAAATGCTCTCTATCCCAGTTCCGTTTCCATCTGTAATGTTAGCTGAGAGCCCCCACTGGAAATGTCCACACTGGGATAGATCACGAGGGCATTTGTTATCCTGCACGCTAACCACTTTACATAATGGCTGAATAAAATCTGTAATCTGGAAAAGAAGAAAGATGTGTTTGACATGTGTGAAAGGACTGTCAACATTCAGCTTTTGATCAGTAGGACATGTCTTCACCAGCAATTTGTGTGGATATGTTCAGAAGCGCTTTTGCTTATTTCACTGACTTACCTTGGTAACAACAGACAATCTCAAAACAGCATAATTTGCGTCAACGCCATTGGATGACTGTGCGTCAATAGTCAGTGTGACATCAGTGCCTGACTGCGTGCTGGCAGGTGGTGTTATGGTCAATGTAGCATTGGCATATTGCCCAGTTACCAGGGTGAGTCTGTCAAGACAAGAGTAAAATATAATAATACCACAGGGGCTACATTTGTTATGTGCATTAAAGATGTGACAGAAACCTAATGCTGTATAGCACATTTGGGCGGAGCAATAACAGCTATTGCTTACCCTTACCTTCTATACCAACTGATTATTGGGGTGACACAGGTCACTTAACCCTTTTATAATTTTAAAGGCCCAACAAATTATACTCAAACAGGACATAAGATAGCTGTGAACCCAATTTATGTGTTTTGGTCTAAGTTACGCTAACTAAGCTTCAAAGATATAAAAATGCTGTAAATATTAGCAGACTATCAGTGCCAGTCTTTACAACATTTAACATTTAAAGTATTATTTTAGCAGTGAACCTCTTACTCATTTGGGAAAATCATGGGGAATTTTCTGTCATTTCTGGCACTGATGGAATACTTTCCACCAGAGCTCTGAGTCATCACACTGAATGGAAGCTTAAAGGTCTGTCCTGGCTCCACACTGCTGTCCACCACAGCCTAGAGTGGACAAGGAAAAGCAACAACTTAAAAGGACTGGTATCGTTCTTGTACCTTGTGAATGCTTAATTATTCTGTATCTATTTATGGAATGAATTTGATTCGAATTAGACTCATTGTATCTGATATTATAGTCAAACAAAACACATTTACATTAAAGGGGAAATTGAAAAGACAAACCTGGATCTTCACTTTGGAGAGAGACATTTGGGTGTTTGACTGCCTCTGAAATTGACTGTTGGACACTTTGTCAGTTCCTTTTACAACGACCACAAACTCGCCTTTAGGGACAGCCTCAACAGTCACCAGAATTTCTCCATTGTCCATCTGAGTTAGTACACCATTGCTAAAACTCTCAGGACCTGAGACTTTTGCCAGGCTAACTTGTTCAGCAGTCATCGAAGACGGACCTCTTCTACCCATAACTGACAGTATTAGTGTGGCTGACTGGCCTGGATTTTCAGATTTAAGAAGAAAAGAATCAAAGTGTGAGGAAAAGCAAACGGAAAACAAAATTATATTAAAGATAAAAATAAAATATTATTACAAGATCTTTAAAAATCCTCTTTTGAGCTAAACAAGGTGCCAGTGGTGACGTAGTCATACATTTCACCACTAGATGATGCTCTTGTAATACAGAAACTTCACATCAATTAACTACACTTGTTACTTGTGTTGTAATATAAATACGTTATGTGCAATGCTGTTAAAATGTCAAAAGTTACTCTATTGGTGGGGTGTGGAGCACATTTTTTTACTGAAAATAAATCTCTTAAAGCAAAATAAGGTCAGGTTAATGAAGTTACCTTCAAGACTTTGTGTTACACTATCTCATACCGTACATTACCAAATCTCCATTTGCACTATTTGCCTATTTGCACTACTCTGCCTGGTTTGCACTCAATGTCATTTACC
>NW_005187476.1:1850899-1853132 GCF_000239375.1 Pundamilia nyererei | reverse complement strand
AGATAGTGATGTTTTTCAATGACTCATCCAGTGTGAAGGGGAAGGTCTCTTGCGTTCCAGGATTTCTTGCTCGCTGAAGAACTGTCACCTGACAGAATTGAGGGAAAGGGGGGAAAATGAGCGACTTACTCTGCGATCTCTATTCTTCAAACAATAGTCCAGTCATATAAGTCTCATTATATTCACTGAACTGTAGAATCATACCAGAGCTGAAGTTGAGGTGTCAAGGATAATATCTGTGGCTTGAGAAAGCTCTGATTTGGAAACATGAATGGCCTGGCCTCCAGAGGTCAGAGCTATGTCTTTGTAGTCGTCAAAGGAAGCAGCTCTGAGGGAACGACGGCGTCTGCTAAATGGTGTAGTAATGAAGAACGACACCTGTGGAGATCAGTTAATGTCACAGTTATACCCACAGCTGCCATGCCTAAGTAGGCTTAATGAATACTGATTATCATGAAGTGTCATTCTGCATTTACCTTTGACTTAGTGCTACTAATGAGAGCATTGATAGTGTCTTTGAGCTCAATGTCTTTTGCTAAAGCATCAGTGAAAACATAGATGTCAGAAGAGGAAGGAGCACCTGTCAGAGCAAGCTGGAGAAATAAAGTATACATAAAATCTTCGATGCATCCACATTTTCATCTTTCTGAAATGTTTTTGTCTGATTAACCAAAATCCCAGTTACAAGTGAAAATGTCACAACTGATTGTAGTACCTGAAGCCCTGACAGGCACATCTCAGGTTCATCACCTCCACCACTTGCTGTAAGCTTCGAGATTTCTTCTTTCATCTTATCCACGTCTGTTGTCCTGATCATAGGTCCAAACTCTACATACAAGAACAAAAAAGAGCTAACCATGTAGACTGACCTGAGGACTAAATATAGCCGGTTGTCTACAAGCACATTGGGACAATATGCAGATTTGCATCACAAATGCACTTTATGTTTCATAAAACAGAAATTAAATACAACTAGTACAGGTCGTTTAAATACCAGTAAATGCTAATATCCTTAATGGGATAGAGGAGTTCATACCAGGGTCATTGAAAGGCACCAGGATGTACTCGGAGGGCTCGTCTTGTGTTCCTTTGTATGCGTCAATGATTTGATAAACAACTGATCTTGCTTCTTCAATGTCATCTGACATACTCCCAGTTGTGTCAATTACGAAGCACAAGACAGATGAGCGAGCAATCCCCATCATTCTGTGAGAAAAGAAAATTCAGTTTTCATTTCAATCCCAGAGTACTGAAATACTGAAGTAAAATACTTCATACTTCATAGTATACTCTGAAATACTTTGTTCATGTGTCATTATAGTACCTCAAAAAGTTACTGTCTCCTACAGCTAAGCGAAGATCCTGCAATAACTCGAGACTGGCGTCTGTTGCTGCTTGCACAGCAGCGTTGTGAAAAGCCAAGTTGTCTTGATGACGCTCATCTTTGCTGATGCCTCCTTGAGGATTGATTTTGCTAGTACGATCAGCTGCACCTCCATGGCTGCATTTACCTTACATAAGGAAGAGATCGTTGTACCCATATCTTGATTAGATATACTGATCTTGCATGTGTGTTTAAGTACTCCTAAAAAACCCTAAAAGCATGTAATAATAGTAAAAAATTCTATGAAAAAAAATTGTGAAATCAAACTGATGTGTGTGTTAGTTTGGTTCAGTTCAGGTTTTATCAGTGGTACAGAAAACTGTCATACATGTCTGATGAATACAAAGTCACAGACAGAAACAAGTTAGGTTAGCTCAGCATAAACATGGCACTACTGAGGTAAAAAAAAAAAAAAAAGAGTCTATCCTGTTAGTACATCTAAAGCTCACTGACATACAGTGGTCCCTCGCTATAACACGGTTCACTGCACTTTGCACCGTCAAAGGCTCCTGTGGTAGCACCTAAAAGGCAGAGGAAGATGCTAACCATCGCACAAAAAGTTGGACTTCTGGACATCCTAAATGAAGGTAGAAGTTACCGTATTTTTCGGACCATAAGGTGCACCTGGTTATAAGGCGCATTAAGCAAAACAAAACAGTCAGATGCACTGTAAAAAACATCCGTAAAAATACAGTACAATCTACTGTATAAACGTGAAGGAATTTTCCGTATTAGTCATTTACAGGTATTTTTCTGTATTTCTCAACTACTGCAATGCATTGTGGGAAAAAGAACCTGAAAAGGAGGGAAAAGTAAGCGCAAGAGCAGCCATTAGGCTTCTTTCAGGCT
>NW_005187476.1:1831905-1833083 GCF_000239375.1 Pundamilia nyererei | reverse complement strand
TCAAACCTCCGTAAAAAAACAGAAAATGTACTGGCAGAAAATTACCAGGACATTTTCTGTTTTTCTACGGAATATTTTTTTACAGTGTGAGTCAAACTTTACTCAACTCATTGTTCTTGCTTCCTCTATTTCCGTACCATTGATTCATTAATGTTGAATTCTCTGGCAGCTGCTCTATTCCCATGTTCTGGACCTGAAAACAGGGTTTGATCTTTGGCTTCATTCTGTAATACTGGACTTATTTTTCCACAAAGTTTCGAACTTTGAGAGTCTTTAAACAGGAGAAAAGTGTGACAATGTTCATGCCTGTCAGAGTAAAGTGTATAAAGTATGTAGTGAGGGGGTTTTACAGCCTTAAAACATTGAGAATAAAAAAATAAAGCTGGCTACCTCGTGGATTTCACTTTCGTGAGTTATTTTTAGAACGTAACTTCCATGATAAATGAGGGAACACTGTATTCTGTTTATTATTTTCATTGAGAAGTAGAGCATTATGTAAAAGCACAGGTTAAACGGAAAATATAAATAATATTAGCATAACTCGATTTAAATGTCCATGGGAGTGTGCGTGTGTGTGAATATTAGATAAAAAGCACTTAAGCATTGCCAAAATAGTGTTTGTATGAATGGATATGAATTGGTGAATGAGACATGTTGTATAAAGCGTGAGTGCTCAGGTAGAATAAGAACTATATAAGAAGTTCATTTAACATTTTAAGCTACAGTAAGTGAAATCTGAAAACTTGAAAACTGTAGCCCTTGGGTGAGAGGTGAAACTTGTTCAGGAAATTTAAATAAGTCCATTCATGTTCTTTCCAAGCTTCTTAGATGTTCTCAATCATCATGGCCTTGATGACTGAGAACCTACACAGGCATTGTAGACATTGTTTGGGCATCTGCAAAATGCTCAGATTGTAGTGTTAACTGCTTCGACTACGCACTGCCTTCTCAACTTGAATGTAATTTATGTATGTGTGTGAAATGATACCTTTAGGTTTGACAGAAGAAAAGACTCCCATATAGCCAGATGTGAGTTTCTTGTCTTTTAGGATGTTGGGGAGCAGCTGATTGGGGCATGTTCCACTGGCACTGTCACAGTTACTGCAGGTGGGGGTGTTCACATCTACACACACACACACACACACACACACACACACACACACACACACACACACACA
>NW_005187476.1:1829216-1830612 GCF_000239375.1 Pundamilia nyererei | reverse complement strand
TAATGTTTTTAACTGTGGCAGGCGACTAAGTTTATGCTATTTTGTACATTTTGTATACCTACCGTGGGGTTGAACTCATAACCATTTTTCTCAGCCACCGCCTGACACGTCTCTCGCACTTTCTGCAATATAGCTGTTCCTGTAATGCTGACATGAGTGGATGCTCCACCCCCAGTAGAGACAAAGGCCATACCTGGCCCTAAAAGAGCCAAAGGCAGCAGCGCTATGACCAGCAATGAATTCATGACAGATCTATTTTAAAAAAAAGAAAAAAAGGAACAGCATTTGTTAATTTAGCTGATTCAGTTAATTTTGATTAGAGTACTGCAAACATACTAAAACTGTGTGGTTTGAGATAATTACAAAGTAAGTAATTAAGTAGTTTTTTTCAGAACAGGTTTAATCATTTATAAGGATTTTAAAAGGTTTTTATTTTAATAAAATATGTTAATAATATAAATAATCATTGGAATCTTTAACAAAAACTCTACTTTACAAACAATATGCAGATGTTTCCAGTGCGTTACATTCAAGTACAATACTGTTCTTATTTTATCTTATTTCTTTATAGTTGTATATATGTATATTTTAATTTTTACAGTTTGCACCTTTGATCCAGAGGACGATATTTCATTCCACTGTATACTTGAGTGTATATTGTTGGGTTGACAATAAAACTCTATTTTACTTGTGCTTTTTCATCCTGTGATTTATATTTACACAGATTTCAGAGTAAAGGTTTTTATGTAGTAATGAATAAAAAGCCAATGAAAAATAATGAACATTTTCAAATTAAGTTAAAGAAAAAATAATTTAAAAGCTACCGTACATGCAATACTGGGAGAAAATGTCATTTCAGTTACATAAATAAACTATAAAATACAATCATACCTTGATGTTTCCAACCTATGACGACTCCAGTGGGCTTTAAAGTGTGCTGCCCTGTCACTGAATATATATTGAACTAAGGGAGGGGACCTGAACATGACATAAAGAGCTGTAATCTAAGTTAACTGGAAGGCAATATATTTCAAAGTGTGCATCACCACAATGAATCCATTTGGCCACACCTTGAGGAACACATTTTTTCTTTCTGTAATACTTGCCATACTAAAATGAAATATAAACCTTGATTAGCAAATGATTACCACATTATAACAAAAGTTTTCCTGCAAAGGTTCAATAGTTCAGTTATCTCAGTATGTCTTTATGGACAAGTATAATACCTCTAATGGAGATTATTTTTGACCTGCATTTATTTTGAGGTCAGTTTTAAGTAGGGGAGACCGGGGATAGTTGTAACATTTTTGACATTTCTGTCTGTAAATTGAAGCTCTTTTAAGGTAGTGGATTCAAATTGTAATGCAAAGTATTTACATGTCTCTGCTATTAAATA
>NW_005187476.1:1821158-1826606 GCF_000239375.1 Pundamilia nyererei | reverse complement strand
AAGCACTATTTTCTCTAAGACTTTTGACATAAAAGGAAGTTTAGAAATCGGTCTGTAATTAGCTAGAATGTTACGATCAAGGGTACTTTTCTTGATAACAGGTTGCACGACTGCATGTTTAAAGACAGTCGGAACATAGCCAGATGACAGTGAGAAGTTCATTAGAAATAAAATACAATGGTCAGGGTTACTCAATGGGCCATTTTGCTAAGTTGCCAATTAGGTTTATGCATATTTTATTTTCAAGTACTTTCATTACAACATATTCATAAATATCATCAAACATTTGTTAGTTGTGCAAATGCTCAAATAATGGGTAATTTGGCGAAGCCTTAATGTCTCCCAAGAAGAACAAGAGGCAGTGAGGAGGAAGAGGTCTCTGCTTAGACTCCAGCCCATAAGACCAGCCCCTGGACAAGAAAAATTTTGTGTGATAGGGTTTTGTGTGATAAAGCAATATTCCATTTATTTCCACTCAGTTCAATTTATTTCAACTCAATTTTATTTATATAGCACGAAATCACAACAGCACAATTTTGTGACAGTGGGAAGAAAAATCCCTTTGAACAGGCAGAAACCTCTAGCAGAACATGACCCATGGTTGGGCAGCCATATACCATGACTGGTTTGGGGGGTAAGGGGAGGAAGACAGAACAAATTTAATGTGTGAGAGAAAGCCAGACACCAATAATAAATGGCCTGCATTTGTATAGCGCTTTTCTAGTCCCTAAGGACCCCAAAGCGCTTCACACTACATTCAGTCATCCACCCATTCACACACACATTCACACACTGGCAATGGCAAGCTACATTGTAGCCACAGCTGCCCTGGGGCGCACTGACAGAGGCGAGGCTGCCGGACACTGGCGCCACCGGGCCCTCTGACCACCACCATTAGGCAAACACGGGTTAGTATCTTGCCCAAGGATATTTGGCATGCAGCCAGGAGGCAGTTTGGGATCGAACCACCGACCTTCTGAGTAGTGGCTGACCTGCTCTGCCACCTGAGCTACAGCCACACCCAAAGAATAACTAATGATGAACATGTTTCCCTTCAGTTGGCACATTCTTACTGATAGATCACTGTTTGATTCTTACGTTGTACCTATTATCTTTGGGGTTTTAGATTATTTTTTACAATTGGACATTCTGTTAAAAAATACTAAACGTGCTTTGGATAAGTGGTTACACATATCAACCAACTAAATCCTACTTACTTTAGCTTCCTGTTCTAAGTCAGTGGGAGAACCTAAAGAGGCCAAGAAAAACAAAACAAAAGAAGAAAAACATGAAAGTCACGTTCTGACCAACCTGACTATATAAGTCGAAAAAGGGAGTGGAAGGAGAAATGGCAGTCTTAGTCATGCAGAAAACTTTAACAAAGTGACAAGAAAATGCCATATTCTCCCTTTCTTACTGTGTTAAAAAGCAAAAACAGTGTTTACTGAATTCATTTCTGTGTGCTCAATGCAAAGGCATGAAAAGTGGAGGCAGGGGCAAACAGGATTAGTCTGAATTACTCTTAGTGAGTTAGAAAGAGTTAGTCTGAACACTTTTTGGCAGATCATTTCAAAATGTTTGGAGTGAATGGGAGGTGTTTCTAAATTACCATCTTCAAATCCAGCTCACCCCATGGTCTTTTATGCTTAAGCTTAGGTAGTGTACTTCCTTGTACTAGTGTTGGGCTGTGAGCCAGCCACAGAAAAGAGAAGACATAACATACAGAAAAATTATGCGCTATCTCGTCTGACTGCTTTGTGTCACTGCTGAACTGAAATTTGAGCCAATTTGCAAGTCTGAAGTTGCAGGTACTCTAGTAAAGGTTTTACCTCTTTGTTTTTGAAAGCAGTCATCCCTTCCTGGTGTTGTTCATAACTTATATGGAGAAGAATTTCTAGACACAGCCCAGTGGTGATTTGGTGGTCTGGGGTTTACACCTACACTATTTGCAAATCGCGTTGTCTTTTGTTGACCTCAAGTTTACACTTGGGAAATTTGCATAGTGTAAAACGAAAACGAAAATTTTCTCCTCCAAGTCTGAAAATGTAAAAAGGATTTAATGAACTTAAAGTGAGGGAAAAGTAACCCCATATGGAGAAGTTTAAGTGTCTCAGAGTCTTGTTCACCAGTGAGGTGAACAAGACTCTTTCAATTCAGTTCAGTTCAATTCAATTCAGTTTTATTTATATTGTGGAGGTAAGCATCAACGACACAGCTCTCAGTTCTCACTCCTTCTTTATTCGTCTCCAACATCAACTGCTCATATCGCGCCACAAAACACAGGAACACACTTCCTATACACTGGGTGTGAGTGGAGCCCTCTAGTGGTCCACCACAATATAGCATCAAATCACTACAAGAATTTCCTCAACGTGCTTTATATTGTAAGTTAATGACCCTACAACAATACAAAGAAAAACCCATCAATAAGATGACCCTTCATGAGGAAGCATTTTGGCAACTGTGGGGAGGAAAAACTTCCTTTTAACAGTAAGAAACCTCCTTGCAACTTGTTGTGGGTGAAGAGAAGAACACAGAACAAAAGACACGCTGTAGAAGATAGTCAGAGATAATAATAACTAATGATTAAATGTATAAGATAAATGTTTATATGTTAATACACTAGAAAGATGTACAGTGCTGCTGAGATGGTTACTTTTTTGAATGCCAGCACAAGACCAGCAGAGTTCTGTTAGAGTGAAAATGGCTCAGCTTGCCTGGACAGCTTTCTAGCAAACATAATATTAGTACTGAGGGCAATGCCAATCTAATTCAGATTCCATATATTTTCAGTGAAAATGACTGGCACTAAAAAATTTTCTGTAATAGATGGCAGTCTGCCATTTGGTACTAATGAAGAAGTAAACAGTTGTTGTACACCAGCGGTCCCCTTTTTTTGCGGCACAGACCGGTTTATGTCTGACAATATTTTCACGGACTGGCCTTCAAGGTGTCACAGATAAATACAACAAAATAAAACCAGTACCAGTACCAAAAAAGAAGATTTATTCATAACACACAGGAAAAGACCAAGGGAAACAGAGTTAATGATAAAAATGATAAAAAAAATTAATTACAATAAAGAAACCCTGAAAACCATAAATTTCACACCCGAGCCTCAATGGCCTGGTACCAAACGTCTCACAGACTGGTACCGGTCTGTGGCCTGGGGCCTGATAAATTTTATCAAAACGCTAATCAGTTTATTTAGTTATTTTTTATTAGTGCAGCTTTTGGTTGAATTCCAGGTCATGAAATGTCAGCTATTCCATAAATGATTTTACAACTGAATAATATCTTTTTACACAGCTAAATTTAACTCGTACATGGCAATATATCAGTGGTGGTGAAACACACGTAGTGCAGTGTTTCATCATGCAAACTGTCTCATTGTTTGAGTGTCACGGTACGGAGTGTGGACAGGAATCACGCTAAAAAAAACCCCCAAAAAAACCTTCTTCATGTCCTTCCAAACAATCTTCCTTCTCTCAAAAACTGAAACAAAGCCTGATAACTTTTATTCCCCGACTCCTTTTGCTATAACTTAATAAGATCCAATTTCATGTTAATGTTACTGAGACTTTGGACCAGTTGTCTCCTCTCTAGCTTATAATTCCGACACTGCAAAATAACATCCTCCAAAGTTTCCTCCTTTCCACAATAGTCACATTTCATTGAATTCAATCCTGTATGTCCAAATCTCAGTCTTGACACCACAACTTCCTTTCGCCTACTTCTTCCTGTGGCTCTCCTTACTCCCATCCCCCTTTGAATTTTATATAACCACCTTCCCCTCCTTTCTTCTTCCCACTGTTTCTGCCATCTACCCCTCATTTCTAGCTTAATAATATGCTTAACTTCCACCTGACCAAAACTCACCACCAGATCAACTATCCTATGATTAGTGGCTTCCTTTGCTAACCTATCCGCTGCTTCATTCCCCCTTACCCCATAGTGAGCTGGGACCCATACAAACACTACTGAAAGACCCATCATATGTATTCTGAAAAGAGTTTGCTGAATCTCTATTAAAATATCTGATCTACCTTCCGAATGACCGCTCTATAGACTGACCATGGCTGCTCTTGAATCTGAACAAATAATTGCTTTCAATGGCCTCAACTCTTCCACCCACTGAACCGCTAATAGAATTGCTATCATTTCTCCTGTAAACACAGACAATCCATCATTAATCCTCTTCCCAATTTCAACCATAAAGTCCGGAATTACTACTGCTACCCCCACTTGACTAGCTGGATTCTTTGAAAGCATCCGTATAAGAACTGAACTGAGTCTAAACCGCCTGCCCTATCCTTACTCTTCTGGTGCAATAACGCAAAATCTACAGCTGCTTCAGGAAGTATCCATGGAGGGATTGCAGGCCACGGCACTCGCTGACATATGTCTAACTGATCTGAATGTGGGTATGCTGCACAAAACTTTACAACTCTTTGTGCCCATCTCAGATTTCATATCAAAGACCTAAAAAAAAAAGTATTATGTCCATTTGAAGGTTGCTCAAAATACTCCAGTGTCTGAACATCATTTTCCAGCCATATTTCTTGAAAACATAAGCAGACAGTTCGGCATTCAAGGCAACAAGAAATTGGTGAAATTGCCATAATAAAAGGACAGGACACAGTTAATCTATTAGAAGACTGGAATTCACAGCACAATAGTACTGATGAAGACGTATTTCTATATCGATTGGCATTGCTTTATTTAACCTCCTAAGACCCGAACTCTTCCACGGCATGAATTTTTAATTTCTCTTTGATATTTGGGCTGATTGGGACCCGATGAATGTAAAAATAAAGAATTACAAGATTTTTTTTTTACCTAATTTTTGTTTCTAAGAAAAATGAGAGTCACGTATGAGGATATTCGTTTAAAATTTTCAATAGAACAGTAGCAGTGTACTGTCCTCGTAAGTGGATATCAGGCCCTTGTAGGGTAAAATTTAGTATTTTGGTCTAAATAACCCAAAATGTGACGCCAGGTCCTAGGAGGTTAAAAATAGGGATGGATATTGAAAAGATTTTCACGATTCCGATTCCATTTTCGATTCTGTTTAACGATTGCCTTTCCGTTACTATTCAATCCTAATTGCAGGGTTCATCTTTTAGTGAGGACATATTTGTTGAAATAGCCATATAAAGTAACTTTTCCAATGGCCTCTTTTTTGAGATGCAACAGACCAGAGAATCTGAATGACACGATTACTCTGGAGCTTTGCCCTGCTGCATCAGCTGAAACATAATCAAAGGCATAAAGGATTATTAATTATTTCTCCAGTCAGAAGCTCAAATGGAAACTTTTGTATGCGGACACTTCTCCAGCAGATAGAAAGTGAGGGAGTTTTGACCAATAACAAGGTTGGCACAGCAGACATACTTCTCATGGTGAAGTATTACAAGGAAAACGAAGACGCCCTCTTTGACTTAGCAG
>NW_005187476.1:1819048-1820623 GCF_000239375.1 Pundamilia nyererei | reverse complement strand
TTTAATATGCAGAATAATTCCCAATTATGTACAATCATAATATGTTAACTTATGTACATAAGGCCATTAATAATTAACTGTACATAGCTATTTGCTTTACGATTATCTATACAGTGTGAAGAAGTGAAGTATTGGAGTTATTTTATGTTGCATAATGACAATGTTGCCCCTATAAATTTAAGGACAAAGTTCAATGACTGCCACCTGCTGGATGGTGAGTGCAGAGGGGCTTGTAATTGTTGAGCTGGACAAAGAGAACACCTTTGCTGATGCGATGTCAGTCTTCTTTGGTTCACTCTATGTATTGAACCTGGAATACCAGGAGTCAGCGTGTGCAATATTGGAACTAATTCAGAGGTATGTTTGAACAGTTAGCTAATAGTGATAGATGATGAATAAATAATCTCTGAGTAACTCATTATTTCACATCACAACTCAATGCTACTGTGTGTTACTATTTATTATGGCATGCTTTAAGGTTTTTAAGGATAAACCCTGAAGATAGAACAAAATGTACCTCCAACAATGAAGACAAGCTCTCTCACCATCTTACAAGAAGCTGTCTCTGTCCAATAGGTTTTTTAATTGCAACAGTTTTTTTTCCTTCTTTTACCCGTTTGTTAAAAATGATTTCAGCTACTTACACTTTGTCACATGTATTGGCTCACCCTACAAATCAATGAACTCAGCCCACAAAGCAAGGTCAGGGTTCAGTGCAGGACAGTAAAGTTCCTTCACACCACACATGCTCATCCATGTCCTTGTGGACCCTGCTTTGTGCGTTGATTTGGTGGTGTGAGCCAGTATTTTTGGACAAAGTGTATATAAAGGCAGAAGTGTGGGGCTTAATATTCTATTCATAACAATTCAGTTTATTTGAATGGTGCCAACAAAATAAATGCTAAGGCACTTCAGAGTGTAGGTTTAAGACCCTAAAAAAATATAACTAAGAAAACCCAGCACTTGTGCGCATGTTGTCGTCTGTCATGATATATACAAACCAGATTCCAAAAAATTTGGGACACCAAACAAATTGTGAATAAAAACTGAATGCAATGATGTGGAGATGGCAAATGTCAATATTTTGTTCAGAATAGAAGGTAGATGACAGATCAAAAGTTCAATCCGAGAAAATGTATCATTTGAAAGGAAAAATATGTTGATTCAAAATTTCACAGTGTCAACAAATCCCAAAAAAGTTGGGACAAGTAGCAATAAGAGAGTGGAAAAAGTAAATTTGAGCATAACGAAGAGCTGGAAGACAAATTAACACGAATTAGGTTAATTGGCAACATGATTGGGTATAAAAAGAGCTTCTCAGAGTGGCAGTGTCTCTCAGAAGCCAAGATGGGTAGAGGATCACCTAAGATGGGTAGAGGATCACCAATGGGATTTGTTGACACCATGACATTTTGAATCACTATATTTTTCCCTTAAAATGATAACTTTTCTCAGTTTACACTTTTGTTCCGTGATTTATGTTCTATTCTGAATAAAATATTGACATTTGCCATCTCCACATCATTGCATTCAGTTTTTATTCACAATCCTTTTTAATGTCCTTTTTTGGAATCC
>NW_005187476.1:1789668-1804314 GCF_000239375.1 Pundamilia nyererei | reverse complement strand
TTTTTTCAGTGTATGGGGTGGAGCAAAGGGAGGTATGTCAGCATTCATTTCTGTGTGTCTGGGATTCAGTAGGTGTCTCTAGGACTGGAAAGTACTATAAACTGAGAGAACTGAAGTGCTGAGTAAGAAAAGTAGGCTCACAAGAAGTGCACAACAGAAATTTTTGAAAAGTTTCAACTTTCTATTTCTTCTGTGAATCTGACTGACTATACAGGTGAGTGTTTTCTACAATACTAAAGTTTAGTTATGAGTACAAGCTATGTATGCAGTCATCATGGTTTTGCTCTACTTCTTGCTGTTGGTGAGCAATAGTTATGTTTGGTTTTGAGCTTGTCACTGTCCCTTTATACAGTTAATTTTAGCAATGGACAGTAAATCTGATATATTGATTATTGCACATTTAGTTAGCAGGTTTTTGGGGTTTTTTTTTGTTTGTTTGTTTTTTAAAAGGCTACACTTCAATGTAATTTAATTCACTGAGACAAAGGTGTAACTCGGTTTTATGGCCAATGTAGAGGCTGTATATTATGTTGCTGTTGAATTGAATTGCTGTTACTTAATAAAATATGACCTGACTATATGGAGCACACATAAAGCATAAGAATCAATAGAATTCACATAAAAGTGTAATGTGTAGCAGCTGTCAAGTAGTAAAAATAGAAATAATTCCACACTGATAATATGCTTTGACATAATAGACTCAATGTTCATAAAAGCACAAATCTCTATTTTCATAATCACTACAGCTGGTGCGAAAGCAGGCAGAGTTGCCTGGTGAAATTGTTCTGTCTTGTATTAGATGGGCCTCTCATAATGTAGGTATTCAAAGACTGAGTTCACCCAAGTTCTCCAGAAAGATAAAAAAAGAAAATTAGTAGTCCAAGAAAGAAACATGCATTCACGTCAGCATTGTGTCTCGTTTTTATCAACTCATCCATCTGTATTCATGTGCAGACTTGGTGTTGTGTTTACCTCATCTACATCATGAGTGCAGGGATGTGACTAAGAATGTAACCATAGCTAAGGGAGAACAATGTTGCTTTGAATTTTATACGTAAATAGTCATATGTTTTTATTATAAAAATCTCAACCCATATTTCAGTGCCTGTAAAATGTCTGGAATCTTTTAGAAAATAAGGGAGAAATAGCAACAGTAGAGAACACTTAGAACAGGCAGAAACTTACAGTGTTACAGAAAAGTACAGTGATCCTGGTGTTAACGTGCCAGGTAACTGTCAATGGGTTTTGTGCCTGAGGTGCAGATCATGTCTTCAGTCATGACTTTAAATAGTTCCTAACCGTTCACACTTACAGGAGAGGCTTACAACCTTAAAGTCAAATCTCTGATGAGACAAGCATATAAGCCACAACTAATCTTTGTGAGGAGTGAAGTTATAACGAGTGTCTATTTCTCTAATTTGAACATCATATCTCATTCACGCACTGTGAATTATGCAGTCATGATCTAGCAACTTCATAATCATGTCCATTTTAAGAAATGACCCTTAAGTATGTTGATAGTAGTAATATCAGGAAATATAGAAAAAGTGATTATTTGATGTTTTCCCTTGTCTTTTACAGTTTTAAAATTACTTTTATAATGATTTATCATAACATTAACAACAATCACTTGAAACCTTAAAAATAGGTATTTTGAATTGTGCACACAGTATGGTAATGTTTTAAAACTGAAAAGTGCCCGTACATTTAAGTTTTGGCTACCCTTATGTCTTTAGAGCAAAGTGTATATTTCACTGGAGATATTATGGGCTGATAACGACAGGCATCCTCACAGATTGTTGGTATCTCTGTTGTCTCCTATGGATTGTCTTTAACTAAGCATGTGTTGTTGCCCAATAGATGGTATGTGGCTAGTCCACAAAAACAAGCTTTGACATGTTTCAAAGAGACTGTGTCGCTGTTTTTCTTATTTTTTTCTCACAGCAAACTTCCATGACAATTATGGTGAAAGGTAACTCTAGTCAGAAAACGATGCTTTAATTTGCAAAAATATTATTACCCAGTGATTTACTATTCATCAATAATCATATTAGTCATAATGCTGAAAGCAAAGTATGTAATTGCTCAATAAAAACAAAAAGACAAACAGGCAAGAAAAGTGGAATCAATGCACCTTAGGGTGTGGAAGGAGTGTCCGTGGTAACCACAATCACATAAAAGTTTCACAACATTATGTCAAGAGGATGCACCTCCCCAGCACATTTATCTGTTGTGCCAAATCAAAATCATGAGTATCAAAAGGGGAAAAGGAATCACTAATGCCAAACCACAGGGGCAGTTGACAAATCTCAGCTTATTTTTCGCCTTTCCAGCAAATATGCTAATTTTTTTTGCCTTCAACAGAGCTTGTATATATATATTTATTCAAGCTCTTGTGAATATATGTTGTTTTTAATTTACCTCAACTCGTTCAAAACAAACATTTAAAAGTGAAACCATAATTCAGTCCAGCAGGTGTCACTATAGCAAGTGCTGAGATCCAATACTTCTCTCTCAGAGACAGCAACTTGGATAGATACTCCATGTATGTCTGGCTATAACATACGTGGAGTATGCGGCAGCCGGGTGTTTAGCTATGAAACACTCCATGTTCCCAGTGCAAATTGCTGTTTTGTGCTTTGAAATGTGTTGTTTGAGTATCTCTTTGCTTGTTCAGCGTAAGCTTGCTCACAGGGGCATTTAAACACATAGATTACTTATTATATTCTCACAAAGATGGATATGAGATCAGGAAAGTAAAATACCTCCTGACCTTTTGTAAAACAAATGGTACCTGCGTTAAATCTGACTTTAACTGGTTATTCATAAGCTTCGTGTCTGTGTCTTGTTTCACTTTTCAGAAAAAATAATCTCAAACATGTCCAACAAGACAAATGTCTCAGAGGACCAGGTTTTCTGTCCCCAGCTTGAGATGATGAGGAGGCATGAACTTAATAACAACACACAGGTCAATCTGACTGTGGTTTGCATCCATGGACTGGTCTCTGGCCTGGGGATTTTGGAGAATGCCTTGATCATCTGGGTGGTGGGCTTCCGCCTAAGACAACGCACCGTGGCCTCCATCTGGGTGCTCAACCTGGCCCTGTCTGACTTCCTGGCTACCCTGACGCTTCCCCTGTTCACTTTATACCTAAACTCTGGTCACAGCTGGGAGCTCGGCAACCCACTTTGCAAAGTGCAGACATTCATCTTTTTCTTCAACATGTTCGTATCAGCCTTCCTTTTGGCAGCCATTTCGCTGGACCGCTTACTTCTGGTCACCAAGCCAGTGTGGAGCCAAAATCATCGATCAGTAGCAGGCGCGTGGAAAGTGTGCATATTGGGTTGGCTATGGGCAGCAGGTAATGCATTGCCATATTATGTTTTCCGCTCAGTAACTGAAACGAAGCATAAAAGAAAGTTGTGCTATCACAATTTTGCCATGTATTCCTCATATGCCACACCTGAGAGAGACTGTAACATGAGGCAGTGGACCACAGCTATCTCCAAGCTGCTGCTGGCATTCATATTGCCACTGGCAGTGATTGCAGGAAGCTACATCAAAATTGGTCTCAGTCTGAGGAGCAGGAACAGGAGGAGGAAGCAGAGTGCCACTAGACTAACTGATGATCTGATTACGTTAAACAGAAATCAACAATCAAGAACTACACATGGAAGAACTGCAGCCACAAATAAATTATCTCTCAAATTTCTAATCCCTGGTCCATCATTAACCACTAAAGAAGGCCCCTTGACTCCTACCACCCCTAATCTGACGAGTCAGAGCCAGCTATCCCAGAGTTTCACTAAAATGGTGACATCTGTGATTACAGCGTTTGCACTGTGCTGGGCTCCTTATCACATCTTCTGTATGATTGAAGTGGCAGCCCAATATAATATGGAATATCTCAAACTAGTGGAAGTAGGTCTACCTCTAGCTACAACACTGGCATTCTTAAATCCACTACTGAATCCTATTCTCTATGTCTTCAGTTGCCCACGTTTCTGTGTAAGAATACGGCAGAGTCTGGGAGCAGTGTTTGATGGACTGGTAGAAGAAAGAGGGGTGTTACTGATGACCCCAGGAAAGAGTTTAATAAGTCACATTAGGAGGAGGAGCAGTCGAGATGTTGGCCTAGGAATCCCAGCATCACCCTGTCAGTCATACAGTAGCCAGCCCATCGTCTCACCAGCTTTGCAGGACAATATAGTGGAGCATAGCTGAGACATCAATTGATTTTTGGCTTTGTGCCTCGGGAAGTGCATGAATTACATTTAATCAAGCACACGTGCCCTACAGGTACTGTAAGACATACACTATATTACCAAAATTCTACTATCCAAATTATTGACACACTCCTAAAACATGTGGAAGAGTTGAAGCTGTTATAGTTGCAAAGGGTGGTCCAACATCATCAACTTAAGTTTATGTGTTTGTGAAGGCAGACAATCAATACTTTTGGCCATATAGTTCAATTCAATTTAATCTATATAGCACCAAATCCCAATAACAGTTGTGTCAAGGCCCTCCCCATAATACAAAGAAAAGCCCAACAATCATATGACCCCCATGAGTAAGTGCTTTGGCGACTGTGAGAAGGAAAAACTTCCTTTTCATACAATTAAATAACAATGTGTAAATGTATGGTTTGTGTTGTGTTTGTGCAGCAAACTATAGTTATCCATATGGTACGGTGCTTTGTTCCTGACTGAAATCACTGCTCACACTGTTGCTGAAGTTTCAACACCTGAAACTAAACATTTCCATGTTAACATCATTGATTGTCCCACCAATCAGTGTTTTGATTTAGGGCTGTAAGAAGAGTAGTTCAAATGTGGGAAATGATACATCATCAACAACTATATAGTTTTGTTAGTAATCAGTGAAGTTACATTTCAAATGTTTTTATATGGCCTTTTAAAATTGTACTACATTGTCACTACTACCCCTGAATGGCGACCCTATAAAGATCAATACATCAGCTTGTGCATGTGACTGAAAACTGGAAAATGAAAAATTAAATGAAAATGAAAAATGAAAAATGAAAAATCCTTCTGATTTAGTGCAAGACCATGGCGATTTGTAGTTAGCTTTCCCGAGCTCTATCATGAGGTCGAAATTCAGTTTGTACCGTACAAAATATATTGTTCCATATCCTGTCTCATGTAAAAGTTACAAAATCTTAGCATTTATGCACAGCGTTTAACATTGTAAATGTGTCAGTGTTCGAATTTCAAGTATTTTTATACTTATCTTTTTATAGTGATGTATAGCTGTTTTAAATGTTTTAAATAAAAAGCTGTAATTGTTTGTATCACTTTGGTGGAACTTTGGTATTAAACTCATAAACATTTTTAAATGACTGGATGAATTTAGAGTGGAATTTCGCTTGTTTGTCTTTTCAGTCACTTTATTAACCTTTTTGTAAGAAGAAAAGATGCCATAGATAGATGGCCCCGTACTGCCAATTCATACTGTACAGCAGCAGTCCCCAACCTTTTTTGCGCCACGGACCGGTTTATGCCCGACAATATTTTCATGAACCAGCCTTTAAGGTGTCGCGGATAAATACAACAAAATAAAACTAGTACCGGTACCGAAAAAAAGAAAATTTATTCATAACACACGTGAAAAGACCAAGGAAAACCGAGTAAACGATAAAAACAATAACAAAATAACGCTGAAAACCGATAAAAACCCTGAAAACTATTGTACTAACTTCACACCTGAGCCTCAACTCTCGCGGCCCGGTACCAAACGACTCACGGACCGGTACCGGTCTGAGGCCCGGGGGTTGGGGACCGCTGCTGTATAGTTTTTAGACACCAGAGGGCAGGGTAGCACTGATTTTGAACAGGAGCCATGAAACCACAATGCAGGATTATGCTTTTCAGGTCCTGTCCTCCAGTAACACTTTAAATCTAAACTGCTGATTGCCCAACCACCTATCTGAGTGATTGGATTTGATCATATCTGATATCCATTTTGATTGACTATCTCATCACTGCAATAGCAATTGTTTGCTTTCATCACATTGAGCTGAACACAGACTAACGTATAATGTAGGCCACAGAAGGGTGGGATTACCATAGAGGTAGTTGTAATTTGAAGAGAATATTAGACAGTGGAGAGCCAGAATATAAAGACAGAGCAGGATTAAACAGGTCAGGCAAGCATAAAAAATTCCTCTTTCCCCTCAGATTTTCACTTTGAACAGATTATCATTCTTTCTCCACCTCTGCTTATGACTCACTTCTTTTTTCCCCTTCAGTAATCATCTGTTTCTGACTGCATGTTTGCATTGATTTCCAGCAATGATTTATTTTGCTTTGTAAACGATAGAGTAAAAGAAAATGATCACAGTAAATCAAAGACACAGAAAAAAGAAAAGAAATGCAAAAAAGGAAGACTCAGACAGGGATGGAAAGTGTTGCCTGAGCCTGGCATTTCGTTTATTAGTTTTACAATACACAGGGTTGCAGAACAGTCAAAGTAATTACTAGCATGAGGGGAAGTAGAGTTTCTTCTGTATTCTGTCTATTAAGTAATTTTTTATTATCATTTTTTTTGTTGCCCAATATTTACATTCTGCTTATTTGATAATACTTTGTATATTTGATTACTTTACATATTTTTTATTGTTAGCCAAATAGTGTGTTTTGGGTTTGTTTGGGTTTTTTTTCTTGGTAATTGTAAAAATCTGAGGAAAGCATGAATAACCCTGAGTTATTGATATTTTACAAAAACTGTATATCCTAGTATTTAATCCACTACTGTGCTAACAAATTAAATTTCATATTCTATCTAAGTGATTGAGTGTTGAGTGGAGAGAGGGGCTAATCTTTATAGTCTGAATATCTCTTTAAATTCTCAATAATTCTCAGTAATTGTCAAAACCGAGAGATGTGAATCTAAAGATGAAAGATATAGAAGTAATAAAGATTAAAGGGTACTGACAGTCAACAAGAGACAATGAAACAGCAGGCCAACAGTGAGAACACTCGCAGCATAATATGCAGCAAATGATATCATCGGAGAGATTATATAAAATCTAAAAAAAGAGAAAAGGATGAAAAAGAGTATGGTGAGGTTAAGTATTGCTTTAAAGTATGTAATGCACTGCTAGAGCTGACAGATGCTGCCTAGAGAATTAAGCAAAGCTGAGGTTTATCACAGTGAATTTCCCATGACCATCATGTACTTAAGTGTATGCCTATGTGCACATTGGGTGATAAAGGTACAAACTGTCATATTCATATGTCTATACTACAGTGCCTCAGCCTTGGGGATAAGGGGAAGAGCTCAGAGTGGAGCTAGTGGTCCTCTGCAGCCAAGACAGATTGGTGAGATAAAGCATTGCCCCTCAGTAATTCAAATCAGATGATTGGATGTATAACAAAGTGTTCTTCAAAGTATTTCTAAGCATTAGTGTAGAAATTTCCAATTTATATGGCTTTTTTGGTCGTTACAATGTGAGGAGTGTCTAGCTGCTACCAAGAACCTCAAATCAAACTGTTAAGAGCATTTTTCCTTTAAATGTTACACAGTTGTTGACAGAAAAAGTGTAAATTTGGTATAAGATACAAACCAACTAAATACTCTCAAATCCCAAGAACGTTAATATTTACAAACAAGATAACACAATACAAAAGAACAGGTGACATTATGATTTATACATGCTTACTGACAGTGGCGGTCCTAGCCTGTTTGGCGCCCCGGGCGAACACTCCCTATGGAGTGTTCACACAAACACACACATATGAAGAGAGAGAGAGAGTATGTATGCAAACGGCTACCAAACAGCCATCATAATTCCTCATACAATGAGAACAGGACAAATCAACAATTGACAATGACTAAATATTAAAATCTGTAACATAATGTATTGTTTGGAGTTTAGTCTGTCACTGTTACTATTTTTACCATTTCTTCTTGGACCAACCCACATAACCCACATAATTTCCTTAGGGATTAATAAAGTATTCTGATTCTGATTGTTTCAGGATGACCTCCAATGACACATCTACTTACCTGTATCTTTTGCTCGTTTCTCCTCCTCTTCTTTTCTCTTTTTTCTAAACTGAGGACCTGATGGCTCTGAACTTTTCTTGTCCATCTTCCATTGGATTTAATTTTGCACTCCAGTATGAACACCCATCCCTCAACCCCAGGATCACCACAACATAACCTAATAGACCTACACCTTAGTTCACAGATTCACTTTGTCTAGGGTGCATTTCTGAGATTTCACACAACCGAGGATTTAAATCATGAATACATAATGGGCTTGGATTTACAACATTATGAATGTTGTGTGTGAGCCTTTAAATCATCAAACTGTAAATTTTAAATTTCAAATTGTTATTGATCCCTTTACCCCGAGTCCTAAAGTGTATATTTATTTTCTTACTCTTCTTATATTTATTGTTTGTTTACTTGCACTGCTGTAACTGGAGCCTCGTCGTCTCTTCTCTCTATATACTGGACTGTATGTAGCGGAGATGACAATAACGTTTACTTTGACTTCAGCAGCGAGCAGGCGCACGGAGGGCTCTTCCGCTCATTTTTCACGTATAGAATTTCGAAAAAACATCAGTGCAAATTATAAGTCTGTATCATAATGTCCGCTGTTTTCGTGT
Organism: Pundamilia nyererei; assembly: GCF_000239375.1. NCBI lineage: Eukaryota > Metazoa > Chordata > Actinopteri > Cichliformes > Cichlidae > Pundamilia > Pundamilia nyererei. The sequence continues at coordinate 1,795,674 of NW_005187476.1, read as the reverse complement.
TTGTTGGTTTGTTTGTTTTTTTGTTTTATTTTGCGAGTTGGTTATTAGATGCTGCTCAAGCCGGTCAGAGAATTCCCCACCTTCGCCCCCCTCCCCCCCTCCTCCCTGCGCCGCCAGCAGCAGGCTCACCTCGCAAACGAAGGGCGCCCTTACCCCCAGCAAATGGGCGATAGAAAACCGATCGGTGCATATGTCATTCCCAGTATGCGCTGACTGACGCCGATGCCCGTGATGTCGCCCCCCACCACGATGCCGCCCCGGGCAACCGCCCGTGTCGCCCGTATCTAAAACCGCTACTGCTTACACATTCCAAAAATACAAGTTATTTTATTAGGTATGTTGTATTCTTGTACAGCACTTTGGTCAACGCTCCTGTTGTAATTAAATGTGCTATATAAATAAATAAACTATAAACTAAAACTATAATAAAAGATCACATAAACTGGAGAAGTGGAAGTATTTTACTTACCCCTGCATAGAAGAATGAGTCATCTAGGGTTTTTGTATGGTTACGAAGAAACTCCTGACACAACGGCTGTTTGTTTGTGTCAGACTTCGACTGTGGTCGAGGACACTTCTAAAAGTTTGCACTCCTCCTCTTTTTTACTTGCCACTGCACAATATGTCTCAGTGCAAGATCAGGCGTGTGTGTGTTTGTCAATGCTTCAAAGACACAATTTCCTGTATTACATTAGCCTACATATAGTTGTAACTGAATTTCATTTACTTCTTTGAATTTTATTTTAAAGGAAGTACATTTTGTAATCTTCTTTCTTCATTTCTTCTTTGTCTTTAGGCAGAATTAAGGTCAAACATAGGTGAAAGTGTTAAAAGTTGATAACTGGTTCATTACTGCTGAACTGATCGATTCTGGCTCCATTCTGTTTTTTCTTGTATTCTGCTGGAATCAATGTGCATGATTCACAGTTTATACAGCTTCTCGATTCATTCTTTCTCTTAATCGAGCTGTTTTAGCAGCACCCCCTTTAAGCCTCTGTAACGCGTGGTTGAGCAGTGAAGGCAGAAATGAAGGACCTTTAAAAGAGTTCAGCAGTTCAAGCGTCTTTTTAACTCTCCCTTTCCCATTACAACAGTGGATTAGTGCAGCAGATTAACAGTGCAGGTCAATTTGGCCAAAACTAAGAAAATGACTTAAAGTAGATTGGAAAAAAAATGTAATTGGGAATCTCTAGCAATGAAGATGAAAGTCTCACAAATATATTAACTAAGAAAACAGATTTGTATCATGCATCAATTCAGTTGTGCCTTTGGCAGTACAGTCGCTGTGGCTTGCTTAAAACAGTTTCCTGAAATAAATGGATTCTTAAGAAAAGATGTCGATAGGAAGGAGATCCTCCCATAGGAAGAAATAACTTTTTTTTTCCACTATCCCAAGTGAATTATGTAACTAATCGAAAACCTGATTTCAAATATTTTGAAAACTCCCCGTCCTTCATGTCAATTTTGGCTGATTACACAGGAATCCATGGGTGACCAGAAAAGGAATTCAAAATGTTGCACAATGGTTTAGTTGTTCATGAGTCAAACCAAAGGAAGTCAGCAAAAGTAGTTATTTAGAGTGGCGTGGAGCCTGAGCTTATGGCTTACAGGGATAACACATATTTATGACAACTTCATTATTGCAAACTCTCATGTTTAGCATGAGAATTCAGCAGTGAAACAGTAAATGCCACTAAACAAAAACACAAGGAAGGAATTACATGAAGACATAATTTGCGGTGCATTCAGAAATATCCAGAAAGCACACATCAAAGTCACAAATATCTTATTTCTTTGTTCCCCAGTGCTCAGGACTTTCTATTTTATAGATATTTTAACAATACCACTACTTAAAATTTTAAAGACCCAGGTACATCAAAGTGCTTCACAGATGAGCTACATTTGCAGGGTTACAATAATAAAGGAGCAAAGAAAATACAGTTATCATTACAGATGGTGGCGTGTCACAAGCGCAAACCGGGGAAAAGTTAAAATCTAATTTGTTTAGAAGGCTGGAAATGGATTCTGGGATATTGCATTTCATCATTTCGAGCTGATTGAAGACCAAAACAGCCAATCAGATTTTTTTGCATCCAAGTCTGGGATTGGTTGGTTTTGTTTCACAATTATAACGGTGTACAGAAAGAGTTGAATGCGCACGGGCAGAAATGTTGAGAGCGCAAGCAACACGTTGCAAGCAAGCGCAAATGTAAAAACTGAGCGAGAGGGGCTGCTATTGTGTGTGTGTATGGATAATAGCAAACACTGAAATACATCTTTTGCACGCAGCAATGAATTTTGTTCACTCAAATTTAGCTTTTCTTCGCTCAAAATAAATTTCTCCTGAAAATACAACACTTGCACCTGCAGATTTTTTTTTTTACGTGCACTCAGAATAGTGGCACAAAAATAACGCCATAGAATTTAAGCGTGCACATGACTCATAATAATAATAATGGGTTGCATTTATATAGTGCTTTTTTGGGACTGCTTTACCACTATTCATTCACTCTCACATTCATACACTGGTGAAGGCAAGCTACAGTTGTAGCCACAGCTGCCCTGGGGCAGACTGACTCAACAGTTAAGTTATCAGTTTGCAATTCTCCCAGGCACAGAGACAAGAGGAGTTAGGCTACACGGTAAATCACAAACTTAATTAAAAATGCCCCACAAGTAGCAACATGAAACTAATTTTTGTTTCACTTTTTCTACATATGTGAAGCCCAATTCCAGTTTGATTAATGTGAGCAAAAGGGCCACATGCTTTGGTATATGTCTAACAGCATTATGGTTACAGATATTTTTATAAACTATTACATTTAGTCTGTTTAATCCATGTGCAGTTATTTTGATAGTACCAAAAACGTTCAGCCAAATGGAGCATATGCCACACAACTAACATAACTTTATTTTACCAATTTCAGTGTAAGTTCTCTCCCATTGTGTCCATCATTGTTAATATGTGTTTTGCAAATGTTTCGTCCTTGTTCCATTTCAAAAACAACACCAAATATTGAAACAGATGAATGGAATTCAGCCTCAATGAACATTTTCCAACTGTTTCTAAAAATGTCTTCTGTGAAAACAACTTTATAATTTAAACCACATAATGGTTTAAATGATAAATTACTGTAATTATGCAGAATGAAACATGTTGATAGTAGTTTGGCTTGGACGGAGACGGAAGTAGAGTGTTCTTCATAGATCCTTACAGTAACTGTGCTTCATCTTAATTTCTTCTAACCGCACCAGTTGGATTTTTCTCCTTTTATACTTTCCCACCCCGCTTTGTCATCTTTTTGGCTTCTCTTATGGGAAAACTGTAATTGCAGTTTCTAAATCATTTACTATTACCATTCCTGCCCCAGTAAGCTTTTTTATACACCCAGTAAGTGAAACATGGAAACATTGTTTACAGAGATGTATTGCAGCATTAATCTGATAAACGTCTTAACCTTTTTAAAATAAGACAGACAGACAGACAGACAGACAGACAGATAGATAGATCCGCCTACTGTAAATCTATACTGTACAGAGATATAGATGGGTTGCAGGATATGAAAGAAAACAACCTTCTTCTTTTTTAATCAGCAATTTTCTTGTCTACGTGTTGGGTCTTTTTCTGTTGATCCCTCCTCTGTTTTTCTTTGAAATCCTTTTGGATTCTCTTGTGGGATCATGTCGTTTTCTTTCCCTGAAACCATTCCTGCCCCACCTATTTTAGGAATGGTTCAGTTCTAAGGGAGTCCTTCCCTCTAGATCTATGTCTGCATCTTCACATTTTGGTCTCAGAGCCAAAATTTTAAGAGACTTCTTACTATCATTCTGTACACTGTTTTGTGAGATACATTTCTATATTGGGAATATAGTAAACAATGGGAAGCAGTATTAGGTCCAGAGGATTGAGGACAAGCCTACATCAACATCGGAAGAGACGAGATCAGAGTGAGAGTGAGGAAATAAATACGGGATTACTGGAGATGTCACAAACACGGACAGGAAATGGTGTCAGGCTCAAAAAAGATCTATGTTAACCACTGTCATTGACACACTTATAAACATCTCAATATTTTGATATCTGCTTGTTAATTGGTCAGTTTCTACATAAACTGGAAAAAGACATTTAAAAATATATTTATTTACATTTTGGGAAGACTTCTGCTTATAATAATCTGTGCCTTGATGGGCTTTTCTGGAGAATTTAGCACATGTGTGACACAGAAGTATTTACAGGGGAACAACTACGAGCAAAGGATAGTAGAAACACACAGATTGAAAAGTGAGTGAGGGATGTAGATACTGTACAGGAGGAGTGAAAGATAGAGAGAGTAAAACTGAGGGATGAGAGAAGGAGGAGCGATAGCAGTAGGAGATATGCCTCAGATTATCAACCGGTGTCAGATGCTCTGGGGACAGATAAAGAGGAGGAGCGTGACACAGAGAGAAAGAGGACGTCTCTTTGAAGCAGGACTGTAAAAATGACTGATGTGAAAAATTCATCATCTGTGGAGTTGCCAGAGGGGAAGTTAATGAAGAAGGTCAGTGCATGTAGATGCAAAAATATGCAAACTCCTGTCAATGATGCTCTTAAACATCCCACATGGTTTAACTTCTGAGGTCTGGCTGGTACTAATTTATTTTTTAAGTTAATGCCACAATGCTTAACGCTCATAATGTTACAAACCAAATGGAGTTTTATGCACTTAAACACAACATTATCACAGAAGACGCTTATATTTGTCAGAAACTAAACCATCAATGATCAACAGCTACATTTTTATTAATTTTGTGAGAGCCAACCTTTCTGAGTTGGTACATCATAAACTGTGTATTGAACGCTTATGATTTGTTTGTGCTCTCTTCTCCAGGGTTCAATCAAGAAGAAAATTGAATCATTCAGGAGATGGAGTTCAGCTAGCATCAAGAGACCACCAAAGCCCAAGGCCAAGACTTTGAGTCTGTCCTCCCCAGTGGGAGACCCAGATGACATCTGGCTGGAAGAAGGTGACAAGAGGAAGCTACGCCCTATTGTAGACTCTGTCTTTGGACAGGTAGGTGACTGAACTGGGAACTATGTAAAGCCAAGATATATAATTAGACTGTCATTTTGAAGGGTTCTTTTTTTTTTAAGGGTGTGTCTTTCCTTATAAGGCATGGGATGTTACAATATCATATTGCTATATGTATAAATCATATATAGTAGCACCCTTTTTGAAAAATGGCTCACAAATATAGTGTTAAAACATTATATATCCATATCCCTTTAACTATTTAGATTACGTTTAGATCTGTTGTGCAGTAGCGTGAGGTGTTTGTTTGCAGTAGTGAAAATTGTGCGCATAACATTTTTGCAACAGAGTATATTTTGACTGGTGACACATTAGTAAGAACCAGCCTGTATTATTAAAGAAGGATTATTTAAATTTAGATCAGCAGAACACTTGGAGGAAACACACATTCCTTGAGGATTGGAAGGGTAATAAACCTGCCAGGGCAAGCTTTAATTCAGACATAGTGTGAAACAGATGAAAAAGATAAAAATGTACCTAAAAAGTGTGTATTTGTTAGTGGCAGCCTTGTGAACTTGTTTTGCAGTCTTTAATAAGTAGTCAGCGTAGTTAGTAGTCTGTCCCATAGTAAAAAGTTCTGTGTGTATAAGCCAAGACTTCAGTTTCATGTATAATTTCTTGCCATGTACTTTTTTCTGTTCTCACTGGTTTGATCCAGATATTTTTGGTGTATTTTAATGTGTTGCAATAGCAAATCTTCCACATTGTTTTTGGCAGTTATGGCTTCCAGTTTCATCCACTTCCTGTTTATGTTTGTGGTGTTACTGAAGAAAAGACGAAAGCTTGTTATTTATATTCTCATATATATAAAATATTTCTTTTGCCTGTGTAGCTTCTTTTAGACACCAAAACTATTTGGCAGAAACAGCTGGAACCAGTGCATATGGAGCCAGTTTTCCCATCCTTAATAATAATAATAATAATAATAATAATA
>NW_005187476.1:1772538-1789648 GCF_000239375.1 Pundamilia nyererei | reverse complement strand
AATAATAATAATAATAGTAATAATAATAATAATAATAATAATAATAATAATAATAATAATAATAATAATAATACACTTCCTGGGAAGGTTTCAAAAAACCTCCACGGATTATAATGGAAAGATTAGAGTTGACCTTGTTTAGAGGTGTCCTGACAACAGTTTGCTTTTTTGTTGTATATGGGAGAAATGTAAAAGCATCACAGGAATTTCTTTTACCTTAAAAAATAAATCCCTGATGATGACTAACTGTACCCTTGTGTACCCTGTACCCTTTTAACATGAAAGGCAAACACTGCCTTACGGTAGTTCAAGCAATCACATGTGTTTAAATTTAAACAAAATAACAGTTCTGAGGCACAAATGATAATCCTGCTTTGTGCCTTCCTTTGTTAAATAGCAAACCTTTTAGGTTTATTAGTTATTGGGGATGTTGAGTGGCATTTTAATTAGAAAAAGAGAATGGCAGAAATAGCTATACCAATTGCAACACAGTTTTGATCAGTTGTCAAAAAGGTCACCTGGGATTAGAGTCATAAACTAACAATCATTAAATGTTCTTTAAAGCCATCTGAAAAGAAAACTAGGCTGTGTTTTGACATGTTTTTATATTTCCCCTTTTTTTTCTTAGTTTCATCTCCAGTTCTCATTATTCAGATGAGTCATCCATACACTGAGCAACAGACTGACTGAATAATGAATTACTGGATGTCTGGGTCTGGGATAAAGGCTTGAGAGTGAATGATAGTTGAATGTAATAAAGGAAGAAAGATGAGACCTATTGCAACATAAAGCGAGATTAGAGCTAGAATGAAGGAACTAAACTTTGAGCAGACAGATGTAGTTTAGTCCAACATCAGTGCTAAAATGTCACGTCTGGCGAAGCAGACGTCATGGCATGAGGAGAGCTACACGTATGTGTTCCAGCTATGTGGGGATGCAGGGGGTGTTCGCGGTGCTGGGCTTGTTCAAGTGGACAAGAAAATGCAGAACTCAACAGTGATTGGCAAAAACAATGTGGACCCAAATGCAGGCACGGTGGCGAGGGCAAATAATAACAAAAGGAGAGCCTTTATTTTGGCGGTGAAAAAAATACAAAGAAACACTAACATGACTGGAGGTACAGAGAAACTAACAAAAAAATGAAACTGGGAAAAGCTAAGAATAACAAATGACCTGAAGATGGTGAGTTAAGGCAAGGAACGAGGCAAGGAAAAAGGGCAAGGATACCTCAGTAGGTAGAGTGGTGGCCCCATGATCGTAAGGTCGGGGGTTTGATTCCCCTGAACAGCTACCCTGAGGTACCCCTGAGCAAGGTATCGTCCCTACACACTGCTCCCTGGGCGCCCAATGGCTGCCCACTGCTTCACTGGGTTAAATGCAGAGAAGAATTTCCCCACACGGATCAATAAAGTATACGTTATTATTGAAATAAAGAGGCGGACAGATCGACCAGGGACCGAAGGAAACACGATATATATACACACAGAAGGTAATGAGGGAATGGGAAACAGGAGGGTAATCAGACGGAGAAAGCAAAGCAGAAAACACTGACATAGGACAAGGACTATCAAAATAAGACAGGAAAACCCAGAACAGGCATGGAAACACAGACCAAGGAGACAGCTGACCAGGAAGACAGATGACTAAACGTATAGACAGAACAAAACCTATACTAGAGACACGACACACTTACACGGAAGGCCAGGGAACAAGCCTAAGAACCAGGAATCACAAAGACACTGACTGAGGAGATACATTGTGCACATATTCAGGGATTATTTATTTACTTCTGTTTATAAATGCGTTTAAAAGTTTGAATGTTTTTTTAACTGTATAAGGTGTACTTAATTACAGAAAAACAGCAAATAATTATAATTATATTGAGAGCTTTATTTGAGTGAGGAATTGAAAGAAGTTAATCAACAACTCATTTCATATGTAGGCAAAATCCAAATATCATGCACATGTCACATACATCCACCACATGAAACCATAGAAAGAAAAAAAATTTATTTCAATAAATCCTAAAATTTATCCTCTAACTGAAATGTTAGCAGATGCCAGTGATTAGCTGGCCTTCTTTTTAAACTAATATATTCTAGCAAACAAGATTCCACACCTCACTTGCATGAAGGCATAACTGAACAGCAAGGAAACACTGTATAACAGTACATCCATTGTTTACCCAGTATGTGTGAATAGCCGTTTTATAGGGTCTAATTTACACCACTCCACACATTTCTGGTAATTAGTATTAGTAACTTAGTATTCAGTGGCTTTGAAAAATATTGTATTATCTCACTTCTGAATGATCAAACACATTTGCTATATGTGAAAGATGAAAGACGAAATGCTACAGCTGCAGCTTTACGTCATAATATCACGAAACAGTAAAAACTACACCTTTATTTCTGATATATGTTAAAAATCACACACTCAGTTTTCTGAACTGGTCAACATTTTTAACAAAGCAACGAGGACATTGGTATAATAACCAGCACAGCTTTAGAAAAATGCTTTATAAGTGGGTTAACTGTTGTTCTATTTCCACTGGGGCAAAGCAGCAACAGTTGTTCACTGTTCAAAAAACAAAAACAATCCAACAAACACATATTCCGACATTACTGCGACTTTCTGACCCTTATTTTTGTTTGTAAGAGAAGTCTTTGATTTAATTTAACAGGACAGCCACATTTATCTTCTAGGTCACATGAAAATGCAGAAATAATATCTGGACAGGTGCAAAAGGCATTATCCTCCTTTTGGGAGTGGGTAAGTGGGCGAGAATGAGAGCAGAGAATGTGGGACAATCCAGACGGCCATATGTGGTCGCAGCCTGTAAAATGATGTCAGGTTAAATGGGAATCCTTTACTGACTACACCAGCATGTTATATTCCTCCTGTCAGCACAGTGCTGCTGCAATTTTGGACTTAGTTCAGGTTTGATTAGCGTGTCTATCAACCTTTTAAACAGAAAGCATGAGATTTTGATGAATGTGTGCTTAAGCATCACTAAGCCAATTCACCGTACATTCCATAAAAGAGCCAAGTACACGTGGTGATCATCATTTAGTTATTCCTGGTAACATTGATCCAGCATATTTAATTCTTCAAAGCCACAAAAGGCAAGCCAGAGCCAGTTATAAATAATCTGATCACAGGCTAGTGGAGACATGTACTGAAGCTGTTAATTATAGCAAAAAGAAGGGAGGGGGGGGGAAGAAACGAAGTTCTGTTAAAACTCTTACATGACATCTCAGTTTAAAGTATGTCATGAAAATCAAAGTGAACGACAAAAAAACAAAAATGGGTAGCAATAAAAAACAGCCAACGTATGTTCTTTTCAGTTGTAGCAACCTGCAGCAATCTCTCTGTTTTACTGTTACTGTTTTTTTGCTCCCAGTTCAATTCAGTTCCATTTTATTTATATAGTGCCAGATCCCAACAACACTTGCCTAAGAATGACTTCATACTGTAAAGTATTGTATTGTAAATAATACAATAATGTACCAAATGCATAAAATAACCCAGTACTCAGATGACCCCTATAATCAAGCACTTTCTTACAAGAGAAACTGAGGGGTTAGACTGGATAATGATAATGGCCAGAAACAGGTGAGAACACAGCTGGGATAAATCTAACTAATGAAACAGAGGAAGTAGAATAAAAAAATGCTGCACACAGACAGATGATTAACACAATAAAACAGGTAAAAGGCATGGAAACTGACAAAGGCTCCAGAACTGAAAACACCGGGTCAACCCAGGTACTCTGACAACAACCAAAGAAATTATTAGGTCATAAATGTCATTAAAATTCTCTCTCCTTTCAAAGTAAATAAGAATAAAACGCTACTATTATTGCACCACTTTAAGGGTGATAAAGGTGGAATTTGCCCTCTAAGACACAGGCAGCATATCTCAGGTAAAATGAGTTAATTGTGATATTTTGTCATATCACAGGTCACACTGTGGTTTCAGTTGTATTCTTATCACACTTTTACCTCCCCATGTGTTTTGCTAATATAAGACATATTAGATAGTATTAGTCTATCCTGACTGAATCAGTAATACGAGAGTATACTCTAAAGAAACATGATGATCGTGCACTAGTTTCTCCACTTTAATTGTTCTTTGTTTTTTCAGTGCACAAGTCGCAACCACTTCCTCCCACAAACATTTTTTTCTGTCATTTAATCTTGTTTAAACAGACAAGACTCAGAGACGATGTAACTTTATGCTCAAGCTGCTGTGATAACTGATCCAAAATCTGGTCTGAAGAACTGACATATTCATATTCGTCTACAGATTGATCTGGCTAAAATGATAAATCACTGTCAGAGGTCAGGCCCATGGAGCCACATGTGTCTCGTTCTACTTTTTTTTTTCTCCACTATGTTCCCAAGCTAGTGTCTGCTAGTCGCAGTGTGTGTTTTATAGTCAGTTACTGGGTTTGTGACTGACTTTTAGTGGTAAGCAGGAAGTCTAGAGTGAATTATAAGTAAAAATGTGGCTTGTAAAACCAATGAAATAAGATGGAGACAAAAAGGCTCACAATTTGTTGCAGCCACACTTACATTAAAGTACATTGATGCAGTTAGTTAAGTTGACTTCATAAGTATTATTTTGTACCTAGAGAACACGGTTTGGATTCCTTATTGCATAATGGTATTTGTCTCTACAATTACACTTTGAAATGTAATAGAATGGGAAGTGCTAATACTCAAAACAGAGCGTGAGTTCTTCTAGTTTAGTAATTTTCTCCATTGTTGTGTTGTCGCAGATATATATTTTCACGCATTAATATTTTTCCTGTGATCTATGTTTGTGTTACAGCTCAGTCTTATCTCTGTTCAACAGGGTTAAGCTCAATTTAGCTTAACTTCAGCCACAACTCAAGAGATTATCGCACATTGTAGGTCAAAGGTATGAAAAGAAACAGAAACAAATGAAGAAAGGACTCTTAATGTTTCCATTAAAGATGGGACATCAAACATGCTTAGTTTACTATACATATTCCCAGTCTTTAATTCAGTGAGAAACTTGTAAGAAGTGCAGAATGCTAGAATGGGTTGATGACACCGATGTTGTTCAGGCTGCAGCTTATTTATATAAGAAAGACTTCAAAACGGTTTTAGCAATTTTTCTTTAGCTTTTTATTTGTTTGTTTGTTTTGTGATAAACTTGTGTGTCTGCACATTTTAAATTGGAAAGCACCCTTTTTTTGCTCATCCGACCTTACTATGAGATCTTTTGTGTGTGTGTGTGTGTGTGTGTGTGTGTGTGTGTGTGTCATTGTGCAAAACGTGGGCATGCAAATACACATAGACATCCCCCATCTCAAATGGCAAAATGTTTGACCTGACCAACCCTAAAGCTGTTTGTATAGCATGCAAAATCCTGGGTTTTGGAATCTGTCCATCATGCTGTTTACAGCCCAGCACTGGATTTTCAGTTGGCCTGTCTTCCATCCTTGTCTTTCAGGCATCTGGTATGCTTGCAGTTGTGGAGGGATGGCACATGAATTCTCACCCAGCTGCTTTGTTTGGGGTTTTGTGGCTGAAAGGCTTTGTGCTCACACCAAGCTGCTGATGAAGGCATGGTGGAAACGCTTCTTTTTTGTTGTTGTGAGCAAAAGAACCTCTGTTCTGTATTCTGGATGCTTTTCAATACCACTTGAACTCATTGGTCTAGTTCATCTAAAGTAATCTGTGCATGACTACCTAAGAGGCAGCACAAGCACAAAGCTTCAAAGAAATAGCAGGAAAATCTCAATTTCACCAAATTTTTTGGCATGGCAACAAACAAGCTAGCATTTCTGCCTTGTGGCCTTCATCAGAGCATGAAACAAAACTGAAGGTTGTAATATTTACAGCAATCTGACATTGTTTCTGATCTCATGTGACGACATTCATACATTTTAAAACAGTGCAGAGTGAATACAGCCGGGGTTAAAGTTTTCTATACTATTACATTTCATATATATACTTATTCAGAGAAGATCTGAGCTAAAATCATTTTTCAGCCCAGCAGGTGTCATTGTGTTTAGTGATGAGATCCAACATCTATTTATTTGATAAAATTCCCTGGCAGAAATAGCAGAAAGAATTACATGTTCAAGTCCAGTGAACAGCAGGAGGAGCAGCAGGAGAGCCATGATTGGCTTCATAGTTGTGTTTGGCTAAGACAGACTCTATGTGCCCAGTTCTGTAACTCTTGTTTGAATATTCTACTTAACATCTAAAGTGTTGTTACACTCACTGCATTTTCCACATCTGAAGTTTCCTTTCGTGTATGTTTTGGTTTGATAGGCTGAAAAGTGTGTTTACAATTATCTCTGATTGTTCAAGCACTTCAAAATCACAGTGATTCCACTCAGATTTTAAGATGTGTCAGTATTAGTAATGTCTCTGAGTTTCTTGTGACAGCAGTTAAATTAAGTGAAGAAAATTATTCTTTCCAGTTGATATTTTAGGTGTAAGCAGTTCAGATTTTAAAGCATTATTGTAGGCAGTGCTGATTATTGATCGATGATACGTTATTTCATTAAATCTTGATTTCATCTGATTGCCATGCTTTAGAATATTGGGAGGTAGACTACAGGAATCACTTTGGGAAACATTTGAAAATTGAAATTAAAACAGCTTCATTTGGACTGCAAGCATAAAGACTCAGTGTCAGTGTTGATTTTGTATGATTTTTCAAGCAATTTAGTCCATCTTTGTCTCTTTAAAGAAATGAGGTGTTGATGCTACAATATCTTTTAGAAAAAACTTCAGTAGAGGTTCAGTAATAGATTTTATACCAGAGACAATAGTTCTTGATTAGGAATTGTACTGTTGCACTTTGGGTGTATTGCACTAAGAGGAATTCAATCTCTCGTGTAGCTCGTGAGAGCTACGCTAGCATGCATGAAGAGACTTTTAATTTAACTTTTGATTTCTTTCACTGGATTATTTTTTAGCTCTTTATAGCACTCTCTATGCTCACTATCCCACTGCTTCTTTTGATACAATGTAGCTTTTTTTTTCTTTTACTAATATGATGGATTTGGGTCCTCCATAGTTAGGGATGATACTGACATCTAGTGGTAGTGCATATGTATTACCGTTAAGCGTGTGTTAATCCCACTATTTTCAACAACCTAGCTTTGCTGCACTCTACTGGCAATACTGAGGCAATGCAGAGTGTTGCCTAGGAATACATTTTACATAATAGGCATATTAAAAATTGCTGAAACTATGTCTTGTAAAAAAAAAATGCTTTACAAACTGCTTTATAACAAGTAACTGTGGAGTAATTTGTGAACCCAGAAGAGATTACCAGCATCAAAAACATGGGATTTTGAGAAAAAGATAACTAGGTTAAACTCAGGAAACAGATGGAAGAAAATGGGTGGTCTAATGACCAGATACATGGGAAAGTAGATAGACACAAAAAATGTGTTGGTTCTCCTGAACTGACCACAGAGGATTAAGGCTGCAAGCGATGAGCCTTCATCAAACTGCGTAAATCTCTGGCACACATATTACACCCAATACACATGTATATAAAAAATGCAGTATATATAACAACAGTGCTTCACATCTGGGATTCGGTTTCAACAAAGAACAGTAGATGAATTGGACTGGACAAAATAATCAAACAATGATCCTAAGAAAATAAAATACCAGTATTTTTATTTCTATAGGGAAAGGAATAAGCTTTGATGGTTTTAGAACATAATAGATGGTGGGCAATTGTAAGGGAAACAATTAAAAAGCTGTGGTGAAGAGAATCATCTTTAAAAGCACAGATATAACAAGATAGTTTCTTAAACATATTCCTCATACCAAAAAAAAAAAGCTTTTCAATTGTGCCACAAGACTGAAGCGAGACTCCGTCAAGATTAATAACACTGGCCCTATCTTTGGTGCCATCTGGTGGCTTTAGAGAACTTTATTTATATAACTTCTACTTAATCAGGGTTGAGATCAAAGTCAAGAATATAAACAGACAAGCAGCAAAATCACAGACACCGATGAGCAGAAGGCAGATGATGGTGAAGACTTACGTTCAGAGACAGATGCTGCAGGTGAGCATCTGCACCACATCAATGCTCCCACCGCTTCACGAGCAACACAGTTATGATTATCAGTATAATCAGCAATTTCATAAAGCTATAATTATTTTTAGTAGCACTAGTAGTAGTTGTTGTGGTAGTGTCTATATACTAAGTCAGAAGTTTACATCATACAGTTACACTCACTGGTTTTATTATACACCCCTGCAATTTTACTTTCTAAAATGTTTTCGCATGCACTGTTATGTGCCTCTCTTTTCACTTTTCTCTATCCCAGCATGTCTCCATGTGTTTTAATTTTTTTAATCGCCTTTTTTTTTGTCTCACAGTGACTAGTTGTGTAAAATAAATATTCAACTTCTATTTCTTCTACTTGCAGCCCCATGCTCTCGTAGCCTGTCAGCATAGTTCTTTTCTTCTAATCTGAACTGCTGGGGATTAAACAGACAGCCAACTCTTCATCCATAATTCTACCACCCCCTCCCTCCCTCCCTCCCTCTCTCTCTATCTCTCTCTCTTTCTGACTTAGAGACATACACACACACACAAAGCTTTGCCAGACTGGTCATTTGGAAACCATAAGCACGATGTTTGTTTGAGAGAGAGGGGTAGGTGGGTGGGATGGATTAGATTAAGTTGGTCCAAATTCAAGGGATCACTTGTAGCAAAAGGGGGTTACAGATAAAGGGAAAAACAGAGCGCATGCCCGTGTCTGTGTGTGATAGAGAGAGACAGAGAGGGATAGAAAGGGAGAGAGAAAATGGTCGAGTCATGCAATCAGAGCCAGAGTCTGGCGCAGCGGGTTGTTTCAGCTCAGATATGACCCAACTCTCCCACCCCAACCCGTCAATCTCCATCACCCTGCCCCGATTCCATAATATCACCGTAAACATTTCAAATCTCATCATGGCAGCCGCCAACAACCCATAGGAGTTTAGGACTGAATGTGGCATCATATACACACCACTGGACCAATAGGATCTGGGACCGAAGCACATGCACTGAGAGGAGTCGCTTTTTGTAGTAGAGGTGCAAGTGGAAACATTTGCCCTCCTCCTTCCTGGGCGATAAAAGGCGTTGCCACCTAGGATGCATTGGATCTAGTATGGATTTTGGAGTTTCATGTGACGTTTGAACAGAGAAGGGTGAGAAAGAGGAAAAGAGGAGGATAAACTTTGGAGAAGTGTGAGGACCAGCAAGGAGGGAAGGGAGGGGGGAAGACAGGGAGAAGAGGGCAGGGTGATGGGAAACACCAACCAGACTTCTAAAAAGAACAGTAAAAAGAAGAAGGTAAGGAAACATTTTGTTGTTCTTGGATAACTAAAACTAGGATTTCATAGCAATTTCCTATTTCATCTCTACTTGACACAAGAGACGTTTCAAATTTGCTTTTATTTGCAATATACAAAATAAATAAATCTATTGAAAATGTCTGTAACAGTACAAAAAATGGCAAATTTGCCAAAATTTAGGTAATAGCTTTATGTGTTTCATAATCCGATTGGTTCCTCTCCTCTAAGGTAATGTCACCCATAGAACAAAGTGGTACCCCATTGGCTGCTGCCATGCTGGGGGGACTGGGTGATGCAGGGGAGATGGACACAGAGGATGAGGAGGAAGGAGGGAACGAGCGTGAGTTTGATGAACCCCTGTGCGCTCTGGTTAAGAACTGCAACATGCTGCATAACATAGTGGGGCCTGCATGTATCTTCCTCAGACAGGGCTTCGCCCAAAGTCAGCTTGTATGTATTTACCCACACTACAAACACACACCACACAAACATACAGAACTGCCAGAATTGTCATTGCCAAAATCTCCCATAAATCCTTTCATCCATCCATTTCCAAAGTGCCATCCAAAGGAAGGTTAAGGTGAAGCTGAGGTCATCGTCACGGCTCCTCTGCCCTTCATCTCCACCAATCACGAAATGAAACTGTGACTGCATCCACTTACCCTATATTCACTAACATCATATCTATAGAAATGTTTTAAAATGTTCTGAGGGCCTCTTACTTACAAACTTATATGTATTCTACTATTTTGAGTAAAGTTATTGTACACTGAAATTACTTTTTACACAAAGTAGCCAAAGTAAATTGAATAAAAACATGTGAGAAAGGACATGTTTTGGTCATTCTCATGTCAGTTGAGCTTAGTGAGATAGACATCTAAACATCAAAGGCTGTGACTACACATGAAAAAAACACTTCATATTATAATTAAAAGATAATAATCACTAAGCCTCGAACTAAAACTAACAAAAAACAAAAAATTAGCAAAGAATTAAAATGAAATAAGAAATAAAAACTGTTGAAACGTATAAAACTACGTTTTTTCACAGCTATAAAAGAAGGATAATGATAACGAGACCTGATACGTGACACAAAAATTTGTCCAGATTCAGCTCCATAGTCTTGGAGTCTTCTATGCGCACCTCTTATTACAAATTAATGTCAAAGTGGAAATGACACAGACAAGGAACTAGTTTAAAAGCGCTCCTAGAACAGTGGTGTATGATCAGAGGTGATACTGGATGCCATTTGAAGTGAAAATGGGCAAGAAGTGTAAAAGTATGAAAAAAGAGTATTCAGAATGTGGTTATGTAAATACTATTTTCTTTCTTTCTATTTTCTTTGCTTTATTGGTCGTAAGGTGAATGAGAGTTTCTGTGAGAATGCTAAAATCTGTCTCTCTGTGTTAGCCGTATAACAGACCGCGGTGTACCCCTCCTCTCACCCTAAAAAATCTTTTTGGGTGTGCGATTTGAAATAGTCTATTGATATATTTAACTATAGCCTTGCAGAGTCACTGTCTCGTTTATCAACTGATTGACAACCACAGTTTAAATTTGCAGTTTACATTAGCATGTCTTTCACAGCAAGCAGTATATGATAAAAATTGAACAAATGGCTATGTCTAATGTGAAAGTGGTCCCTTGCAGTTCCACACTCAGTCTCTGCAGTTCGCTTAAGATTTATAAGACGTTTTAGCTGATTGCTTTGCTTTTATGACACGCAAGTTGCACCAGCTGCAGTGGACAGCTGTTTCCAGAGGAAATACACTGATAAACCTTCTGTACACCACTTTCACAGCACCATCAAGGAAGTGCTTAATGAATATAGTGAGGCGTTTAGCAGCTAAAATGCTAGGTAATTTTCCTCAGGAGTTTGGACTATGTCTTGATCCAGCCTCACTCATTTCATATGCCACATTTTCAGCCACAGCAGGCAACCATCAAATGCATGTAGTGGAGCATTCAGCAGACAAACAGCTTGACATTTCAGTCAGACACCAAAAAACAAGCTAAAAGAAGAGTGAACATTAGTCTTTCAGAAACATTACTCCATACTGTGTGATTAAAAAAAATGTTGCTTTGAATCTGCCGAATGTGTAAACAGGCAAATAATTTTGATAAATTTTGATATTTTTGAAAATCTTGTGTTAATACAGGCAAACTTATTTTCCAGCCAACTTCAGCAAATCTTAAATTAGTCAAATCAGAATATTGTCATTTTGAGTAAAGACTACATAAAAGACTACATAGACTAGTCTAAAAAGGGAAGCCAATGTGTTAGTGTCTTAAACCTGCATTCTTTCTAATGGTGATCAGCACAGAGTAAGTTTGTTAATACTGAAGTCCATTACAGTCACTGCGTTACACACTTGATCTCTGACCTCTTAAATGCTTTCCGTAGTTCATTTTCTCAATTGCACAGCTACAATTGCAACGTAGAGTTCATTTTATACATTTTAGTCCTAATTAAGGTATAATACACAAATAAGCAGGGTGTGTTTTAGGGCAGGCCTACCTTGGGGTTGACAAATCACTAACATAAGAGTGTACAGTGTCTGTGTTTCCATAATCAGATCAATGTTGTTCATCATCTCTGGGTTCAAAAATCCAAAATACAACTTCACAAAACATGACTTCATATTTTGTCTTAATTTTTATATACATTTTTTTTAGCAGTATTAGCAATGCTATCTGTAAGTTTAACTACCATCATAGTTATATTTCAAAGTGGCCAGGTCAATTCTCTTGCATATGAATGAATGAATGAATGAATAGATAAATAAATATGAAATCTCGTTATTAGCTTTAGATGGGGACTGTTGACACTGATAAAACTGAGTTCTATAACATGTGCTTAATCTTGTAAACGGGTTTATTTCAACCCAAACCATAACTTGAACCCCAATCAAGTTTTTTTTGTTTTTTGTTGGGGTTTTTTTGGCTAAACCTAAGCAAACGAGGACTGAAAGCAAAACTTGTCTCACATAAGATTTAAACCTAAATCTCGTGGCATTTTCATCCTGTTGTGTCGTGCTACATGCCTTCCTTCACAAACTTTTATTGTTGCTCAGTTTCTGCAGTCTTCTAAAGTCACGATTTAGCAGTAGTAACTGTTGTAGATTGCTAATGGACCACAAAAAACAAAGGTAGGAGAAAACCGTTGCCTTTGTCTGTGGATAAATCTGTCACAAATTTTAGCAAAAGGTACGACAAAAAAAAAAAAAAAAAGTGGTACACGTTTTTCTGTTCAGCCTGTGCAGGTGTGTTAATGTTCGTTTAATCAAAAGCCAGCTGGACTGCAGATGCAGATAAGAAAAAAAAATTGCTGGCAGATAGAGAAATGAAAAACCGATAAGCCTTCATGATTTGTAATACAATTTACCGCTGTAATCTCCCTGCCACTGTTCGCTCTCCTGCATCCTCTAATCCAGGGCTGTATTATTCCTGCTGATGATGTCACAATCTCGAAGAACACATCACGTACAAATTTATCCTGGTGTCACCTTGCATTGCTTTAGCCAATTCAACAACAACCGTAAATGGTGTTTTATGTTGAATCAGAATCAGAATTAGACTATTTTATTAATCACTAAAGAAATTATGCATGTGTTTGTTACTGCATTAATTTTTAGTTTAAGTCATAACTCACTCTTATTTCTATGCTTTCATTTTCACTTTATTTTTTAAAGTGGCAATTCAATATTTCACCAGTTTACTCAGCATATGATGTAATTCGTTTTTCTTTCTTTCTTATAACTTTGTGACATGCTGCATGTTTGGAAGGTAGATCTTTTAGGTGGTATGTCATTATGAATCTGCTGTTAGTACATTGTATTTCAAAAGCTTGTTGTGGAGCATATGCACAGCAGACTTTCTCCAACACGGGCAGAATGAGACTGGACATGAATGCTGCTGGGTAGCAGCAGTTTTCAACTAAAAAGGCTATTAGGGTCAGTCAGATCAAAAACCCAATAATCCTCTAATAGAATCTCTGGCTGAGCAGATGAACATAGAACAAACAAAATGTTTCACAGGATTGAGAGGAGTGGAGGAGTAAAAGCACAAGAAGCAAAAATGTTTCCAGCATTTTGTGTGACTGAAATAGAGCAGATTCAAATTATAACTTGTCTGACTATTCATTTCTCTTTATGTATGCCCTTTCTTCTTCCACACCACCGCAGGACAGAGATCTACGACCAGAAGAGATGGAAGGTACAGATTCTTAATCCAGATTCTTAATCCTCACCTTGTCTCTCAGTCCATTCATTCCACTCTGTTCTTTTTCATCTAACTTCCTTTCAAACGTTCTATTTAACTGTGAACATTTTTTTTAATTTCCCTGTCTTGCATTGAAATGTGTAAGAACAAAGTGAAGGATTATCTTTCACAGGGAGGAATAATCCTTCACAATTTAACTTCCACTCATACATTGCTTCTATTCCTCAGTAGTGGCTCACAATTTAACAGCGTACATGCACATGAAAATGTCATTTCTATTTTAAATATAGATTCTATGACTTTGGTTTAGTGTAGTAGAAACTTGATATATTTCTTCTGCAATGATTTAATGGTGACAGGGGGATCTGTGTCACCATCTGTTCAGGTTCAGGTTAATTTTATTTGGACAAGTTTGGATATGGACTGCAATCATCCATGTCACACTGTTCACAAACAACAGGCAGCAGAGTGCAAAGTACTCAGTGTTATAATGAGTACTTAAATGTAAGATTGAAGAAGAAAGAAAAAAGAAAGGCTTCATGCAAATAATGAGATGAAAGTTTAAAAGCTCATTCAAAACATTAATGCCTCATAAGAAAGTGGTGCAAGAATAAAAAGTTTGCAAATGAAATAGAAAGTCCCAGGAGCAATTTAAAAATATAATGTTTCACAATCTTTGCAGCTTCAGTTTCTGTTTTTACATTTTTATTGATATAATGATGAACGACCGTAAGTATTTCATAAGTTTTAAAGAATTCAATAGGGGGCAAAAATATCATATTTATGCAAAAAAAAAAAAAATTGACTATTTGCAGTGTTGCCAACAAACTGTGATCATCTTCAAGCACTGATAAGACAGAAATCAGTTATTTGGTCCAAAGATTGTATTCAGCATGTCACAGAAAACAGAGAAGTCCGTGAAACATTATTGAAAAATTATTTTTTTACTATGTCATACTAACAACAAGTCAAAAATAATTCAAATAAAAACTAAAGCAATTTGGAAGTATTAAAAAAAACAACTCTCAGACAGATACCCCATCCCCATGTCAATGTACACTCACTGATCCAGGGCAGCTGAGACTGAAACTGTGTCTTGTTTTCTCAAGAAAGCAAATGTACTCTGTCATACTTTTGCCCAACGGCAAATATTTCGCATAATCTGTATTGATGTGTTCTACTTGCAGAGTTGCGTGAGGCCTTCAGAGAATTTGACAAAGATAAGGACGGCTTCATCAGCTGTAAGGACCTGGGCGAGTGCATGAGGACTATGGGATACATGCCAACAGAGATGGAACTTATCGAACTCAGCCAGCAAATCTGTGAGTCCTGAACACAGACAGATAATTCTGTAATTCCCTAAAATCTTTCACTCGGAAGACCAGTGAAGGAGCACCAGGATAAAGCAGAACTGCAAAGCAGTTGATGTCCAAAATGTCTGTTTATCCTTTCTTCACCTGTAAATCTGTTAAGTCTGATGAACTGCCAAAATGTTCTCCTTACATTAACTAGCAATGATTTAATTAATTTCTTTACAAATAACTTTTTAACTATTGGAGAAATAAATATTTACTGGTACTGTCATTAAGTACAGCATCTCTGTTAAATGCTGATATGAGTAAACTTCATATCAGCAATGTATCAATGTGTCTTCTAGACCCTACAAAACTGCTCAAAGACATTTTACCATGAATTAAAACATAAATCTTACATCATTTCACATTTATAACCTTATTTATTTCCAAAATTCCTGAAAGCTGTCAAGTAGTTAAATGAGCTTTTGAAAAGGTTTCTTTGAAGAGTTACAGTCAGGATTTAGAGTGCATCATAGCACAGAAATAGTGTAGTGAATTATATGGATGATGAATCATCTTCTTAGGAACTGTCCTGCAGTGGTTTGAATCACTGCAGTATAGTTTGTGCATGTAAATGGCGAGTCTTCCTCACATGCAAATGTTAATCACAGTTCCACAGGGTTCTGTGCTAGGACCATAACTTTTTACATTATAGATGCTTCCCTTACAGTATTATTATAAAACACTCCATTTTCATTCCTATGCAGATGACACACAGTTTTAATTAACCATAAAGCCAGATGATACAAATAAACTAGTTAAATTATAGACATGTCTTAAACACAGCTAATGGCTGCAGTGGACAGTTTTCATTGGATATTTTCAAATCACTACAAATATGCTCTTATTATGACTTCTGTTTATAACATATTGACGTGGGTCTGCTAAGCTCTGTCTTATATGCATGCACAATTAACTCCGTACCACTGGATCTTCAGTAAATAATCCAATTTGTTATTTACTTGTATATACTATGCATGCATATTTATCTTTCTTCTAGGTGGTGGCAGAGTGGATTTTGAGGATTTTGTGGAACTGATGGGCCCCAAAATGCTTGCAGAGACTGCAGACATGATTGGGGTTAAAGAGTTACGGGACGCCTTCAAAGAGGTCTGCAATTTTATTTTAGCAAAACAGAAAACCATATCCAGGCTTAAACTAGGGTTTAGAAATGAATGCGGGTTTAGCATACATTAGGAGTTTTTTCTCCTAATGTATGCTATTTAAGGTGAAACAAATGACTGAGGTCCATACCTCAGTCATGCCAAAGTTGGGCATACAATGTGCGATTGTTTCAGTTGCGTTATTCAGCTCCTGCTCAAACTGTACGATTGAATCGCAGGGGTGAGAAGTTTGTAGGTGACGATGCACACTGTGCATCCATAACAGCTTATAACACAAAATCTGTCTCTCGCTCTCCCTCTCTCTCTTTAACTGACACAGACACACACACCACCATCAACTTTGTTAAATTGCTAATGAAAAACATTGACTAGCAATGAGCAGAAATGTCCATCCAACTCTTTTCACGGTTGGTCCGGTCATGATAATTTTGTGAGGCTGCCACATCGAAAAGGCTCAGATGAGCTTGCCAAAGTTCTACACGCTGCACTGCCATGCTACTCCGTTTCTGTTTGCGCATGCACAGTGTGAGAGGCTGCGTTGACACCCTCATGCGGGCCGACAGGATTTCAAACAGGTTTGATTTTCTTGCGACTATACGATTGATGATTGGGAGCTGGTCGTGAGGTGTTAATCGCTTCTCGTTACCCCATGTATACTACACGATGCACGACACAGGAGAAACTCGGGCCGATCCCCAAAACGACTGAAAAATCTGCTCAAAATGGGCCAAAAATCGCACAGTGTATGCCCAGCTTAACCTGAGTAGGCCTTTTCTCAAACTGACACTCCAAAATGTTTTTGTTTTGCTTTTTGTAAATGCTTATTTTCCTTTTAAAGTCCTTCCATTCTGCTTTCTAGTTTGACTCTGATGGCGATGGTCAGATCAGCCTTGGAGAGCTGAGGGAAGCCATGAAGAAGCTAATGGGTGAGCAGCTCAACCACCGCGAGATTGATGAGATCCTGCGAGATGTTGACCTCAACGGGGATGGACAGGTGGACTTTGAAGGTGATACAATTTATCTCTTACTTAAGATCGGTTGTGGTGATGTGTTTGT
>NW_005187476.1:1762683-1772489 GCF_000239375.1 Pundamilia nyererei | reverse complement strand
GTAATACAATTAGGGATGATATAATCTTTTTAAAGATTTTTAAGATGACTGTGGATGGCTGTGGGAGTGCCCTTTTCCCAACAAACAATGCAAATATATTCTCTCTTTCCACAGAGTTTGTGAGAATGATGTCTCGTTGATTCTTCAGTAAACCTCACACTACTGCACTAAACACAACACTGGCCAGACTACGGACTGTTAATGTTTTTCTCACATGTACAAAGACATCTTGGTGTTTTTTCAGTTACGTGCAAAACCTCTTATAAAAATCCCTTAAATGTGTTACTGTTGTATAAATCTAATATGTATCATGTGTGTAACAAGAGATGGGAGTGATATTTTCAGCGGGAATAGACCAAACCTGTGGTGTCTTTAAAAGTTTATATTCATATGAATTTGCAGAAGAATTGCATTTAAAAGCCTGAAAAAATAAGATCCTGTTTGCACTGACTAGATACTGTGAAACTTCAATTATAAGATGTATTTTCTGTTTCTTTATTGTATTTGTAATTTGGGTGAATTGGTCACTAACTATGCAGTTTAGTATCTACAAGTTTGTTGAAACATTAATATGAATGTAAAAATGTATTTTCTGAATTTCAATATTTTAATGCCACTTCATCTTAAACTTGAATGTGTTAACTGTGAAATATCTAATACACATAGAAAACATGAATGCTTTGTTATGAGTTACAATATTTATTATACAGAGTAGCATCTGAAACAATATTTTTAATATCTTTTTGATACCTGTTTCAGAACAATTACTAGTGATTTGTGTCTACCACACAGTGAATATCAGTTTCCTATCCTTGCACCATTTTTCCTCTTGGTGAAATTTAACTGACAACCTGCCTCATAGTACATGGTTATTTTATGTAAGCATACACAGTATGCATATATACCTCTTTGATGTTTCATTTGTACAGCGTTTAATGACTCAGAAAACACAATGTAAATAACAAAAATGAGTGAACAATATTGAAAATAAATACTTTTTTGTGGTCAGATAGCTTATGGCCATATACTAAGTCCATATCAGTTTCATGTATTTTCTTTACACAGTCTTCCAGAATTGCTCTACCTTCCCGATGAATTGAATTAGATCCCCTCGTTCCGGGCACTTTTGGAGGTCATTTATTAGAACCTTTTTCAAAGTATAGACAGTTGCACTGTAGCCAACATTGACAGGAGCCATTGGTGGAGTCCCATCCCACACTGGAGGAATGTACCAGCTCCAATTGTTTACATCAAACTTGATCACATCTGAGAGCTTATTGATGTTGGCCTTCTTCATTTTAACATCTTTTCCGATCATTTCATTGAGCTGTTCCATCAGCTCTTTACTTCTCTTCAGCTGCTCCAAAGCAGGCATGTCATACATGTTTGTATGTACAAAATGACACACTGGCTTCTTCTTGCTAACACCCTTCAGCCTTGCAAAAGCATGACACACCATTTCCCAGAGGTCTTTCTCTCTGGAGCTGTCGTTGGAAATACTGACAACTACAACATCACTGAGTGCCACTGCAAGGCTCGCAACTTCTTTGTCACGTTCATGGCTGTGATCATCACGAACCATCCGATGTGGCTTCAGGCCCTCTGTATCAATGAGCATGATGCAGTCACAGCCCAGCTCTTTCCTGATGTCT
Organism: Pundamilia nyererei; assembly: GCF_000239375.1. Lineage (NCBI taxonomy): Eukaryota > Metazoa > Chordata > Actinopteri > Cichliformes > Cichlidae > Pundamilia > Pundamilia nyererei. Next base: position 1,770,837 of record NW_005187476.1, on the reverse strand, counting down.
TTACTGACACTGATCAGCTGTATGAATGCCCCTCTGGTGCATGTACCCACGTTGACGGCAAACCTGACCCCAAACATGGTGTTGAGCAAAGTTGATTTACCTGAATTTTCAGCTCCAATGACTGTGATGACCTTAAGCTTGCTACTGGAATTCATGATGTTATGCAATTCAGTAAGTACCTGGCTGATCCATTTTATTGGGATGTTTGTTGCATCTCCATCAACAAGCTCAAGAGGGAAACCATCAAGCATCATCTGAGCACACTGTCCAGGAAGCTGTTCGATGTTTTTTCTCTGACGACTGTATTCTGGCAGGCAACTCACACTATTATACAGCTGCCCACACTCTCTGACAAAGTGGACTACTCTTAAAGAGCAAGCTGAAATTTGGTTGTCAGTTTCCACAATTTCTTTTGTTTCCTCGAGAGATTTCTGCCTAAGCTCTTTGTATCGATCCTGGAGAGCTGACAGTTGATGCCTGGACAGGTTATCCAGTTCCATTTCCAGCCATTTGAGAAAATGGTAGCGTTGAACCTCTGAGGTTGTCATCCCATGGTGGAAGCATTCCACTGCAGTTGTCATCTCAAAACTTCGCTGCTTGTTCCTCAGCTCTTTCTCTTTTTCTTTTATGGACTCGCAGTAATTGCCAGGGTTATTGTTTCCAACTTTACGTAGCCTCCAGCACTCAGTTTCCACCCATGAAATTGCTTTCCAGAGGTTTCCCTGATAAGGCAGTTGCTTATCTTTGAATTCAGAGATGTTAGTTACCTTTGCAGTGATTTTACTCGCATTCTCCCAAGCAGTCTGGCATTCATCCCTATCCTCATCAACGAGAATCTGACAACAGTGAGCTGTGTAAGCCAAATCTGCCAATGACACTTTTTTGGTTTGGGGGCTTACTAGCATTTTAGAGACTGATTCCTGGAGTGCCTTTAGTAGTTCTGTATCAGTCTTTTTAATCTGACTAATATCAGTCATCTTTAATCTTGGGTTCACAGTCAGTTGTTTGAGTCTATAGCTTTTTCCCTGTGTGCTGCTTATCAAAAAGATATTTGCTTCCAGATGTTTTCCTTCCAGATGCTTGAAGTAATTAGTTTCTGATTCATCACAGTAGATGTAAACAGCTGCAGATGCCTGACAGAGGAATGCAAATTGTCTTGCAGAAGTCTTGATATCTCCTCTCATATTGGTAAAAGCCAATGGTTCTGTGAATTTATCTATCTTCCTGTTCCCACACGGGAGGTACCAGCTGATTTCCACCAGTCCATCTGAAATTCTTCTGGGAACATCACAACATGCCATGATACGGTGACAAAATGTGTGATGAATCTGCTGATTGTTGCACAGCAACTTGTTCAACATCTGAGATTTGGACAAAGATGTTTTTCCCAGCCTGACAAACGATACCAAAGGAATATCAGACAGCACAAGTCTTTCATCACAGTATGACTTTAGGAACGCCTGCTGAGAGGGTCTGAAAGTTCGGACAATGTCGCGCATAGACCACAGCATCATTGTGATTTCTCTTGTTTCAGAGTTTGGAAGCAAGAGCGGGACAGCAAACTGACAGAGTGACATTTTCAGGACCAAGTCCTGCTGAAGAGCACTGTCTGAACAAAGGAACAGTGCAGTTACCAAGTCCAAAAGATTGATAGCATTGCACTTGTCCCCATCTTGAGACACACATGTGGCACTTCTAGCATTTGTATTCAGCAACATGAGTTGCTTTAAAAAGGCCTCAGGAACTGCCCTTGCAGATTTTGGTTTCCTCTGTGATCGATCATACTGATTAATCTCCAGGACAGTGCTAAGTGTGAGCTTGGTGTCATACTGGTCTTCCAGTCCAATCTTTGACAACACCTGCCTTAGACTTGGCTCTGTGAATTAACAAAAGAAACCAGTAAGCGTACTAGGTCATTTTTACTGATTATGATTATTATTTTACTGATGCATTTATTCTAGTGCTGTCAGCGTTAATCTTGTCAAAACAACGTTAACGCCATAACCGCATTAACACGGCAAATCTCAGTTAGCGAGTTATTGTGGATCACTCCATGCGTGGGGCTTCACAGCGTAAACGTGTTAGCACAGTTAGCTTATTAACGCCGCGTTAATGTGGTTATGGCATTAACGCTATTTTAACGAGATTAACGCTGACAGCACTAATTTATTTTTCACAACCGAGCATCAGGATACCCACAGAGGACGCATGATAACATACTAAGATAGTGAGTGGATCATGGTGAAGCTTTAGTGTGAAGGGCTGGTAACCAACACAAAACATATATAATTCACAACTGCCTTACATCAACCTCAAGTCAAGCTAAAACCTGGCAATTTAATGGAATTTATTTTCAATTTAAAACAAGTGAAGCAGAATGCCTTAATAACAAAACATGACAGTCTAAGGCCATCTGCCTCCCTCACATATTCTTTCTTCCTTCTGCTAACGTTCATTTTCCTTTCTGAAGTGCATACCTTCACCTCTCCAGGTTCTCTTCACCTGCTCCCTTGTCTCACTACAGACCACACTGTTGTCTGCAAACATCGTAGTCCACAGAGGCCCCTGCCTGACCTCATCTGTCAGTCTGTCCATCACCACTGAAAACCCCAATCGCAGCACCACTTTTAACCAATGTTGGGGAGTAATGGAATACATGTACCGGCGTTACGTATTTAAAATACAAAATATGAGTAACTGTATTCCGTTACAGTTACCGTTTAAAGAGGTGGTATTCAGAATACAGTTACTTTGCTGAAATAAAGGGATTACATGATGGTCTTTTCCTGTTTCATATGTTACGCGGTCCCCTCTCTGTTTCTGGTGGAAACCCAAACAAAACAGGCATTAAGAGGCTCTAATGCCTGTGTCTCAATCCCGCGGCCCATGTCGCCTCTACTTGTGGCCCGCATAATGATGTTAAGATTTTTTTTCCTTTTAATTATTCTTCAAAAAATTATTTAATATGAAGGCAACAAGCAAAGTGTTACAGGCATAGCCCTAAAGAATGTAGCCTTATGGGCAGTGTAGCCCAGTTGTAAGTAAGCTATTAAGACTCGACTGTACACTGTGTTCATGTTTTCCTCTGAAACAATAAGTTCCATTGAAGCAGCCTTTCAACGCCTCTCTCTGTCTCTCGCTAGCAAAGTTGACCCAAACAACAAAGTAAAGCTAGTTTTCGGCTACGAGTCCGACACAGAACCCAACGTATTAGCCAGAAGTCCCTTTACTGCGGTCTGGAGCCGCAAACCTGTTTTATATACGCGCGGAAAAGTTTTCTATACGAGATTGCTGCAAAAAGTGCAGCCTTACCTAATGTCCCCCCTACTGTTACTCATTTTATATTAAGATTTAAAAATCTAGTTGGTATTGGTATGACAAGTATCCTTCAGTAATAGTAATAAATCACACAGCAATAGTACATTCATGTAGTTGTAAAAAGCTTGTTGCAAAATATATTTGGGGGCATGTATTCTGTAATCTGTAGTGGAATACATTTTAAAAGTAATCTTCCCAACACTGCTTTTAACTCATCTCTCACTCTTACCGCACACCTCACCACTGTCTCTGCTGTCCTCATCTCCTGCACCACCCTCACATACACATAGTTCCTCTCTTGACACCCTGTCATATACTTTCTCTAGATCCACAAAGACACAGTGAAGCTCCTTCCAGCCTTCTCTATACTTCTCCATCAACACAAACATAGCATCTGTAGTGCTCCTTCTCGGCATGAAGCCACACTGCCGCTCGCTGATCGTCACCTCTCTTCTTAATCTAGCTTTAGCATTTCTTTCCCATAGATTCATGGTATCATTCATCACCTTTATTCTTCTGTAGTAAAATTGTTGTTGAAAATTGGTACCAGTAAAGTATATCTGTACATGTAATGTGAGAAAATAAATGCTAGCAGTTGTAATTCTTCAAATATATCAAATATGTCTATATAGTTGACATTAAAAAAAATAATAATTAAAAAGCAAGTGCTTTAACATCATCTCACCTGTGCGTGTGCAGATAGAAATTGGCTCACTGCACCTATCATTCACCACTGTTGAGACAGAGATGGTGTACTTTGTGTCTGGTTCTAAATCAGAGACTTTTTTGCAGTAATCATGGGTGTGTATCACCAGAGGCTCTTTTCCTGGACTTTCAACAGCTATGAGAAATTGTTGAGGAATTCCCTCCATTTTTTCTCCATCCATCCATTTCAAGGTCAGAGATGTAGCATCGGAGTGCTCTTTTGTTAAATGTCGAGGGGGTGGCACAACTGCAAGAGAGCAGTTATTATGTTTAATCCAATTAAAATATGAACAGTGAAGCAAATCTATAAATGATGTGGATTTTCAGATTTTACCTGTGAAAACAGTTGCAGTGAGCCATTCGCTTAAATTGCCATCTTCATCTTCTGTGGCCACGCTGAAGAAATACTGTTGTCCAAGTTCAAGGTTGCTTATTTCTATTTTATGAAAATTTTTGATGACTAAGCGACCTTCCACCTTCTGCGAAGAGCTCCACATGATCCTGAAGCTTTTGGGTCCTTCTAGTCCCTTTGGGTTTCCCCAGCTGAGGACCACCGAGTTTGGCTTCACTGACGGGAACTGAATCCTACCAGGAGGGGGCACCACTGGAAAATGTAATGTAAAATAAGAAAACATTTTCTTTCCGCTGTACTCATTTACCTAACGATAAACAAAGATAAATATTTGAATTCTTTTGATTCCAACATTATCATGACTTTTAAAATTCAACTGATGTAGCAAAACACAATTTTTAAATATGGTTAAAAAAATAATTTCTTGTCTTAAAACCACAGAATGACTCAATAATTTAGTCATTATAAGTTATATTTGATAATGCATGTGTTAATACCTGAAAAACATGTTTTACACTTCAAAGTCTGTCTAATTAATTGGCTTTGGAGAGGCATAAATCTCTGAAGATAGTGCCAACAGCACACTTTTAGCTTTGACCTTTGACTTTAGAGTAAAGTCCGCACACTTTCATAAAACCATTTTAGATGTTTCTATTTCTTTATTGGTCTGCTGTGGCATGGTAGCAGTGCGCTCAACTTCAAATCTAAGGTAATGACACACACTGGTGATTATACTTCTGAGTATTTACAGATGGCAATATAAATGCATTTCAGCTATAAGCTGTCAGCAGTCCATCCATATATATTCACCAACGAAGGTCATTACTTTCTGTTTTCTGCTTTGAAACTGAACTTTCCGAACAAAATTTGATAGTCTTTTTCCCTGTATTAATTTCATATAAATTATATGAAAAGAGGAAAGTGTCAAAACTTCATTAAATGGTGAATCTCTCCATTGATTTCTTGTTGTAGCCACAGATCATTGTTACTTAGATGCCATAGTGAATCATTATATAGTGTCAGTCACCTTTGTCCTCGGGTTCTTCATCATCAGACAACTGTAATTAAATAGCGATTGTAAGAACAATGCAGCACATCAGCAATGATTTCGATATCACCCTTTCACTTGACTCACGGCCTGTTGTGTCCTCCATGCCCTGTGCTCAGTGATGTCGTGTCCCCTGTGTTTCCCCTCTGCACAAATGCTGCAAATAGACATCTGATCAGTCCTGCAGAAGAAATCCAGAGACTTTTCATAATGAAGACACCGTTTTCTCTCGACTTCACTGCACACATCTATGAGCTTATGTCTATTCAGGGCATCCACTTTGTAGTGTTGCCGGCCATCCTTCTCACAGAAGGAAACGTTGCAGGTCAGGCAGGTCTTCACAGCAGCAATTTTGCGACAAATGTCACAGATCACCTGTCTGTTTTCAAACAGAAAAGTAAAAGGTTGATTAGTATTGGCATTGCCTTCTATATCAATGAACTGAAATTCAGCAGTTATCGTACATATTATCATATATAACAGTCTCAACGTCAGAGTCGAAACCCCCTGATCCACTTGTTTTAGATGATGAGTAACCCGATGTAGATGACTTTGTGGATTCTGCTCTCTCTAGATCATCCTGGTGACGACTGAAAGGCAAAGGGGGGGGGGGGGGGGGGGGGGGGTTATTCCAACCATCTCAGAATTTTGTAATATGAGCAGGAAGAATTCAATGGAGGTATGTTGTTTTACTATCTAAAGTCTCTGACTTTAGGTCTACGTGACAATGCAATGATTACACTGGATCTCCTTTCTACAGTTTATATACTGTGCATGTAGCTAAGCTGGAGACGACAGGGAAGGCGCCCTATTCACATGTGTTCCCTAGTTTGGGGGTATCCCAGACACCAATAAAAAGTCTGTAAGCAGTATCAGCAAATCATATTTAAACTGCTGGGGATAAAGTCTGGCGTACGTTTTGTTGTCCTCAAAAGTTGATTCTGTCGCTTGTTCAAAATAGTCCCAGTGTGGACTCTCCAATCTGAAAGAATAATGACATCATTTGTTAAGCTACTTCTTATCATGGATTCACAATTATGAACAAGGTAAGCAAGACTTTCAAGCTTAAACACATTGAAGTACCAAGCTTGGTTACCAAGATGGCTTTACTCAACAACTGAGGGTTGGATCTTTTTTATGCTTTCCAATGTCAAAATTAAATTTATGCATGAGCAGATTGAGCTGGATACTCCTAGCTTTAGCAAACATACGTGTCAGTTGTTCTTAATTGGGTGGAATTTTCAGTTAACGTTTTGGTGGCTACTCAAACCTGATTTTAACAACAACCTGCTTTAAAAGGTTCAAAAAGCTTAAAACAAAACTCGCCAGATTTGAGTGTCTTACTGATTTTGGGGTTGGTCATCAATGGAAGTCCTCTTCAGCAAACATGGAGAAAATTTAGCCTCCTCAATGATATTAGATGTCTTCACTGGATATACAGCAGCTGTAGGCCCCATTAAGTTTAACCTGAAAAATCATTGCAAAGAGCAAATGTTATGCATGTATTTAGTTAATTCAACAGACATGCTGTATGGCATACTGTCTACTATATTTCAATGTTTAAAACATACTTGGGAAGACTCGCAACACCACTCATATGTCCACCCCAATATTTTGGCATTCCATATACTTTTCTGAAAGACAACAATAAGACTAGGACGTTCAAGCTTTATTTGGCCATTTTATTAGTAAAAATGCAAGGATAAAAGTTTACATTTCACCCATTCCAGCTAGACACAGTTAACTTTAATATAATTGTCACTAATGAAGGTTTAACCACAGAAAGAAATTTTATTAAAATCTGGTGTATATTACTGTTTTACTGTAAAACAAATTCAACAAGCTTTCTATAGGGCTTCTGTACTGCAAATTAAAAAAATAAATAAAAAAAGAACTAGAATCTTGCAAGTATTTGAGTCTAAAAATCCCCCATCAAAGGTAAAAAATAATAGAAGAATCGTGAGTAAATCTGCCTTACTGATCTTTCCTAAAATGGAGAGGTACATCTTTGGAAGAACTCTCTGATGCACAGACAGACCTCGGTGTTTCCGGACTGAGAAAGAAAAAATTGCATTTCTCTTAAACCGATGACAAAAAATAAAAAATACTCAGTCAGCAGATTTTGTCCATTTTTTAAAAAAAAATCCAACAAAACTAACAACATCACTGAGTTTACATTTAAAGTTAGATTAGGTATCCTTTAGAATATCAGGCATACCAGTCTAAAATCCATCACTCATAAATTAATAAATACTACTACTATTACTACTAATACTAATCAGCAGCAGCAGCAGAACCATAAAAGAAGAATAAGAGAGAAAATTCACCATCAACGATGAAAAAACAATAAAATCTGTCTTACAGATGTTTCTTGAAATGGAGAGGTACATCTTTGGAAGAGCTCACTGACTGACAGTCAGATTGGAGTTGATTTTTAGACCATTGTGTCTTTTTACTGTGTAGAAAAAAGGATTTAATGAGAAACAAAAACAACCTTTAAATTGTGTATTTTTAAAGAATAGGGAGGTTTGTCAGAGTAGGGTGCTCAAAGGTAGATCTTACAGATGTTTCTTGAAATGGAGAGGTACGTCTTTGGAGGAACTCTGTGATGCACAGACAGAGTGTGCAGAGCCCGGTGTTTTCTCACTGAGAAAAAAAGTAATAATAAATTGTATGTCTTTTAAACAGCTGAGACATCTAATGGAAGATAATACCATTTTTGAATCTCTAA
>NW_005187476.1:1692498-1762104 GCF_000239375.1 Pundamilia nyererei | reverse complement strand
CCTTTAAAATGTGCTTGCTACAGTAGGGTGCTCAAAGGTAGATCTTACAGATGTTTCTTGAAATGGAGAGGTACGTCTTTGGAGGAACTCTGTGAGGCACAGACAGAGTGTGCAGAGCCTGGTGTTTTCTCACTGAGAAAACATCACAAAATCCATGAATGTAAAAAATTTAATTAATGATTCCATGATATGATAACACACAAATCTCTCCACACATGGGCTTACTTGATATGTGTATTACATGTAAATGGAAGTTAATGAGTCTTTATCAAAGCTCTCAGTTGAACTGACAAAGCAGAGTATAGTTCCTTAAACTGCATCATGCTTAAATAAGATGCTGAGATCTTACCTGAGGAATGCATATTGGTAGGCAGGATGTGTGTACCTACTATTTTGAGTCTTTTTGCTAAGATAAGCTAAATGGCTGTCACATTTAGCATGAGGTTAGCAATCTTTTCATCTTCCTTAAACTACTTTTTTAATGTGTAAGTGAGCATGTTACTGTTTAATTTTGACTTTGGCCTTGGTGTCTTCAGCCCGAGTTTATGAAACCTTGGCTTCCTTTTCACAAACTGCAGGTGTTTTAAATATTGTCAGGTTCAGTGTCCTCTAACATTGTTATCAGTGGCAGCAATATTACTGTACTACTGTAGTTGGCCCTTCCTCCACCTTCTGGTTTGCTAAGGGGGCCATAAATCCAGATAACAGCATCATGGAGCATGTTTTGTTTCAAAATACATTTGCAAGGTTTATGCCTGGTGTCCAGTTATTTTCACTGCCTGACTGGGTCTTATCAGTCTCTGCCCATCCCTTGCCACATCTCTATCACATGAATCATTTCCTGTAAGGAAACGAAGACATTAGCCTTAACTGGAGATTATATAACAGATGTAACCTTACTAAAGGTCTATGACAGAATTTTTTTCTGGAGTTTTTTCTGGCGTTAATGTCTCTGCTTTATCATGCTGCATGTACAGGAGGCATGACTAGTGTGTGTTCCTTCACGGGCGAATTGTATGGATGGAAAACGATTCTGGAAAGAGATCATTTTCATTTTTAAATCAAACCATGTCAGTGTGAATGTCACCGGAAAACTGAAATAGCAGAAGAGTACAGATTTGTAAGTTATAGCATAAATCATTTGCTGGACCTTCACCCAGGAGACTTGGCTTCATAATCGAATGTGGACTCGTTTTGTGTTTTTTCATCTTCTTTTTCTTTCTGTTTTGTTTTGGGGGGGTTCTTGCTTTGCATTACATTTCTCAGACAACACCTGTGTTTTCATGCCTGGATGGGTTTATTAAACCACTTTGCCGTTATACTGGGCTGGAGGACACCTGAAAAGATTTTATGTGCACTCATTCACTACCTTGAGGTGTCAAAATAATCAAATTTTCTATTGACCATTCATCTGAAGCATAATCATCGGAGTAGCAAGCACAGACTTAAGGCATGTAATGGGTTACTAAGGTTTGAAACAGATGGTTAAATACAGCACTAACAACTTGCAGCCTTTTCCAGTAAGTCACCATGTAATTGACATATCTCTATATTTTTTTAGTAGCGCTGTCATTTGGAAGATCTTCTCACCTTTTGCTCTTGTCGCTAGAGCCAGACGATATTCCTGTCAATTCTTTATCACAGAATTTAGACACAAGGCTCTTCACTCTGACCCTTAAAAGTATCAAAACAGTATTCTGTAAATCTGCTTCATTATTTGTCCTTGAAGAGCAAATCTTGCTTAGTAGATTTTGGGAACAAAAAGTTCAAAAAAGGATCCCTACCTTGCATCATCGTTCTCCGAAGACTCCATATTTTTTTCTGATTTTCTGATTAAACAACATCCTCCTTTGGACAATACTGCTACTGGGCCATAGACGATGAGTACCAACCTGCAGATGTAATTAAAAACCACATATCAAGTATCAAATCCTAAAATGATACTGAGTCATCTAATAAACATATGGTTGTATTCTGATTTCAGTGCATAATGTTAGACACACTGGGGTAAATTTCACAATTTCAGAGGTTATAAGAACTGAAAAAATTGTAAACAGCTGTAAAGTATGTTGCCCACAATGCCTTTAACTTTAAAGTTTAATGTGATTCCAAAATTACAGGAAAATTAAAGCTATTTCTTATATTTTGTAAACTTTGTAATATATGATAACTGTTACTGTTATTTTCTTGGCACAACTGTAACCACATAATTTCCTTAGGGATTAATGAAGTATTCAGATTCTGATTCTGTTTAATTTATATAAGACATAGTAATTTGTCATTATAATAATAAAGTACTGATTTTAAACAAAGTTTTACAATGTTTTTTAAAATGTTAATTCTAATAACTACTGTCACTTTCAAATTCAGAGGAAAAATAGGTCATGGTATAAATCTGGACTCACTACTACAAGACAGATAATATTAACCCTCTGAGGTCCACGTGTCATCAGTAACAGGACCAGCCCTAATCCTAACTGAAGCCCTATAATAATATATCATTTCTGTTTTTTTGGTTTTTTTATTAACTTATTCTCTTAAGTCTTAACAATCAGGGAGCAAATAAAATTATTAGTCTAACTGACAGGCATCAAAAGCTATTAACTGTTTTAAACCAGAAAAGTCAGTTTGCCTTTCTTAGAAATATAGCATCATCAAGTGTGATGATTCTCAGCATTTAGAGGGTTAGAAAGAGTTACTCACAATTTTGAAGAAGAAGCGTTTGGTAGGTATGCAAAGAGTGATGAATTAGAGTCAAGGTTAAAAAAAAGAAAAAGCAGGACAAAAGAAACCCCTTGATAATAATTTGTGTGGCCCATGAAGGAAAGACGAACCATTTACAGTTGATGTTATAAACAGTAAAAATCAGCACATAATTATGACCAAACTTTATTTTTGAAGTCACCATAACAGACCAAACTTTTCTGAACTTAGCAAATATAGATAGTTTCAGTTAATGGTACGTCACTAATTTGACTATAAACTAGCAAGCGTACCGAAGTGGCAGTTACCAACAAAAAACACCATTCTCTCAATAAAAACATTAGAAACATTATACTTGTGTTTGTGCCAGATTCTTAATTAGGCACTCTTTCAATAGCACTTTGAGAATCCTTGCACTCGAGTAAATGTTTAAACTTCTACTTAGAAAGGCTCACAGAAAATCTATATATCACGAAAGGCAGAAGTGAAATATTACATGATAATATGTGTAGCTACTTGGACAGTCCTTTCAGGTCAAGAAACTTTTGAAGGTCAGGAAACTATATCAGCCATTGTAGAACTTTTTTGAATGTCGCCTGCACTGTCAGACTATTATTTCAAAACAAGAGCAATTTGATGTAGAATAAAAAGTATATACCTGAAACACATCTGCATTTACATTCATCATCAGCTGTCCACTTTGACAATGATAAACCTACTCTAAAGTGTTTTTGACTTGTTTGACTTGTATGTGGAATTAAAATGACTTACCTGAGAGAGTCTCCTTGAGATCCAGTTCTTAGACAAACCCAGACTCCACTGTAGTGAGCTGGAGGTGAGAGAGTTAAAAAGGAGCAGTCTGAATTGCACAATATGACTTACACAATATGACAGTATAAAATGACTGACAAAGTTACTGGACTCTCATTCTCATATATTTAATAATTAACCTGTTCACATGCTAGCATGCTATGTGGTTTGGATTTATGATTAGTTATGACCTTGTGTCAAAAAAACTTATTCATACTTCTGTGAATGTGCCCTCTTGCAAACTGCATTTCAGCAGACTTTGAAGGGAAAAAAAATAAACAGGCTCATAAAAGTTTTATTTTAGTAATCCAACCACAACTAAGTTGTAGGTCTTAAAAACACAGATTACAGCCATGTTCAAGGATTCATTAGGTGAATGATCCTGTACAAGGAGGATCAAGCACATATCAAAGGGAGAGGTGGCGTTACTAATAACTCTCTCAGTCAATCACATCCCTCGGCTCCTTGCTCTGAAGCAGCTGTTCCCATCCAGTGTAAATATTCAGTTAGGTCGACAAGTTTTTGACAGCTCAAGACAATGAGTCGAAAAACTGAATTTCTGAATGTATTTACATTCATCAAGTCCCTGTTAGTATGAACTACATTACCCAGGAGGCTTTATTTAGTAATGGACTATAGTATCCAGCAGCCTTTGTGCAGTCATGGGAGTGGCTCCTGACCTCGTTGGCCTGACTTTGCTCCTGGGCTGAGGCTATAGGAGAGGGTTGCTGGGAACTGAAGGGAATAGCCCATCTTGGGGTTGTTATGACTGGTGTCCATCACATAAACCTGAGCTCATGTTCCATGTATAAAATGCTTCACACTCCACTTTGATCCATATTGTTTCTAGCTAGTGATGGGCAAAGCAAGGCACTGAAATATTCGAGGCATTTGTGTGTGTGAATTGTATCAAGGTTTCGAAACAATCTGAAGCTCATCTCCACAGTGACACTTGCCAGCTAGGTCTTGATATCGTCAGATCTTGATAAAGCTGTGTTAACAGTGATGCAGACATGTCCTGCACAGTTCCAAACAAAACTACTTATTACACCAGACTGTCAATAATGATGTTAAAAACATGATTTGGAGAAATCTTCGCACAAAAAAAGGTGAGAAAAATATTGACCGATAACGCTAGAAGCTTTAGGTTTTAATTCTAATTAATTTAAATATATATATTTAATGAAAAAGATTAAATGTGTGTCCCTTTTCTTATAAAAAGGGTGATATTTATTATATTTTCACATGCCAATTCTGACCAATCATAACAGTCCATGTCACGTTCACCAGTACATTTTTAAATCATCCTCTGCTGAGCGACCTTTGAACCATGACGAAACTTTCATTAACTTTACCCTGCTGTGGATGCTGTATCTTGTAACACTGGCATGAACCTGCAAGCCTCCTGTTTACGAGATTTTCGCACCATAGGTGTCAGGGTGAATAAAACAGGAGGGGAAAAAAGTTATTTGACATGATACTTGTTCGCCTGTAATTCATGTATATTTTTCTCTGACATTTCTTTTTACAGTATAAATTTATTCTTTATGGCAACACCTAATGTGAGTAACAGGTTATAGTGAGAATGACGTCATATAACAGTTTTTTGTTGAAAGCAGAAAAAACTAGAGACCAGAAGGAGTCAGAGCTAAAAACTCCTCCCGTTATATTTTCTCATTGAATGTAGAGAGGAGCTTTTTATTGAGATATTTTAATCTACAGCTCAGCATGCTGCTCTCTCTCTCTGCTGATATGAGTGAATGAAGCTCACCCACCAATCTCTGTTTCTTTCATCTATGTGACAGTCATTCAATCATTTGAATACTATATTTACATATTATTTATATATCTATATATGATATTCATTTAATTACACTCTTGATTTCAGCGTTTAAATAATTGGATAGTAATAATATAATATCTTATAATATATTATTATATATAATAATTGGATATTATGCTTCATAATCCACAGTGAAAATAATAATGAGAGCGAGGGCATTCTTTTCTTTTGCACATGCATATGTAATGAATAGATATAGTAGTATCGAAAACATTAATTCAGTAGTTACCCATCCAAATCACTCTCGCTGATAAAAAAAAAAAAGTGAATCATTGCATCTGGCAATAACTAGAACCAGCAGATACGCCACCTGCTGAAACTGCAGGAGTCACAACAAAACCTTGTTTAATCATGGTCACGTGACCTGGGTGTTTTGAACAGCGCTGTAGAGCAGCGTTTCGAAACATCGAAACTTCGTTGTTCGAAACGGAAGCTCGACACAGTACCGTAACGTCTGTTTCGAGCTCCCATCCCTAGTTCTAGCCACCTTCTTAATTGCGCCTTGGGGAAAAAATAAAGTCTCTCTGATTCTGATTCTGATTTGGTGTATGTGCTAGTTAGTGATAACTGTATACTGTATACAATTACTGTTATTGTCCTGCTGCAAAACCCAAGTGCACTTTAGCTTGTGGTCATGAACAAATGGCCGGACATTGGTTCCCTTTACCATAGCGAGTCCTGAGGCAGCAAAGCAGCCCCAGAGCTGGGCTGGAGCGATAGGCAGGGTACACCCTGGGCAGGTCACCAGTGTGTCACAGGGCTAACACATAGACACAGACAACCATTCACACCTGCATTCACACCTATGGCCGATTTAGAGTTTCCAGTTAACCTATCCCCATTAACTGCATGTCTTTGGACAGTGGAAGGAAGCTGGAGCACCCAGAGAGAACCCACACAAACACAGGGGGAACATGCAAAGTCCACAGAGACAGAAAGACCCCGGCCTGATGGTGGAATTGAACTCAGAACAATCTTGCTGTGAGGCAATAGTGCTAACCAAGTGCTTTGCGCCTTTTTTATTTAATTAATGTAAATGGTAAAATGGTAAATGGCCTGTATTTGTATAGCGCTTTACTTGGTCCCTAAGGACCCCAAAGCACTTTACACATTCAGTCATCCACGCATTCACACACACACTGATGATGGCAAGCTACATTGTATCCACAGCCACCCTGGGGCGCACTGACAGAGGCGAGGCCGACGGACACTGGCGCCACTGGGCCCTCTGACCACCACCAACGGGTGAAGTGTCTTGCCCAGGGACACAACGACCGAGACTGTTGGAGCCAGAGCTCGAACCGGCAACCTTCAACAAGATGAACTGCCAACTCTTGAGCCACGATCGCCCTATCGCTCTTATTCCCTATTAAAAACCTTACATTTTGTTTGAATTTTCCTGCCTCCTGCATTATGGGTCCATTAATGCACACTCCACAGAGCTATATTGTGACTGATGTTGCTTTTAGCTCAGTAAGCAAAGCCTGATGTGTTGCCCTTCTGAATGTGTGGTCACTTTTGGTCAGTCTGACTGTGCTTTATGTGCACCCTAATTCAGTTTCCACAGATTGTTTAGAGGTCCATGTGCAGCCTTGTTAGCAACCTTTAGCATAGCCATGACTTGACACTGTGAAAGAGCCTCTTGTCTTTATATAGCACTTTGAGTTTGACACTTTAACTCAGTGTCAGTGTTTCCCACTGTCCCAGTGTTTCATAGTAATCAGTGTTCTGGAAACTTGAAGGGAAGATGTATTTGTAATAGCTGGCTGCAAGTTTTTTTATTTGGACAAGCTTCAATATTATGATCAAATCTACCCGAGTATCACCTGAGTTTTACTAAAGGAACAGAAGTCAAGTAAATCAAACCTATAGTTTGCTGGATGTGAAACACTGCATATCTCCTTTATTCTACATTTGAAAATGTGTCTAAATCCTCAAACTGTTTGATTATTTCCAGGTTTATATACAAACATGACAGGTACTTACACTTAAAAGATATTGCAATGAGGCTTTCCGGGTGTATTACAGAGGTTATAACCCAGAATACCAATGATATTATGTGTTTGATATTATAAACAAGTGCAGTAAATGAATGTGAGGTGGAGACTTTGTATTGGAGCTCTGGGAGGGTTGGTGTCAGTCTACACAGAGCTGCTCCCACACAGCAGCATGGCCAAACTAAGAACTCACCACCTACTTGTACGAGTAGGTGGAGAAGTAGAGATAGACAGACAGATGGATGAAACAGACACACATAGAGAGACTGTGTGTGTCTCTCACACTTTCACTGTGCATAACAGAAAATCCTAATGGGGTCCTTCAAACCCATGTTGGACAAGCATCCGGACCAACATGGGATATGTCAAGAGAACACTTTTTAGGAAAATAACAACCAAAGAAGTCATGCACATGTCACAATTTTATATAAATTTACATTGTTAAAATTATAACTACACTCTGCAATTTTTTGGTATTTTAACTGTAGCATGACATGCATAGATAGATATGCTGTTACACAGACAGCCTGCCTGTCAACCCCAGAATAATTGTCAGAAATTTAGTCACAGAACAGATGGAGCTCAACTGTTGAGAAGCACAGCCACATGTAGGATGTAAAAACACCTGTGAATAAATGCCAACTGACAAGATAGTGGGAAAAGCAACAGTTATGTTGGTGAGGCTGTGTAAGTGTGAGTTTAAGTGTGATTGTTGGGGTTTTCTCCAGGATATTGTTGGGTATTTACCTTGCAGTGTAATGTCCTTTGAGGCAACTGTTGTTGTGATTTGGCCTAAATTGAACTGAACATTTACAGAGACTGTAACTGAACTCAGCTGTAAAACTAGCAGATTCAAAATAGACCAAATCAAAGCAGCAGGTTGAGAATTTATTTGGTCAAACTTTAAAATGCTCCTTTAAGAGTTCCAGAAAACTAGGTGTCACTCTGTGACAAGTAAACTGATCCTGATAAAGATAAGCAGAGAACGGATAGGTGGATAAACCATTAAATCACTTTTAAAAGTAGTTAAAGAGTAAAGATAAGCTATATCTATACTATATAGAAGACTGAGAGCAAACTCCTGCCTGGAGTAGCCTGGAGAGAAATGAGTAGGATCTCTTGTGTGGGACTGCAAGGCCAAATGGTAGAAGAAATTCAGGCAGAAATGTAACAGACCCATCCTCTTGTAACAACATTTTATTTCTTAGTGATGTAGAAGCGTATCCTCTGATGGGCTCAAAGAACAAAAATTTTGTGGAGCACATGTATTAGCATTCACTAGTGCCAGAAAGGACTGTTGACATGGGGAGAAAAAGAGGGAGAAGGTACTTGAACCAACATGGGCTAATGTGGTTGCAAAATTCTACTAAAAGTTTTCAGAATGAAAAATATAAAGCAGACAAAGCTGACGGGAAGCTGTGTTGGCTGTACCTCCCTCTAGTGGACTGTTATTGTTAAACACTGAAACAGTCTGAGCTGTCAAACCACTGCTTCCCTTTTTTCCCTACTTTAACACATTCATTCCTGAAACTGACTCTTATCCTACCCTAATGTTTATAGCTGTGATTCTGTAAATTCCACTACATTGGTGAAACAGGAAACCACTGTGAGAACAGAGGTTTCAGCACATGTCACCCTTGACAATACTCTTGCTTAAACACAGTGTAACATATGAAACAGGCAGTTGTATGTAAAAACACATGTCAAAAACTACAAGGTCATAACAAGTCTTTGAATATAATTTCTGTAAAAAGTAGTGCAGGCTGTGTTATTTAATTTGCTTGGATTAATATCTAAATGAAAGAGCAAGATAAAAATTTTATTTCTTTTATTTTATTGTAATAATGAGAGTGAAGAACTGAATGGTGGTTAATTAATGTATCCATAATTACACAGCATTTAATTTGGTACCATTTTCCTAGTTACAACAAATCACTGATAAGCAAGTACAGCATAATTAAGTGATAATAACATAACTGATTATAACAGTACGAGGCTTTGTAAAGGCTTTCGTTAATCAATGTACTAAATGGTCATGATAGTAAATTAATTTCATGCAAACTGGCATATGGGTAAGTTACATGTGTCAAATTAATTGTACCTTCAAAAATATCTGTTGGCAAGTGACAGATACTGTGTCACCATCAGAGTCAGGAATAAGATGATAAACAGTATACGCAGATATTTTTGGAGTTGCTTTTGGGTCACTCATTCAACAAGCTACATCAATCTGTATTTGCTTCAGCAAATAACATTTGGATAAATTGGTGAGTTGTAAAACATACTATTATAATCCTTAATGTGTTTCTATGCTTACATTACATGATGTTCATTGGTACCAGACAGTATCACCTAACGCATTCCAAAGTTCTGGAAAACTATAGTTATAGTCTGTGAGATGTATACATCTCACAGATCCAGTTTTGTTCAATATTACAGTTCTCATCATTCCAATCACCGACGCCTGATGCGCGGTGCCAAAACTCCACACAGTCTTGGTTTCTCCCATTATAGCTGTTGGGCTGGCCTTTACCCCAAAACCTACAAGAGATGGGGAAATATCAAAGTCAGAATAAAAATGTCCTTGGATAAGCAGAACTTTACAAAAAACAACAAAAAACAAAAGATATATATTAAATTTCCTACGTTAAGGTCACTGGAGTTCCATCCACCCATTTCCACTTTCCCTCTGCTCCTTCATCAGTCAGTCCAATCCAGACTTCTTTGTCACTGCTATACAAGCCATTGATGAAGGTCTAGAACGAGACATGCAAGTTACAGCAAATGTTTGTCATACAAAAGGATCAATTTAATTCAATTTTATTTATACAGCACCAAATCAAAACAAACAAGGCGCTTTATATTGTAAGGTATACCCTACAATAATACATACAGAGAAAAACCAAACAATCATATGACCCCCTATGATCCAGCACCCCGGCAAGATTGGGAAGGAAAAGCTCCCTTTTAACAGGGAGGGGCAGCTTTCTACCACGACCAGTTGAGGTGGGGGAAGGAAGATGGGATAAAAGACATACCGTTGAAGAGAGCCAGACATTAATAACAAGTATGATTCAGTGCAGAGAGGTTTATTAACACATAGTGAGAAAGGTAACTGAAGATTATCTGTATTTGTTTTTAATTTATCTATATTTGTCTCCCTATTGTTTTCTCTTGTTTTTAACCGATTGTGAAGCACTTTGGTCAACTCTGTTGTTTTTAAATCTGCTATACAAATGCATTTTGAATTGAACTGAATTGAAGAAGAAATACTCAATGCATGACGGGAATCCCCCAGCAGCCTACACCTATTGCAGCATAGGGAGGATTCAGGGTCACCTGGTCCAGCCCTATCTAGATGCTTTAGCAAAAAGGAAAGTTTTAAGGCTAATCTTAAAAGTAGAGATAGTGTCTGTCCCCTGAATCAAAACTGGAAGCTGGTTTCATAAATGGGAAGATTGCAGATCAGACAGCACCAATCAGTAGTTTTATACGAAGAATGGATAATAACATCTTCAAAGTTAGTGACCTGTTGGTAATACATAGGAGAGAAAAAACTAATAAGCATTGGTGATGAAAGAGTGAGCTAGTAGACTTTGAATATTGTTATTAATATCTGTATTAGCAAAGCTTTCTGTTTTTTAAGGTAACATTTTTACGAGTATGTCATTTATGTCATTATGATTATGTTATTGTGTTAGTTTTATGAAAAAAAATGACTTAATAAAAAAACTTTCAGGAGCTGAAATTCATAGCAGTTGATGTACTGGTGAAAATGGGGAGGAAAAAAATGAGTTCAACTTTAAGAAAAGAAAATGACCTCAAATACTATATATGGAGAGAAGACAAATGTAAACAAACCATTTCTTCTTTGCTTTTTATTATTGCCAGGTCTGCTCCTCTGTTCTGGCAGTCAGCTCTGCTCCTTTCCCACGTTTTTTTGCTAACTGAAGTGAAGTAGCAGCTGTATTCAAACTTCTTCCAGCCAGTGGGGCATTTCTTCTCTGTAATTTACATTTTTTTGTTGATTAATAACCAAACACTGGGGCAAAAGTAAAGAGATGTTTGATAGCTGTTTTCTTTTTGCTTACCTTGCATTGTTGCATTCAGTCTGTTAATTTCCTCCAACAGCTTTACTCTCTCAGCAGTCAGGTTTTCATTATTCACCTTCAGCAGGTCTCTTTCTGATGTTACATTCTGAAAATTGCTTTGAAGAGCGTTTTTTTCCTTAACCAATGAGTCATAATTAGCCTGCAGTACATTTTCTGCTTTTTTGATTACATTGTAGGTAGACTGAAGATGCTCAAGTTGTACAGTCAGATTTTGGTGACCTTTTGCTAACTTGTCCTTCTCAGTTGTAGAGAAGTTGTAGCTATCTTGCAGATTTTCCACTGTCTTAATCAAGTCGTTGTAACGATTCAGCAGCTGCTCTCTTGATCCGGTTACATTGTTGAATTTGTTCTGTAAGTTGTTCCTCTCTTTGGTCACAGAGTTAAAACTGGTCTGCAAGTCATTTCTTTGCTTGAGGACTGAATCATATTGTTTTTGTAGCAACTCTTTGCCTGTAGTCAAGGCATCATTGTTCAACTGCAGCTGGTTTTTAAGAGTTTCTAGCTTTTCGAAATTTTGGTTCAAAGCAGCATTACTGTCCTTTAACTGGGCTTGGCTTTGTGTAAGCTGCTGTTTTTCCTCCATCAGTAAATTGTAATTGGTCTGCAACCGTTTTTTGCCTGTAGATAAGGAGTTGTAATTTTCCTGTAAGCGATCATAGCGTATCATCGTATCCTGTTTCTCTTTTTGCACAGCTTTTATGTTTTGCTGCAGGTCCTGATTCTGCATAGTCATGGCTTTTGAGCTATTCTCATAGTCTCGTTCCACATTTTGATCTGTTGGAGAGGAGTCATGACAGAGTTGAGGACAATCAATTTATTTCACCTTGATATAAGGAAATGTTAATACTTAACAGACAGAACAAAAAGGTAGACTCACAGTGGATGCTTTGACCTATGACACCAGCCAAAAGGAGTAAACACAGGAACCCCAGGCACACTGTGGCAAGCTTGAAAGGACTGGTTCTTACTATATAAACTGAATGACGGTTGGCAAAGGAGAAGGAGAAACTATAAGTTGGTGAAGCATGCTAAGGAAGTTGTGGTTTTAGAGGGTGGTATTGCAAAATTACACTTTAAAAAACATTCATCTTGCATAAAAATGGTTAATTCCTCTTTCAAAATGTACCTAATTCAAATATTTTTAATAAAGCAACTTCAACTACATGTTCTTTATACAATGACTGTTAATGGAATAAATAATACTACGTTCGCTGCAGCCTCAAAAGTGTTCTGTTTGACTTTAAATACAATATATTCACATGAAGCTTTTTGTGGTCATATAATGCTGTTATTTTTGATAAAAGGACATATTTAAGTTAAATATTCATCTAGGTGCATTTTGGTTCCGCCAGTTCCTTGTGCAAATAATAAAGAGTGATGTTGTGCAGGTACAAGACAAATGGTTGATTTTCTATAAAACTACTGCTTAGCACTATCGTTACCAAAAAAGCACACCTTCAGCCACAGGAAGGTTACCATTTCCCCATTGCTCCATGTACAGTGGGGCAAAAAAGTATTTAGTCAGCCACCAATTGTGCAAGTTCCCCCACTTAAAATGATGACAGAGGTCAGTAATTTGCACCAGAGGTACACTTCAACTGTGAGAGACAGAATGTGAAAAAAAAATCCATGAATCCACATGGTAGGATTTGTAAAGAATTTATTCGTAAATTAGGGTGGAAAATAAGTATTTGGTCACCTCAAACAAGGAAAATCTCTGGCTCTCACAGACCTGTAACGTCTTCTGTAAGAAGCTTTTCTGTCCCCCACTCGTTACCTGTATGAATGGCACCTGTTTGAACTCATCATCTGTATAAAAGACACCTGTCCACAGCCTCAAACAGTCAGACTCCAAACTCCGCCATGGCCAAGACCAAACAGCTTTCGAAGGACACCAGGAAAAGTTTTGTAGACCTGCACCAGACTGGGAAGAGTGAATCTACAATAGGCAAGCAGCTTGGTGTGAAAAAATCAACTGTGGGAGCAATCATCAGAAAATGGAAGACATACAAGACCACTGATAATCTCCCTCGATCTGGGGCTCCACGCAAGATCTCATCCCGTGGGGTCAAAATGATCATGAGAACGGTGAGCAAAGATCCCAGAACCACACGGGGGGACCTGGTGAATGACCTGCAGAGAGCTGGGACCAAAGTAACAAAGGTCACCATCAGTAACACACTACAACGGCAGGGAATCAAATCCCGCAGTGCCAGACGTGTTCCGCTGCTGAAGCCAGTGCATGTCCAGGCCCGTCTGAAGTTTGCCAGAGAGCACATGGATGATACAGCAGAGGATTGGGAGAATGTCATGTGGTCAGATGAAACCAAAGTAGAACTTTTTGGTATAAACTCAACTCGTCATGTTTGGAGGAAGAAGAATACTGAGTTGCATCCCAAGAACACCATACCTACTGTGAAGCATGGGGGTGGAAACATCATGCTATGGGGCTGTTTTTCTGCCAAGGGGACAGGACGACTGATCCGTGTTAAGGACAGAATGAATGGGGCCATGTATCGTGAGATTTTGAGCCAAAACCTCCTTCCATCAGTGAGAACTTTGAAGATGAAACGAGGCTGGGTCTTCCAACATGACAATGATCCAAAACACACCGCCCGGGCAACAAAGGAGTGGCTCCGTAAGAAGCATTTGAAAGTCCTGGAGTGGCCTAGCCAGTCTCCAGACCCCAACCCCATAGAAAATCTGTGGCAGGAGTTGAAAGTCCGTGTTGCTCAGCGACAGCCCCAAAACATCACTGCTCTCGAGAAGATCTGCATGGAGGAATGGGCCAAAATACCAGCTACTGTGTGTGCAAACCTGGTAAAGACCTATAGTAAACATTTGACCTCTGTTATTGCCAACAAAGGTTATGTTACAAAGTATTGAGTTGTATTTTTGTTATTGACCAAATACTTATTTTCCACCCTGATTTACGAATAAATTCTTTACAAATCCTACCATGTGGATTCATGGATTTTTTTTTCACATTCTGTCTCTCACAGTTGAAGTGTACCTCTGGTGCAAATTACTGACCTCTGTCATCATTTTAGGTGGGGGAACTTGCACAATTGGTGGCTGACTAAATACTTTTTTGCTCCACTGTAGATTTAAATTTTCCATCGGAGCCAAGCATAAAAGTTGGGAGCAGAGCAATGTTATGTATTTGTGATTTCCTTTAAAAAAAAAGACAGGAAATTTAAAATCAAGGTTCATTACCTGCAGAGTGAAATTTGCTGCCTTCTTCAAAAAACTGCTTGTAGGCAATTTTACTGTCATCGATGCCACGTGTGGATGCATGGTACTCGACACTCATCCTTGCATCTGCCTTAAAAGCTGGAGTCCAATCTGTGAAATCAAAAATGTTTTATGTGAAATAGTTTTCACTATAATAAATCCCCTCCCTTTCAAACTATTTACACTGAGCTGTTGATTGCTTTTAAAATAATATAAGGTTAATGATAGATAATCAAATATGTATATATGCCTAAACTTTAATGAATGCAAAATATAATTGAAATAATCCTTACCTCCCCTTGCAGATCAAACAAAATCAATGGACGAGCTGGAAATCGAATGATGAGCTTTTTCAGTTTGAAGAGTTTAAAATCTAATCTACTTCCTTTTTTTTGCTTATAGGGCAAACTTTGGGGGTATTTTAGGAGGTGGAGCAAGAGCATACCTCTTTCCTGAGTGAGTCAGCTAGAAATGATGGGAAATCAAAAGATAATCTAAACATATGTGATGAATTTTAACAGTGCATTGCACAGAACACAAGGCAATTATGATAAACTTAATATTATAGTGTTTCTAATTTAATACCCACCAATAAACTCTCCAAATATTTTCCACCATAGAAAAGTTTTGATCCTGGCTGTCTGAGTAGGAATTTCGCAACATGAACCGCCTGCTCTTATAAATAGATATGCGGAACCGTAGATTTCACAAAAACTTAAAAATGCTGAGATTGAAGTTTCAATGTGAAGATATTATGCAAAAAGTCTAAGTCAGATATGTTGTTCAAGTTTTATTCCAAGATCTCTTTGTAGAAAAAAAAATAAGTAGGCTAAATACGTGCCAACTTCTACATTGTCGATTCATTCTCTTAACCACTTTTCTATGTGGGGTTGTGGGGCCACTGGAGGCGATCCCACAAGTTGCAGGTTGAGAGACGAGGTCCAAAATGTGTGTATAGTATTACATATGAAAGGAAGGCAGAGAACACATAGGCTCCACATAACTATGAGGTTCAAACCCAGAACCATGTTGCTCTAAGGCAGCAGGGCTATTTTACCACCATACTGTGTGCTGAATACTGAGTTGTAATATAAAATTGTCAAGAGAAGAAAGGAAAATGCCATAGAGCTGCATTTTACTGAGATAACAGATTAACTGTTAGATACCTGTGTGATGCTATGAATAATACCTACTGCTGAAAAGCTGTGTTGTGTATGATTATTGTTTATCCTTTTCTTAGGTCAGCTCGATTTGCAGTACAATGTGAAACCAAAAATTATACATCTTTCAAAATAAAATTACTGATTTTAATCATTTTATGCTCAGTGGTTCTCTAGCTATTGTTCCCATCTTTGACTGTTCATGAAGAAGTGATACTACAGCCTTTGCCTTTAGGTGGACCCTGCTGTTCTCCAGTTCATCTAACTTTACTGTAGGGCAACGAGTTTCTGCTGAGCAAGTGAAGTGATAAAAAAAAAAAAAGTGAGAAAAGCAAGAGTGCAGAAAGTGTGGGTTTGACAGATACACCCTTTTATTATCTCAGCCAAGCACATGTTATAAATCAGTTACAATCCCACAAAGTATAATAGAACATGGCCAACCCACAGAGTATGCACAAAGAGTGTGGTTTGAATTGGAGTGCTGCGATACCGTTACATTTACACACATATTGTGATAAATGTACAAATAAAATATAATGAATTTCAAACCAATAAATAACTATAGCCAGATACACATCAAACTATGTTTACTTGTTATCCAGCAGCCAGTATCAAATCAATAAAAGCTCATTTGGATTCCATAAACACTCACATTATTACACACCCCTAAACTCTGTCCTTTAACCTCACCATACTGTCATTCGGTCTGCACCAGATTATAATAGCTTCTTTTTTTTCTCCATGACAATAAGACCTTACAGTTTCAGGAAAGCTGTTTTTTGATGTTACCCTGACAACAGACAAATAAGCAACAACAAAAACATGGGGAGGTAACAGCACCCATATAGTACTAAGTCAGTAAACACTATGACAATAATAATAATCTTTACTGAGTTCTTTACAACAAGGCACAAATTGGTCCATCACAAAATCCAGTACAGTTAAAAAAAATAACACAGTTTAACGCATGAAGTAGAAAGTAGAGAGAAAAGCAACAAAAGGAGAACCATAAAAATGAAGTGAAATGAGAACGGCTCTCTGATAAAAGTGTGTCTGTTACAGTCTCAGGTTTGTTTATGTTTCTGAGTTTTGGGTTCTTATTATGTTGAATTTTGGGTCCGGTGGTCATTGTTATTCTTTTACAACTTTGAGTTTTTTGTGTTAAGTTTTTTTATTTCAGTTATATCTTTAGTTTTCCTGTCTGTGTTCATTCTGTCTCATTCTGTCTTCATGGATTTTTCTTCATTATTTCTCTCTTTTTTTGGAAATTAATTTTCTTTTTATCTCTTTTTACTTTTACTTTTTGGGCCCTGCACTACAAAATTAGTTTACAATACTCAGGGCATTGTTCTGTTATCAATCAGGCTAAGTGGCAAGATGAAGCTGGTCATCAACTCATTAATAAAGCCCAGCATTTTTCCAAGCTAGCTACAAGCATATTCACATGAAAGGGGTGGCATTGCCAGCGCCTGACCAGTCACAACTATGAATAAGTTCACTGGCAGCAGAGCAGCTGATTTTCCAAAAGTAAAACTATAATATTAGAAAAAAATATGTAGAGATTAAATATAGACTAAAAACAACACAGCTGCTGTAGACAAATTAGTCAAGTATGTGTGTGGGAGGAAAAACTGTGTACAGTAGTTTGCTGTGTGAATGTTTGCACTTTACCTTCGTCAATAAGACCAGAAAAGATTTACTATATTATTAAAGTTTAGCCTATTTGGAAAGCCGGCAAATATGGTGACTATGCAAGTTAACAGACCTATCAGTCTCAAAAATTCCCTTCATTTTTAGTCACCTGCGCACTCACTGTAGTTGGTGTCCATTTGAGAGAGATGTTTTGTACATCAATTCTATAGTGATGGTGGAGTACTCTGTAGAAAATTTGTTCAAGTAGACTGTCGTCCTCCTGGTGTGGCATACCTGTTGGTGACCCCCACACAGCAGAAACCCAGGCGCTGGTAGAGGCGGTGCGCTGCCGGTGCATATGCTGTGGTCCCAAGGATAACTGAAGAATATCCATAATGAGCAGCAAACTCCAGAACTTTCCTTCCCAGCACAACACCAACCCCACATTTCCGATATCTTTGGTCAACAGACATTCTCTGCAGGACAACAGCACCTCCTGATTCCTTTTGCTGGCCAACTGCAGCTACAGTGCCCACCACTTTGCCTTCTAGCACTGCTACCCAAAAACAGGAGCCTGGGGCAAGCAGACAATAAACAGAACTCAGCCTATTGCTTCAAATATTGGAAAAAACAACATTTTGGCATAATATTGAATGCTGACCACATGAAGGTTAAAAGGGCTCTCTCAGAAGTTAAGAGAAAAATAGTTGTGTATACATTCAACTGCATATTAACACAAATATCATAATCAGCCAATTACACAGGAGCAACTCAGTGCAGTGCAAAGCAACATCCTGAAATTTAAAGTGAACATTAAAATGGAGCAGAGAATGCAGTACCAGACAAACTGGTTGTAATACTTCAGAACCTGATTGCACTGCCATCGCTAAGGTTTCAAGGTTTCTAAGATATGAATAATAAAAAAAAAGAACGTTTAAACACTGCTAGCATAATGGACATGGTTTTGACGGCGGTCCCATACAAACAAAAAACAGATGATGAAGGATCACTAAATATGCTTCCAAACCAACTTCTTTCTGAGCCAAACACTAGAAAATATGATGAAGCATATCTTGCCTTTGGCTTCACCTGCACAATGGTGGTGCAAAGTATCCCCAGCAGAATTTGTTTCCCCTGAGTCGACATGTAAAATAATTACAACATAAAGATGGTTTGTTTTTCTGTTCTTGAAGGCTACGTCCACACGTACATCACATAAATGTAATTTTAAAAAATTACATTTTTTCAAAACCGATGATGATGTTGGCATCAGGATATGTTTGTGTGAGTGTTGAATGTAGAAGCCACGTCCGAACTTAACTCTGACGCATCTGTCTTTCTGAATGGAGGAACAAGAACTGCGTGGGTATATGTAAGCGTGTAAAAAACTGCAGCTAGTAAGATAAACAGCAACAGTATTTTGTCTATATCTGCCATTGTAGAAATCCATCTCACATAAACAATAACGTGGTGCACAGCATGAAGTCAAAAAAGGTGCACACCTTTGACATTCCGTGACTAAATCAACTTTTTCCTCATCCACACATAAACGTAAAAACTGACTTTTTGAAAATCTCTACCCTGACAGTTTTTAAAAATCTGTTTTCAGTGATCTGAAACGTCATATACATGTGGACAAAAGGCACGAACGCATAAAATAATCTGCATTTTCAAAAAAAAGGTGTAGACAAAGTGTAAAAGAGTTAATAGTTTATTTTATTGCTACCTGTAAATTATTGCAGTTTACCTTTATTTGTGTAATTGTTTACAAAAAGTTTGAGGTGGGAAATAAACTGCAGTGGAGTTTGACATTAAAATATGGGTGTATGTGGTTGGAGGATGTGTTTGTACTGTGCCTTGGGGGGGGGGGGGCGCGAAGATTTCCTTGTAAAACAAAGGGGGGACTAGTAAAAAAAAGGTTGGGAACCACTGATCCAAGTAAAATGAACTGCTTGCACAATCTAAGCATTCTTCCTAATAAGTAATGTTCATTTTGAAAGATAAGTGATGTTGAAAGTTGCCATAGACAGTGGTTTGTGGTTTTCACTTACCGCATGCAGTAAAGACATTTGGGCAATAGCCTTTGGTGGCTCATTTGAATGAACAGAGTAACCCTTCAGCACTATTCGAATCTGAAAATTTTACAAGCTGATGACTCTGCAGTCATGAGTTTGACATCAAAGTTTTGCAATGCAGAACAGTCAGAAAAAGAAAAAAACAAAACAAAAAAAAACATGGCACCACTGATAAAAGGAAATGATGAGCAACAACTTTGATTTTGTGTTTTCCGGGACAGGAGGTCAACTATGTGGATGTAAGTAACACCAAAATTGTATCAGTAATATTTCTAAATGTGTGTTTCAAAACACTTCAAGCAAGGGACCATGCATTACAAACAGAAACTGCGAAAAGTCTTTTGTATTATGGCAAAACAAAACGTGGCAGTTTCTGGTTTCCGCGTGAATGTTATGTACCTTGTGGCTTCATGTAGAACTTCTCAATGTTCCCCATGTCTGTGTTCATAGCTCGCCTGAGGTAACCATGGATGACACGTCTGCTGCAGAAGTAGCGCAAACACATCACACTTGCTGGGAGGACTCCTATCACCCACCAACATTTGGTGATGACAAGAGATATAACTGCCAGAGGAAAGATATACCGTGATGCTTAAATGTAAATGAATTATAAAGTTCATAAAGAACAACACAAAAAGCACAAATTTCAATTCATTCAGACATTCGGACATTAAAACTGATTCTAGTAGAACTAAAAGAACAAAAGGTTTTAGTAGCAGACAAGTAGCTTTTACAGAACAGGTGGTTGGTCTTTGTTCAGGCACGGAGGTTCTTGGTATATCTGGAGTTAGAATCTTACAAAATTTTCAAATTACAAAAACAGAAAAATAGAGAACAATTTACCTTAAAAGATTGTTTGTTTCAGACATTAGATGGGTGATCTTACCTGTCATAGCAGCATAAAGCCAGAGACTCTCAGATTGATGACTTAATCCTCTGAAGGCAGTGTCTGGCACCATCTCCATCAGCCCTTCATAAAAAATTTGCTGCACTACTAGATTGTCATCTGGTTCAAATTTGCGTACTAATGGAATGTATTCATTTTGCTCTTTCAGTCCATTGCTTTGTTTTTTGTAACACTTTTTTAGTGTTTTTTTCTCCATATCACACTTGATGACGCCAGCAGAGAATCTGAGTGTGTAAAATAAGAAGCTGAGGGCCAACAGGAAGACCTTCTTTCAGCAACAGTGTTTTCTCATGTGGTGTTTTTCTGTGTAACAGGTAGAGTTAGTCAACTTCTGTCTTCTGTCACACCTATTTCCGAGAACTCCTCACATGATAGGGTGGGACTAGGTTTCACAATGAGCTCAACCGAAACCTTGGCTGATTGTGACCTACACCCTTTTTCACATCTTGGCTTGTGTGATTAAGTAAAGGATCACTGGGGGGTTCATTGTCCTTGGGGGGACACTCCCATAGGGCTTAAATATGGGACTCTCCACCATTTGACCCTAGAACTGAAGAAGCTTGTCGGGTGAGAGGTGAAACGTCTTCAAGAAACTTAAAGAAGTCCAGACGTTTTTCTTTCCAAGCTCCTTAGACTACGATGACCTGAATGACTGAGAACCTTCACAGACATTTCATACTGCACACAATGTTTATTTATTCGTGACTTCTTTTAACTTGACCACTCTCTTTATTTTTTTATCATATTTTTTAAACTCACATTGCTTTTGTTTTTTTATGGTTTTTAGTTCTTTGAATGCATTTTTTCAAATGCTGAGGAATTTGTTTTTGTCTCATCAAACACATTTTGTTTTAATTTTAAAATTTGGCAAATAAAACTTCCCAAAACACTTTCCCCAGTCAGTTATGTCCCCATGTCTGTTTGAAGCATTAAGCTTGCATGTCCTTCTCCTCGTCTCCATATCTGTGTTTCCTGTTTTCCTTTGACAGTCCCGCGTCCTGTGTTTAGTGTATTCCCTTTTGCTTCCTCCCTGTCTCATTTTGTCAGATTAGTCCCAGCTGTGTTTCCCTCCAGTGTCTAATTCCCTTGTTATGCTTTCTGTATTTAAGCCCTGTG
Organism: Pundamilia nyererei; assembly: GCF_000239375.1. Lineage (NCBI taxonomy): Eukaryota > Metazoa > Chordata > Actinopteri > Cichliformes > Cichlidae > Pundamilia > Pundamilia nyererei. The sequence continues at coordinate 1,740,515 of NW_005187476.1, read as the reverse complement.
TTTTCCTTTGCCATTGTCACATCATCCCACATTGTTGTGTTTTGTGTGGTCCTGGTTTCTTGTTTCTAACTTTTGTATTTAGTAATCTTGCTAAAGTGCAGTAAAGCTGCCTCCTTCAGTTTAACCCTTTGTGTTTGGGCCGTCTTCCTGCCTGCCACAGCACCTGTACATGACAATGTCATGAAAATGTTTGTTTGACTGCTGAAGTCTCACTTCAGGTGCCTTTAAATGACTTGGTCATCACTTTGCAACACTGTGTACCACAGCAGTAAGAAAAATACTGCACCCACTCAACCTGGATAGCTACTAGGTGAGCTCACTGTAAAATAGGGGAGCAGTGCATGTGTTTGTGGTAAATAGAAGACTGGAACTATGACAGGTAAAATGGTCAGGTAATGGAAACCAACATGGTTTTAAACCAAACTGTCATTTAAATTCTAAGTTATCTGGCAAAAAATGAATTATCTTTTGTGCACAGTTCCATCAACTGCTTCACTTCCTCACTGTGCATAAAATCTCGAACCCAAAGAGCAAATTGCTCAAAATTACAATGCAAATGATTGCAACAGGATTAAAATTGTTTGAGCACAATAAAGAATATACACAATCACCAACTGTTTATATGTTGGCTTAAGGCTTAAACATGAGCCACAAAATTCCCTGCTTATTCATGAGCACTACAAAGGATGTCGCTAATGTAGTGTAATCACTTTAAGAAATGTTCCGCTGTATTAAAATAGAATACGACAGTGGCAGCAGAAGGCAAGAGGCTGAGAGGAAGCAGGGAAGCTGGTGCGGAGTGACTCACTAGTCCGAGAATTCTGGAAAGATCTGTTGAGATTAAAAAGAATCGTCGTACATCCGAAAGGACCAAACATGCCAAATGTGACATGAGGGTCGGATCAGTTAGATGCTATATTTAACAGTGATGACGTTTTTCAGTTGTGATGCATACAAAATGATACTGATGCAAATCCTGGGGGAAGGCTGGAATGGAAAACCACTACAAGGGCACAAGGGAAGCAAATGGAAGAACTGTGCTTGGATCACAGTGAGAAACTATCCTTCAGATCTCATTGCAGAAAAGGCTGCAGACACTTTCTGTCTCTTTTAGATGCAAATGAGCAGCAATGCCGTCTGCTTGGAAAAAAATGCCTCACCACATCTTTCATATACAGGTGAATGTGACTGCTTCACAGTCTAGGAAGTCTAGGAAGGAGATACACTGAACAAAAAGCTCAGTAATGTCAAATTTCAATTCAGTAAGAACACAGTGAGTGTGGGGGTGTTTTTGTATTTGTAATTCTATGTTACTAAGCTACATTTTTATCCTCTGTGGTTTTTCGGTATACATACTATGAGCACATGTTGCCTCCCACTCTCAAGTACTCACTTTCTTCTGAAATCAATACTATTCTCGTTGTCTAGCTCTATTTAACCCTCTTTATTCTGCAGCACTATTGCATAAATGCAACACATTAAAACGCTGTTGTTATTGTGCTTACTACAGTAAAAAAATATAACTTGTATGTTAGCTGTGTTCGATAGCTAAAATTTTCATTCATTGCAGAGTTAAATAAGAGAATTGAAACCATTCTCTTCTCCACGTATACTGTTGTGGAGTAAATAGGCTGTTAACTTAGCTTAAGCTTAGCTTAAAAACTACCATGGTTCCCCAGTCTCCTGTGCGTTTCACATATTTCTATCAGTCTTTTCTTTTGTGTGTGTATGCAATAAACACACCTTCTGTTGCAGGACCGGGCCTTCCCTCTGTTCCCACCTCAGCTTTTGACACACCTGATTGTGAAGTTCCATTTGAATTTGAATAGGTCAACCATGTCTGTTTGTCTAAATAGACTAAATAGCTAGCGTGGGATTGGATGGATTCTTCCAGATGCATCTTTATAGTGTTTAATGCACATTTAACCTTAATCTTTTTACTCCACCACTGATGGTGTTAAAGGTTCTGTCAGAGAAAGAAAAATCGCTTGCAGCCTGCACAAAAATTTAAGGACGGGATAAACTCATCAATGTCCAAAATTCCTCATTGTTGCTAATCAAGAAAAAGGCAAATGGTAACCCTGACTGTATGATTACTCCAATTATCAGTCATGTGTCAAAATATCCTTGGGCAGGGTACTGAACCACAAATTGCCCTAGATGCATTCACTAAAATGTGCGTGAATGTTGGAGAAAAGTCCTTAGGTATAGATAAAAGCACTGTATGTATGCACGTGGTTGGGTGAATGAGATTTGTAGTACAAAGTGCTCTGAGTGCTCAAAATTGAGCAGAAAGGTGCTATATTACTACTAGTCCATTTAATAGATGAGGTCATTGCAGCCTTTCTCCTGATGTGTTGTTTCAAGATGCAACCAAAATATTTCAGTCTAAACTTTAGTCGGTTAACAGTTTCTGAAATGACCAGTCACATCACCTTTAGAGTCACTTAAATCACTTTTCGTCTCGATTCTGAAGCTCTGCTGGAAATTGAATATCGTTGTCTTGAGCATTTCTGCTTGTCTAAATGGACTGAACTGGTGGCATATGACTGGCTAATTAGGTATTCGCATAATACAGGATATATAATATATTAAAGGAGAAGTATAGTAGGTGTTACTAATAAAGTGTCTGGTGGATGTGTTCCTGTTTCTGGCTTCACTTACCCTAACATCAAAATAGTCAACGACACAAATGTAAATACAGTTTCTGCAAAAGTATTCGGCCCCTTACACTTTCCCACATTTTATCACATTACAGCCACAAACATGAATCAATTTTATTAGATTTCCACGCTAAAGACCAACACAAAGTGGTGTACACGTGAGAAGTGGAACGAAAATCATACATGATTCCAAACATTTTTTTTACAAATAAATAACTGAAAAGTGGGGTGTGCGTAATTATTCAGCCCCCTTTGGTCTGAGTGCAGTCAGTTGCCCATAGACATTGCCTGATGAGTGTTAATGACTAAATAGAGTGCACCTGTGTGTAATCTAATGTCAATACAAATACAGCTGCTCTGTGACGCCCTGAGAGGTTGTCTAAGTAGTGATGGGCAGATGAAGCTTCATGAAGCACTGAAGCTTTTCATCCAATTGGTTCACCCCAGCACAAAGCTTCTTGAAGCTTCATTTGCTCTAGTAGGACACCTACTGGACGTAAAAATATTAGTTGGCATGAAATTGAAGAGTGTGGCCTTTTGCACACAGCCTGTGAATGTCAACAACAAAAGTAGTGTGTAAAACATCTATATTGTAGTGATGGCAGTATACTGTGTATGTTTATACTGGCAGTATGGAAAATGATTATTTGGAAATGCTTAAAATGGAAATGATCATTTACTGTGAGGTGAGGTGTGGTTGGGGTGTGGACAGTGGTTGTGCTTTTGTAACGTTGAGGTATGGACAGCTACACACTGAGGCTTTGAGCCTCAGTCCTGCCTGTTCACATTTTATTCAGTAAAAACTAAATTTTCACTGCTTTTATGACCTTTTTAGTGGGGAGAACATAGCTAGGATTTAATGGTTCAACAAATCTTTTGAATCCTTTGTCCTGGCTGGGAGTCCTCAATCACCATGCTAACCAGGTTATCATCTATTTGAGATTGTTCTCCTGAGCAAAGACAATAAAAACAAAGCACAAATATAAATATCACACACGTAACTCATTACAGTTGTATAATATTGTCATATCATTTAGTAACATTACTGCATGCTATATTATCATTGCATTTGATGGCTCACCTGGTCTTGCTCCACAATCGGTGTTCCCCTTATTCTCATGCAAAGCTCTGTAGTGCCTAAGCATGGCTGAGGTGTTGTTGTTATATCCCAGCTCCCTGGCACAGAGCAAACACTTCACCTTGTACAAAAGTCAAGACAGCTTAACATAAATTGTATTGCACCATCAGTATTATGAAAATACATCTTCTGTAGAAATTTACATACCTTGTTGGGAGGAATAAAATCAAAATGTTCCCACACAGGGGAGGACATCCTCCTCTTCTTAGCTGGCTCCATTCTCTCCTGACTTTCTCTCCTCACTCTCATAAACCCCCAAACTGTCTCCAAACTCTCACTAACCACAACTCTCCATCAAACACCAACATTTTGAATGAAGTCTGAGGGGTTTATATCGAAGTTCAAACCACTTCATGAACCAGTCACGTGGTACAGCCGGGCAGCGAGGCTTCGGACGTCTTCATTTTCAGCTCCTCCCATAAATGAAGCAAGCCTCGATATGCGCATCGCGGAAACGCCCCCTCAATTACTCGACACACGCTTCGAAGCCTCGATACAGGACGTCACATCACTATGTCTAAGAGAATATTGGGAGCAACAACACCATGAAGTCCAAAGAACACACCAGACAGGTCAGGGATAAAGTTATTGAGAAATTTAAAGCAGGCTTAGGCTACAAAAAGATTTCCCAAGCCTTGAACATCCCACGGAGCATTGTTCAAGCGATCATTCAGAAATGGAAGGAGTATGGCACAACTGTAAACCTACCAAGACAAGGCCGTCCACCTAAACTCACAGGCCGAACAAGGAGAGCGCTGATCAGAAATGCCCAAGAGGCCCATGGTGACTCTGGACGAGCTGCAGAGATCTACAGCTCAGGTGGGGGAATATGTCCATAGGACAACTATTAGTCGTGCATTGCACAAAGTTGGCCTTTATGGAAAAGCGGCAAGAAGAAAGCCATTGTTAACAGAGAGGGACACAGCCAACATGTGGAAGAAGGTGCTCTGGTCAGATGAGACCAAAATGGAACTTTTTGGCCAAAATGCAAAACGCTATGTGTGGTGGAAAACTAACACTACACATCACTCTGAACACAGCATTCTCACTGTCAAATATGGTGGTGGAAGCATCATGCTCTGGGGGCGCTTCTCTTCAGCGGGGACAGGAAGCTGGTCAGAGTTGATGGGAAGACGGATGGAGCCAAATACAGGGCAGTCTTGGAAGAAAACCTCTTGGAGTCTGCAAAAGACTTGAGACTGGGGCGGAGGTTCACCTTCCAGCATCAACGACCCTAAACATAAAGCCAGGGCAACAATGGAATGGAGCCTGTTGCAGTTGTCTTAGGGCGAGAGGCAGGGTACAATGTGCTTAATTTTACTTTTCCCCTGTGGCACCATTATGTTCATCTGTGTCAGTTGTGTCTCCAGGAGTTTCCAATTCCCTCATTACTTTTGTGTGTATTAAAGTCCTCTGTCTCTTACTGTTCTGTGTTGGGTTGTTTTGTTTCCAGGTCATGTCACGTCATAGAGTTTTCTCTTCTACTGTTCAGGTTCATGTTCGGTTTATTTCATAGTTTCATTATTGCATGTTCCTGTTCAGTTTTATGTTCTAGTCTATTGTCATTGTTTCCATAGTTAGTCATAGTTGTTTCCCAGTTTAGGTTTCAGTTTAGCTTCACCCTTGTTTCAACTCGCTGTGCTTTTCTGTTTTATTTTGTTTCTCTTCAGCCTAAAAAAAACTGCTCACTTTTTGTTACACTGTAGTTAGTTTCTCCCGTGTCTACTTTTGGGTCTATTCCTCAAACACACTGGCTGCTAATCCATGACAGCCGGAGTAGCCTACCCTAGCCTACACACAAACATGGGGAGAATATTCACAGAAAGACCCCCGGCCTGATGGTGGAATTGAACTCAGGGACTTCTTGCTGTGAGGCAACAGTGTTAGCCACTGTGCTGCCCAAAACAAACTGTGGCCAAACAAACATGGATAAATTTACAAAGCAACTTTTACAAATAAAAAGCAAATTATATTTTATAAAGCATAAGAGTCTCATTAGTGTGTATGTGCGTGTTTGTCTGAATACATCAGTGTGGCTTATAGTTAAAAAGCCTTCTCAGTGGTCAGTAAATCTGAAAAGGAGCTACAGTGCAGTTAAAGCCAAGAATGAAAGCTGGAAAAAAGACAAGTCAGTAAGTTAAAGATGGAATTGAGATCCATCAGCATCAGGGCCATCATTACGCCATGTACACACCTGACTAAGGCAATGCAATGTTGCCTATTTATGTATTGCTTGCTAGATGGATTCTTCTAGATTCATTCCTATGGTGCTTAAAACAAATTTACCATTAATCTTATTGCTCCACCACTGATGGTGTTAAAGGGTCTGAGCAGAAAAAGAAAATTTGCTTGCAGCCTGAAAAACAATTTGAGGGGATAAACTCATCAACGTCCAAAATTCCACCATTGTTGCTAATCAGATAAAACCAAATGGTAACACAGACTGTATGATTACTCCAGTTTTCCACATTCAGTGCTTTTATAGTTGGAAACAGGAGCATATCCTATAAATCCTTTAAATAGAGGCGGCTAAGGTTCAGACAGTTGGTGGATTTATCCCTGGCTGCTTCAGTCTATAGTGTCATCCTTGGGCAGGGTACTGAACCACAAGTTGCCCTAGATGCATTCACTAAAGTGCGTGTGAATGGTGGAGAAAAGTGCTTATGTATAGATAAAAGCACGTGGTTGGGTGAATGAGATTTGTAGTAGAAAGTGCTCTGAGTGCTCAAAATTGAGCAGAAAGGTGCTATATTAGTACTAGTCCATTTAATAGATGAGGTCATTGCAGCCTTTCTCCTGATGCGCTGGTCCAAGATGCAACCATAATATTTCAGTGTAAACTTTAACTGACATAAGTGCTATGCTATCGGAGAGTTTCCTGTCAGTTATTCATGCATCATCTTTCGGTGCTTGCCAGAAGAATATTTGCTGCTTTTGATCATCTGTGTCTATTGATTTCTGGGCCAGACTGACTGAAGATTTCTCAGAGCTGAGAGAGTTTCCTGTCAGCTATAATGTCATATAAGCCTATGATTGATTTGCCACACTTTGATCATCCATATCTGGTGATCCCCCGAGACACTTTTTTTTATTTTTTCTTGTTTGTTTATCCTGGTGTTGTGGTGACATATGTGATAGCTCATTTTTAGGAGAATTTAGCTTGTGACTCAGTCAAATCTAAAGACACCCACTGCTAAAGCCGTTATAGGACACACATTTTGTTTATGCTGAAAAATGTTGAACCTTGCCAAATGAGTATAGTCTTAAAACCATCCCACAGAGGATGTAAATACTTCCCTAATTTAAATGACTAAGCAAGCCCATACCTGAGGAAGAGCACAGTGAGGAAAGTGTCAAAAAGTGTATAAACTCAAGGGCCAGAAACACCGCTTCTTGAGAAGAGCAGCAGTTTTCTCACTTGAACTCCAGAGAAACAAATGTCCTTGTTTTGTTTGTTAGTGAGTGATGCCCTGAGTTAAATCAAGCTGTTCAGTTTGTGCTGTGTGGGCTAAATCTTGGAGGCTTCTGTCCTGGTCCGTCATTTTCTCGTTCCCCCACCATGCCTGCAGTCAGTTTGTGTTCGCTGCTGCTTCTCCTGATTCTTGGAGAGCATTAGTCACCCTCGATCAGTCTACAGAGCAGTGAGAAAAAAGAGATTAAGTGAAATGGTTTCATTTTTTTTAATTTAGCATGCTGAATTACAGTAAAATAGTACAGCGTCTTCTGTTCCAGGGGCTTCTTTAATGTTGTGCTGTTTGGATCCACAAACAGAGTGATGCTGTGCTGTGACCCAGTAATGGCAAACAGATCTGAATCTTAGGTTTCGAGTGGATATTTGCATTCAAAACCGAATGCAACTCATGTAGGGTGACTTGAATTTGGATGAGATGTACTTAAATTTCATCATCTGATCATTTTTTCTGAACTGCCTCCCCACTAACAGGGCATCTTGAAAAGAGAGCCATCATAGAGTCAGGGGAGATGCCACGTTGTTTAAATCCACAAATAACAAAGTGCAATCAGGAGGTTTTCAAAGTCAAATGACGATACAACAAGAACTACTTAAGAGGCATACCAGCTCTCTTAAGCAACGAGCAGGTGGTGTATTTAGAACATGCTAAGATCCGTGATTTTTATGTATACTATTATATTAACAACTTATATATTTGCTTTTATATGACATAACAATGCAGATTTTCTTTTTCTTAAAAATCCTTAAGATCAAAGTGAACTGTTAAGGATTCACTGTATCACAGCAAACTGGTTAGATTCATCCTGTTTGCTTTAATTAACTTTAAGTCCTTGACTGATTCCTCTTGTGGAAAAAATCATTAACTGAACACACAATTTTTTCAAAGGTAGTCTGCTTTGGAGATATTTTGTGCTATTTTCTATTTTATTCTGATTTGTCCAAATATGAAAATTAAAATAGCTGATTGGCTACTCTTTACAAGCTATTTTATTTTTCACCGATGTATTTCAATTCAAGTGCCTAGCTACGTTGGCTACTGTACAACAAATAGGTTTAAGTCAGCCAAGAGATCAAAAACTTAAAATGTACATCAGACCATGTTCGCTTAGAAAAACATTTTTGTACACACTATATTTTTATACTTACACTTAACAATAAATCAAGAATAAAAAAGGATTAAACAATTAACAAAACAATTTAACATTTTAGTGTTTTGCTCCTAAGTCACCTCAAAAACTCTGGTAGTTGTTTATCTCTGTGTTTGTCTATCCACAAACACACACTACATACTCTCACCTCAGTCGCCAGTATGCTACTTGTCCCTGTCTATTTTCTGGAGGAGGCTGTAAACCCTGGTGAAAGGAGTCTAATGGGGGTCAGCGTGTCAGTGAAGCTTATTTCTGTCCAGTGACAGTGTTGCTGATTTGAGCTGTTGAAGAAATTTTCTGTCAGTAAGCGTGATTGTTTTGGCCACTGTTGGCTGGCATTATTGCAACTTTCTTTGAAGTCACTCTAACATTGTTGAAAATGTAAGAGTGACTTCAAATGTTACAAAACTCACATTTAATGTAAAAATGTAATGAACCTGTTTTTAGGCTTCCTTCTTTTTTTAAGGGCACTCGAGCCTAATATTAGCTGGCATAATGTTAGCTTATAATCAGTTGTTGTCTAGCCTGCTAGCTGTCAGCTGTCCAAAGACAGTATGGTCATATATCTACTCTTCTGAAACATGTTTGTGCATGTTTTTTGTGAACTTCAGTTCAGGAGATGAGGCTTGAAGTGAGGACTAACACGATGAGTTGGAAATGAAGGAGGAGTGAGAAGGCAGATTAAGATGAGGAGAAGAAAGGCGCAATGAGAAAGAGGTGATGAAAATATACATGTACAAATTTTAAATGGTCATATATGAGATTTGAAAAATAAACTAATAAGGTGTTTTATGTTTGTGGCCAGTCTCTAGTTACATACATAAAACATAATTAGGCAGAATGACAATGTCCATCTCAGCCAATGTATTCAAGATACCGGGACAACATGTCGCCTTCCACAACCCGGCACCTGCTCCTGTGTTTTTAGCATTATATTATGTTGTTGTTGTTGTTGTCTCAATTTTTTAAAAAAAAGTTTTCTAAATATACTTAAGTTCAGATCTAGGTGTTGTGTTGTGACATGAAGAAACAGTAATACTAAAGATTCACTACAATCATTTTATAATTACTTTGGCTTTAGATCGGTGACATAATTTCAATTCAGTTAAATTCCTTTCATTTGTTCAGCACGAAATCCCGAAAACAGTCACCTCAAGGTACTTTATATTGTATGTTAAAGACTCTACAATAATACAGAGAAACCCCAATAACCATACAACGCCACATTACCAGACGCTTTGGCGACAGTGGGTGGGAAAACTCCAGCAGAGCCATCTGCTGGGCGGGGCGGCCATCTGCTGTGACCGGTTGGGAGACGTGTTGTTGTTTTTTTTAAAGGTTTGGTAGTTTAGAAAGCTGATAGAGCAGGTCATCTATGAATCAGACGGTTGGTGGTTCCATTTCTGGCTGCTCCAGTCTGTATGCCAAGGTATGCTTGGGCAAGATACTGAACCCAAAGTTGCTCTTCGATGCATCCATCAGGATGTGAATGTGTATGAATGTTCGATAAAAGCACTTAGAGCATGTTTTTATAAATGTGTGTGAATGGAGTGTGCTGTACAAACGACTTTGAGTGTAAAGTAGAATAGAAAAGTGCTATTTAAGATCAATAAAGCACAAGTATGAGCAAATATATGTAAATGAGTGAGACGTTCCTGGTCAAAGATGTGAAGAAGACAGTTTGTTTAAAAGAGCTTCGCATGTCCTCTGCAGAGATGAAGTAACCTGCCAGATGGATGACCATCTGAGCTGCACTCGTGAATCAGGCCTTTGTGGCAGAGTAGTAGACTGAAACCACTCTGAGAACAATGCTTATGACAGCCCACTTGGTGGTTTCCAAATTGCATCTAGAGGACTAAGAAATGATTATCTGGTGTATTGAGACAAAAATTTTCTCCTTGGGAAGAACTCCAAGGACTGCAAATGGTTGGCAAATCCAAGCATTGCTCATCGCCTACTAATACGGTCCCAATAGTAAAGCATGATGGCGGCAGCATCATGCTGTGGGGATGCCCCTAAGTGATAGAAACTGAGAAACTGATGGAAGGATGGTGAAAATCAGAAACAAAGTGATCACTGAGAAATGCCTGATCGAGAGCGTACAAAGCCAGAGATATTTGAAGGAGAATTACTGGTCAGTAGTCCACTAAATGTCCTCTAAATCCACCAGTCCTACCAGTAACCTCAAATTAGTGATACATAAGCACAGACTAAAGAATAAAACAATAAAAACTTATTTACAACATGTTACTGTCATGGCACCTGGAAGCTGCCCTTCAAGAATTGTATTTAAAGATTTATACATACTGTAATAAACTAACCAGTACTTTCTCTAACTTTTCACAAATTGTGGATACCCTGGATGTTTTCAGTGTTTACTACACAGGTTTTGTAAAGCATTGAACATATTTGCATAATAGAATTCTGTGTGCTGGAAATAACTGGATGACTTCAAGTTGTTAATATTCAGGCTGAAATATATGTTTACAACCCACTTTCAAGTATGAAGTGTCTTTAAGCACAATTACAGTGCAAGAAAGATGACTACAAATGACTGCTGACTGAGGCAACACCTCAGTGACACAGCAAGTCATCGACGGTAGAACAGAACAGAACGTACTGGTGGATGACAGAGGAGAAGAAAAGAGGAGGGAGGAGTTGGCAAGAGAAAGAAAAGAGGTGGGAAGATGTTGAAATGAACACAAAGTTTTATTTGGTGCTCCGGGATGCAAACGTGAAGCTCCATGTGAGTCCAGAAAACGTGGACTAGAGGAAAAACACGAAGCAAGGGTTGGTTAAAACATGTGATGTTGTTATTCTGCGACAGTTATAATCGGTGAAGCACAGTGGAGAATTAGGACACGGAGAAGTGGAAACTGTGGGTAGGAGGACTAATTTATTGGTGCTGTATCATGATTCTGTGTGATAGAGAGATCAGACATGGCCACCCCCTACTTTCTGGAAATATTCTCTGAGCCTTTTTGAGCCTGTTTATTAACACTGGCCAAAAGATTTCCCTGTGGGGCAAACCATGGCTATGAAATAGTTGCATATGTGGAGTACAGCTGCAAACCCACTTTTGGAGGAAATGTTGAATCAATTAACCATTTCTAAAGAGGAGTTGTCTCTTATCTCATTTTATAAGCAAGCAGCCTGCTCATCCTTCCCCCAGTACCCTCCTACATTTTGCAAAAATTAAATCTCACATTAGAGACTTTTGTAGTGTTTAAATCTGTGCTCTCCTCTGTGGTTTAAAATGGGGCACAGCCATTTAGCATGCATGCTTCAGTCAAGTTTTATCAGCAGCTGAGTGAGTGGTAAATGGACTGCATTAATAAGTCTCTTTCCTGTCTTTTCAACCACTCAAAGCACACTACAATGCAAGCTTCGGTCTCTATTAACACATCAGGGTTACTTTTAGGGCTCAACATTGTGCCCAATGAAACTTCAACATCCAGACTGGAGGAGCTGAGGGTTGACAGCTGACCTCAGCTATGACCCTGAGGTACAATAGAGTCTAAGGTGTAGTATAGGTAATAATGTGACTAATGATATTAAGGCTCATATTCCTTCCATGGAATTGATAAAAACCTTCTTTATTGGTTAATCATCCTAATCTTTTGTTTTACCACAGATTTCAAAATTATGATATCAACTGTTAGCTTTTGTTGTAATTTCTGCTGTTAGATATTACAAAATGTCATCTTTACAGTTGATTTTAATATTATGTTGACATGTTACATGTAGGATGCATTTACTGTTAACACATCGGCAGCAGTACTACTGTAGTTTGCCTGTATTTTATTAATATTTTGCTATAAAAGAGGATTTTTAAACAAATTGTCAAGAAAGAAGCCAAACCAGGATCTTTATACAATATTTCAAAGTTTGTTCTTTTTACAAATAATGTGAAATACACGAGAAATAATGTCATTTACCATATTTGGAAGGAAAAAGCATTCATAAAACTGTAGGCCTCAGGAAAATACTGCTAAAGACAGAATAAGCACTTACAGCAACCTTTAAAGTAACTGCTGTAACTCAGACGTTACGTTTTTTGGCATTCTAGGACACAAAATAGATTCCTGGGTCTATATTCTCTGACATAATCATGCATATCTGTTTGTAACAGATGGCATAATTTGATTGAGTCAGAATTTATCACAGTTACCGAGTTCACCAGGTTCAGCATTGGGTGATAATGACAGGGAGAACTTTACAGTGGCAAAGTAAAACAAGTAGGAAAGGTTGGATAAACATGTCAGAGGACATGATGTAGTAAACATATAGCTTCCTTCCTTCTATGCCCCTCATCTCTCCGTGCGTTTGTTTCTCCTGTCATATTCTATTTTCAGTCCATTGTTTTTTCTCTCCCTTTCTTTCCCACCTCCTCGTCTCGCTCTTTCATCTCACTTTAAATGACAAACAGACCGATGATGTTAGAACAATCTGGGACATCTGTATGTGATTTCATCCATCTGTTTCCTGTGTGTTTTAGCTTCTTCATCTTTGCTTATTTGGTATATACTCAGCGCTCTGCATGGACTCTTTTTCAATCTATACATAAACATCTTTGTGAACAGGCAAATTTTAGTTTAAATTCAAAATTTTCAGGGGGATCAAGATGACAGCAGAGATCCTGACGTACTTGTCACCTCAGAAACACCAAAATACACACTGAAATGCAAATGTTTATGCCATGGAAAGATTATTTTGGGGCCACCTGGCTGGGGAAGCAGGGTGAGTCTGCATGTAGGTGTCAGTGTGTAGTATGCATGTGTGTGTGTGGGCATGCATGTGCGTGGATCCCGCTTGTGTGATGCGATGAGAAACGTCTGTCTCCCAGTGGGTCTCTCTTAAGGCGTACTAGCAACGCCAAATGCTGCCAACGGGGGTGCATTCGCACGTGTGTGTGTGCTTGCACACTTAAGCCTTCCAAATGTTCTCGCTGAAAAGAGATCCAAGTACATGACTCAAACGTCACACCTCTTCTGCTGCTAGCTTTCCGTCTCCCTCTCTTTTACACAAATCCTCATTTTCATCTCATTCTGTTAACAGCGAGCGGTGTTTTTTAACTTCATATTGGCGTCAGTGACTTTTCACTTTTTCCCGAGTGCACACATGATATGAGTAAGAGTGTGCTAACTTTTTATCTGCACAGAAGATGCTGTCTATATTGTCTGACATAACCATGCATATCTGTTTGTAATAGATGGAATGATTTGATTTATTTAAATGAATAGTATCAAGCATCAAATACTACCATTTCCATAAAGTTTGATACATGTGCTGTACTGCTGTTTTTAATGGGCTTACCTTGTGCATAATGCATGCATAACTCTTAACCTTTCCATGTTTTATATGAATGAAGTTAATGAAAACAAAAACTGGCCTCATGGCTGTACAATGGATCAAAAAGCTTTTCTCTGTCAGCTTGTTATAGCAAACAACTTTTGTTGTCGTCTCTTTGATATGCAAGATATTTCTATTCGTACCGGCCGTAAAAAGGGACAAAAGAAATAATGAACAGTTATGTACAGTGAGATGTTTTTGCAGAAACTGACAAAGAATACTTTGAAGGATCAAAAGAAAGCATCAAACATAAATGTAAAGTAATTTAGAAAATGACAGTGATAGAGCAAATTCAGCTATCAGCCAAACACAAATACCTACAAATGAGAGGTTGAAAGGGTCACATTTCTATTTATCTCTATGAAAAAGGAAAAACCATGTATCAGGCAAGGTTCTTGGTTCAAATAGGAAGCAAAGTACAGAAATATGAGAAGAGCAACAGACATGACGTCAAGCGCGCTTTACAGAAAGAGATGTGTGAAAGCAGGAACACAAAGACCTCATGTCAAGATGTGAAAAGATCTTCCATTTGTTGCACAGGAATCTGAGAGGTGGTGTAAATTCAGCTGCTCAGCATAAAGTCGAAAGACGTGCAAATTGCGTATGCACGTGAGAAGGTGTGTGTGTGTGTGTGTGTGTGTGTGTGAGCGTGAGAGAGAGGGAAAGAGAGGGATGAGGCCCAGCAGGTGGAAATAAGTGTGACAAAGTAGTGACGCACTTGAACAAGTGCAGAGAAACGAGCTTCCTCCTCGTTTCTGAGCTGCTCCCTCACTTCTCTTCAATAACTCTGTAGTCATTAATATTCATCTATTCAACATACTGTAGCTTATACAGATACATTCATGCCCTGCCTCCCCACTCTACTCGCTGTGGCTCTGATTTTGTCTGATCTGATGGTTGAGTGACATGGACGTCATGCAATCAAACCCACACAGTTTAAATGGACTCTACGACGAAGTGCGTCATAGAATTTTTCTGCCAAACAAAAGCTTGGAGACCAATAGGAATGTGAAGGATGAGCTGTCTGATGTGCTGGTTTCATCCTTATATAGGCATGACAAGCTGTGATTCCACGGAGCGAGCTCTGTGCCACAGAGAGTGGTGTGTGTGCAGCAGGAGTCTGTGACTTTTGCATGTAGCAGCTTTGTGTTTGCACAGATTGAAGTCTGCCACACACATGCTGTTGGACAATGTGAAAAGATTAGGAATTCGTTCCCATATTTGCATCAAAGCAATGAAACTATTTAAACCACTGTTTGTTTTTTGTTTGTTTGTTTGTTTTTATTTTATTAAAGATGTTTGCAATCTCTACTAAATCATCTATAGTTAAACTAAAACTCCCACCTGCCAAGTAGTTAGGTAATTACCGTGCCAGCTTGATAACTCTGTGCACGGTCCATTATTGCCGCATTCTACTAAAAAAACAAATGCTTCTCATTGATTTGTATAAATTACGATTTAATTTACTTCCAGAGCAACTGGAAGGGATCTCAAAGCACAAAGTTTTTTGGAAACAAGAATTTTGTGTGGGTACATCTTAGTTTATATACAGACTTCATTTCTCAGATACTCCCCAAAACACCTTTTTTTCCTCCCACTTTTCTCACTTATATCCAGATTTAAAGATATCCCCAGCCTGATGAAAGAGTTTAGTAATGTCCACCTCTCAGATCACTGAAATTTCTTGTATTTTCTACAATTTCCTATTCTCTCTGGATTCAACCAGTAGATATGCTACATGCAAAGAGTCTTGTGTGGCTACTTAGACCAGAGAAGTTTTGGGCACAGTGTTTCACTCTTTCTAAAATGGATCATTTATGGTCACCAGAGGATGGATCATAATTACTTTGATGATCTGCTGATGTATGACATCAATAAATGCTTTAGGATTTATTATTTCTTCAAAACCAGACTGTGCAGTTTAGATCTAATAAATCTGGTATGACAAGATTTGTCATACCAGATGTATGGAAAAGGTTAAATGAAAATAGGCACATCACTGTAATACACATCATATACTTTGCTGTAACCTGTCAGCTCGATTATCATCATTTCACTTTCCATGTTTTTGCTCTGCTTTTATTTTCCACCTTTTCTTTGGTCATAAAAGTGTCACAGTGGTAACTTTGAGCATGTATCACAGGATGTCTGTTGTAGCATTAAAGTATGGTGTTGGTCATCTTTCCTCTGAGTGGGTGCAAAATCAATTAGTCCAGCTGTATCCAACATAAGTCAGATTTTCACTCAGATTGAATCTGAGGCTTCAAATGACCGAGTATAATGGATTTCGTTACACTTAAAGTGCAACTTCCTCCCAGACATTTTGATCAGAGGAGAGTGTTTGAGTGTTGTAATAAAGTTTTGATGATATGCAACGTTTCCTTTAATATCAGTTGTTTATTGAAAAATGTTCCAAAGTTTTTACTTGTCTCTTTTTCCTTTTTTTTGGCAAAAATAACCCTGTGGCCATAAACAGTGCTTATGATCATTATATTTTTATTACTATCATTATTGGTGTCTCTTTTTGATTATGTGATCTTACTGCAAGAGCAGGTGCTCCTTTTGAGGCAGGTTGAACCTTAAACAGTAATAGTTTAAGTCTCCTCACTGTTCTCACCCCCACATTTCCTATTCTCTTTCTCTGTTGAGTAGTTGCACCGTTAAGAAAGCTGGATAACTGCCTGGAGGACTTACACAATGGCAACTGTGTCTGTGTGTCCACGTGATTTTGTGTGTGCGTGCATGCTTGCATGCATATGTGTGTGTGCAGTTTGATTGCTTTGGGTGTTTGACTGGACAGTTGCCTAGATATAGAATGAGACACCCACACATTTTTAGAAAATGCTTTGTTAAAACAAGTATGAATTTATTCTTTCTTTATGGTGCATCTTTGAAGAACATCTTTTCTTTTCTTTTACAGTAAAAATAAATACCAAATAAGCAGATTTTCATATAGTATCATTTCTTTTTCAGATACAAAACATAGAACATGCAGACAGAAAAACAAACAAAAATTGGAAATGGTATAACTGGCACTTTGGTCATCTGACAGTGACCTCACTGTCATGGCCACTGAAGAGCACCCGGGCTCAGTTTGACCTCCTCCGTTAGACTGTGAAAGAGACTAAAAAGCTGACAAAGATGACACTGAATATTTTCCAAAGTCATTCCTAATGGGGAACTCAGTTGGCAAAAAAACAGAAAATCTCAAAGAGGAACTAGTTTTCTGTAACCCTTGCAAGGCCAGCTGGTTTGTACGTGGCTCACTACCTCCTACTCTTTCACTCCTACTACATCTTTGCCTTGCCCTACTCACCACCGTCATAGCCAGACATCACCTCCTTTCATCCTGTCTTTACCCTCGAGATCAAGAAAGCTTTAGGATAACAGTGAGTAATTTAAATGACTCTTAGGAAAAAGAGTAGCTGTGCATGAGTACACCTACACTATCTTTCCCTTTTTTCCAAGTCCTTACAGTAAATTGTTTTCAAGAAGAAGCAATTAAGAAACCCTCCTGATGGATATCTCAAATTTTCATGTATAAGGTAACTTCCTGCTGTTTCTTTTGTTTTTCCCTTCTTGTGCTGCTCCATCAGAGCATTTCTCCAGTCTGCTGCCTCAGCACATTTTTCCTGTTTCACCTCATATCATTTCCATTAGTCTTTCTGCATGTCAGTCTTTGAGCCTAAATTTAACTCTGATTTCTGTCTCTCTCCAGACTCTCTCATTGCTCTCTTGGTGTATTTACAAATCAGCCAGTTTGCGCTTTGTCTGTCCATTTGGCATCGCCTGTTGATGAATCACAAAAGTGAGAAACCTACTGACGTACTTGCCTTTTGCAGTGTTGCCTACTTGTGAATCCATTCATCCCCATTTATGCACACACACAGATGCCTGTTAAGTCAGAGCTTTCCATGTGGCCAAGTGATCAGTCCTTTCAGTCCAGTGTAGTCACCACACTTCAGATGAACTGAGACAATTTGTGCACTTTTGATCCCACATTTGTTTTATGATGGTGCATGAAGTGCACCTCAGAATTCCTTCAGTTAAAATATATTCAGCAAAAACTGCCCCAAAGAAAGGAATGATTCAAGAAATATTCAATATATCTTTTTTTATCAAGATCTTCATCTGCATCCAAGTCAACAATCATCACACATTATATCAATATGTCACAGAAAGACATCCAAAAAACAAAATCTCTGGCTTCCTGACAGGAAGCATTCATTCCCTGTGGTTGTCGCAAAACAACACTATATATACAGAAAATGGTGAACGGTATGAGTATAATGGATGGAACAACTACTGATGAGTAGATTTATTATTTGTCGCCTGCAAATTGCTGCTTCTACCGCCAGCACTGTCCTCTGTTCTGTCTCGCTGTTTTTCTGCTTCTTTTCTTATTGCTGCCTGGACACTCCCATCTCCACCCACATCTTCTTCTTTCTAAAGCTGTTTCCTTTGAAATCTCCTCCCCTCCTCTCACTGCCATTTTGTCTCCCTTCCCTCTTCTATGACGTCCGTGCATCTCTCTCTCGTTCCTTTTGCTCCCTCTCAGCCTCACAGTTTTGTTTCCCTTTCTCCTCTCTCGCTCTAAGGCCCTCAACTTCATTTTGCGCCTGGTGCTCTGTCCTGTAGAAGCACAAGCCTTCACAGTTTTTCTGGATCAAGATGAACATGATTGTGATGAACCACAGATATTAGTTTGAACACTCACAGTACACATAACTATTTACATGACACTTTAAGTGGTTACAGTATTTTCATTACTGTGCACTGATTCTAACAGTAATTGTAGCATTTGCAGCAACCAGTTAATTGGATGCACTAAAAGCACTAGTAGTTTTAAATAAGTTGAGGTGACAGAATTGACAACATCATTCACAGCTGCTATCAAATTGCGTTTGTACTAGAGATGGACTCAGCCCTCGTAGCCCTGATTACAGGGCATCATAACATGACATCATACAGGTAAGGCAGAGAAAGCCATACCTGCAGAGCATTGTAGATAAATATATACCTTAGCTGAAGAACTCTTAGCAGCCCTGAAAAGTGTTAAGCCCTGTAGTTGGTAGATTTCAAATCTAACCGTCCCCCCATCTCCCTTGCTGTGCCTTGAGGATTTGCTTACAGCAAAGCGGGCAAAGGGGGTGTAGAAAGTCTAACAGGGATCCTCACAGCCTTTAAAACAGGCTGGAAGGGTAGGGGTGTGGTACTAAGAGTCAGATTCAGCCGAATAGCAGGTGGAGGTTGAGGCAGAGGGTGAAAACAGAAAGGGCTAGTAGTAAAAGAAAAGAGGGTGAGGAGGATCTGGGAGAGGAGGAAGATGGAGGCAGGTCGAACTCAGGTGGACATTCAAGCTCAAAGCACCGCAGGGTGACACCTGAGTCCTCATTGCCATAGTTTGCCCAGTACTCTTCTTGCTCGAGTTTGGGCAGCGCCAGCTCATCCTCTCCCAGCTCATACTTGACTGCTGAGGTGATTGTTGATGGTCCCTTTCCGTACAAACCGGCCTTTACAGTCTCTGAGGCTTTCTCGAAGACACCTTTAGTGGATGACTGGGGCTTGTTCTTGTGGAACCACCAGCGGGTCTTGGTGCTGAAGGTGGTGGTGGTGGAGCCGGCAATGGAGCCAGGGTCAGGCAAAGGGCAGAGGGCGAAGTCCATCTCACGAAGGAAGCGGAGATCCTGGCCACGACGGGTGGAAGGGGAGGAGCAGATGACTTCAGATGAGGAGACACGGGCCTCACGGAACCACTCCCACAGGGCACGGGCCTCACAGCCACAAGACCAGGGGTTGGCATTGAGGCGGAGGAACTCGATGCCCTGGGTGTCCCTCAGAGTCTGGCTGGGCAACTCAGCCAGAGTGTTATTGAAGAGGAAGAGCATTGTCAGGCGGCCAAGGTCACGGAAGGCCCGGCGGTTCACCTGTCTGATGCGGTTGTCGTGGAGGAGAAGGCGATCGAGGTTGACCAGGCCGCGGAACACGTTCTCTGAAAGGGTACGGATACGGTTGCCATGCAGGAACAGCTGACTCAGGTTGATGAGGTCAGAAAAGATGTCATCCTGCAGGAAGTGAAGATTATTCTCCTGCAAATTAGAGAAAAAATGGGGTTTAGGCTGAGAAAATCAGACACAGTGAGTGTGATTGGTAATATTGATAACACGTGTGATGCTGCATGTGAAGGCACATGTGTGGGTGGATGCATGTGTTTCTATGTGTCAGAGTTATCTGTATGCATGTGCATGGCTTTCCAGCGCCCCTACCTGCAGATAAAGGAACTGCAGACTGTAAAGCTTGTGGAAGATGTCATGGGGCAGGGCAGTGAGCCGGCAGCGGTGCATGTGGAGGCTCTGGAGCTTCTCAAGGCCACGGAAGGCTCCCCCCTCCAACCTGTGGAGGTTAGGGTTATCCCCCAGGTCCAACTCCTCCAAGTCCCTCAGCTCACTAAAGGCCCCTGCCTCAATCCACGTGATGTTGTTGGAAAACAGCCACAGAACCTGAGGGGAGAAAACGTATTTATGAAATAAATTTTTGATTATATTTTTCATTATTTTTAAACTTTCAGTGTGGAAAAGCAACAACTTCACACTGTAGATGGTGCTTTCTTCATTCTTTCTTACCTGAGTTCCGAAGCCAAAAGAGCCAACTCTAAGCTCCGTGATCCTGTTGTTCTGGAGAAACACGCGCTGCGACTCGTACGGCACTCCGACAGGAACAGCGGTGAAGTTCTGCGCCTGGCAGCTCACAGTCATCGGCGTCGGATAGCACACACACAGGTGCGGACATGCCGATGCCGGACTTGGCTTACCAAGGACTAGCCACACCACCAGCCAGAGGGAGAGACCGCCTAGAAAGAGCGGGGACAGAGCAAAGGAAGTGAGTGGGAGCTGTCCATGGTGCGATAATCATCCATTACCATTCAACGAAACATCATGCAGAGTGCATAACGGTAAATATCTGCCTTCATTTTTAGAAAGAAAATTATTTAATTGTTTTTGGCGATTATGGCTTGCATCTACTCATATTTTCTCTTAGGTTTCATGTACAGAAACCTTATCTGTCGCAGTAAATTAAGTTTACACATTGGCACTACACTTACGCCGACCATTACGCACAGCGTAATCGGAAAGGAATTTAATCAAATCATAGCAACGATTTCTCTGAGTCAAAGAAAAAGCTCTTAACACACTTTTACATCCAATTTAGCTCGAATAAATCACCAAACAGACAGAGAGCTGACAGACTTTCATTTCAATTTTGTATCATCCATCCATATATCAATTTTGGATGTTCTGTTTCATATAAGTCAAAGTACTTCACACGTTCTTATATTTTAAAAAACTTTAAAGTGTTCGAGTTCTAAAGCAAAGCAGCATTAACTGTCATTTGAATCCAATGGGTATCCAAAACCAAAGAAGATAGAGAGAAACTTACTTTTGCAGCTGCGCATGATGGAGCATCGTCGGTTCCGAGAAAAAGTAGAGGTTTCCATCCTGAACCAAAGCCCAAAGCGAGTTAGCCTAAGACCGCGAAGTAAAGCCTGCTATCTCCGCTGATGCCCTGGTTCCCGAGTCGGAGCGACTGAGAGTGTGCCGGTTGATGGCTACCAGTGTCCCATATATACTCAAGCACCTTGTCATTGCCTACGGCAGTAGGCACCGTGGAATCTCCTACGTCACTGATCGGGGTCATGAATGAGTGAGGGCGGTAAGAAACGGAAAGGGGAGGGGCCGGCCGTAGGGGATTCTCTTGGAGAGTTTGCTCGCGCGTAAAGGCTGGTTGGAGACGTGCGCTCAGACTCTGTGAGAGGAGGAGACTTTGCGACGCACATTGGGAAAAGAGGGAGGGAGTGCTAAAGAGTGAATGTAGAAGCAGTGTAGGGAGGGGTGAATGAGCTAAGGCACGGTGCCCGGTAATGATGACTGAGTTGTGGAGGAGCGGAGGACGGGTAGGAGAAGAGCGCATAGCTTGTTTCCTGGCTGACGCTTATTATGGTCTGCTTCCGGCGCGCAGCAGCCAGACAGAAAGATACAGAAAAAGACTTAGATGGTCCTGTCTTAGGAAAGAAGGATGCCCCCGAATCATGATTCAACCATAAGGGAGAGCTCGGTGCCAGAAGAGAGTCACTCAAAACAACAGTGATTGAATAGTGGCCTGTTTGGTGTGGAGGTTAATTACGACATACTCCAGTCATACTGTTGGTAGATTAATTATAGCTCCTGACATAATTTGATGATGAAGATATCAAATGGCAGTCATTAGCTAAACGAGATAGAAGTGGACATATGGAAGTGAGGTTTCATTTACTATTTAAGGACATTTGGGCGTGTTAAAGAAAATCGGAGATATGAAGATGAGGATGGGGGTTATCAAACATAATTCCCCTCTCTGCTAATGTCTTTCTTCTTGTTTTTCTACGTTTTTATTGCAGTAGTTGAAATATTGTTAATTAGGTTAATAATGAAGGGGTGATTTTCTTTTAATGAATCCAAAAGGGAAAAAGACAGTAAAACACAACAGATGCCTTGATATTCATGCCACTTGAAAACTGTTTTGCTGTCTGTCTGTGCCTCAAGCTGTCATTGCTTGTGTTCAACCACCAGCTGTAAGATAGCAAGATAGCATCAGATGTAACAGTGTCACCATGTGATAAATTATGCTCTCATTTGACTTTTATTTGATCACATTAAGTTTTAAACATGCAGTCCACCATCTGAAGGAGTGTACTGGGTATGCAATCAAGGACAAAAGTCTTTTGTAGTCTTTCAGCCTTTTTAGATAAACTACCCTGTGATGGACTGGCAACCCAGGGTATGCCTTGCAGATAGCCCCCATGCATTACCTGGTTTGGGCAATCAGTTAAACAAACTGTTTGCTGTTTTGTGCAATTTTAACCATAATATGACATTAAGCAAGTATATTTCATAAGTAAGCAAACCTTTTGGGGGGCATTCCCCACCTAGAATCCAGCCCAAACCTCGGTTTTTATCCAGCAATAACAATAAAAAGAATCCGAGTTTCATTTCAGCGATAAGGGTCAGCACAACATCTTTGATCTATATATCCTAACATGCATCTTACATGTAACTGAGTTTCACTCCTGCTGTGGCTCAATTTCCCACCAGTGAGTCCAGGTCCACTATTTGAAACACTGGCCTAAGGGGACAGACATGCCACCAGGTATTGCATCTGCAGTCAGCAGGACAGAAGTGATTGCAAAATGTTTTTTATTGGAAATTTTCTGCTCATTTGTTGAAGACTTTTGTGCAATCATCTAAGGTCTCTTCAGACTGATGAATGTGTTTTGCTGTCTACCTTCTCGAGATGACTCAGTTTTGCTTTATTTAATTATGAATTCGATTGACATGCAAGAGTTGAATAAAGCTGCATAAAAATCTATGGATAAACTGTTACAGTGTGTTTTTGGCGAGCACTTTGTTAATGTGGCATTACACAAGCAACACTTTCAAAATACAGGAAAATAACCTTCACACTAACAATAACTGTGAAATTGCATCATTCAAGCCGCACTAGAGTGGATCAGAGTTGACCTTGAAGAATAATTTCAGCTTTTCTTTGTGTGTCTGACATTAAAAATAAATGTAGACCGCTGCTCAGACCGAGAGATGTGAGAATGTAGACAACAGAAGCATACCCATTCATAGAAACACACAGGCGGCTCAACAGATGAGCGTATGAGTGAGGAAAGAGTCACACATTTGGGCGTGTGCACGGGTGCATACATAAGCGAATACACACACAGTTTGTAACTGCCATTCTACACAAAGCCAACTGAGCCGCAGGCACGATAAACAAATGAGTAATTGAGGGGATCCAATACACGGTGTGTGCTGTTATTCCTTCACACCTCCTGCTCTGTCCTTAACTGGACTTGTGGACACGCAAGCTTCAGTAGCCGCTGGTCATCCACGACCAGCACCTCATTGGCTTCCCCTTTCCACACACCCACGCCGCCAGCTGTGGTAGTGTGTCTGTCTGTGACTGTCTGTACTTGCGTGTTAGCATGCTTGCCTGTTGAGGCAAACTTTGTCTAAATGCCACCGCCGTGTGTCAGTCAGTCAGTGTTGTGCCAGTCACCCACACAGCAGGTTCGCAGTACTGTGTAGGCACGGTTTCGGTGTGTGATGATCATCGCTACGTCGTGTTTGTGTAATCCCCACACATAAAACAAATCGAGGCTTCCCCAGCCTGCTCCCACTCCAGCACATCTCCTAACCCGTCTATCTGTCCATTTACCTTTCTGTCTTTCTATGTCAGTCCTACATCGCTTTATCCAATCTATGCTGGGCTTTCATCCACCATTAGTAACGAACAGAGGCGTGCGTCACTGCACCTGCTGCACTCTAAAATAAACTGATTTCACTGTCAGCCAATCAAAATGGGCCTCTTGTACTCTCGTCTGCAGGTGTGCCTGCGCAATTCTGTCCCGTGTGACTTGACACTGATAGCAGGTTGCAGTCGCTGCCAGTGAGTGTAATGGGATACTGTAGTAAAGGTGTGTCTGTTGCCAAGGTAACAACACATCCCTCTCTTCTCACACCTTATTTGGAAAATATTAAAAATGGGTTATAGCTTCCTGGTATTGGATTTTAGCCCCATTGTGAACAGTTCACTTAAACACTCTCGATTAGCTGTTCTTTCTTTAGAGTTGCTGATATAATGAAGTTCAGTAAAGGTGGACGACTTCTGCTTGCTCATTCCTTCCACGAAACTTAATCACAGAACTATTATTGCATGTACAACTTGTAGACTCAGTGTATTTGTGTCCCATAGGCCCAGAGTAATGAGAAGAAACGAGAAAGACAGGAGGATGTGACCACATGCCTTGCGGTGGTTGCGTTAGTAAAATATCTAATAAGTGAAATAAAATGATTCAAAGACACAGACAGCACATAGACAGTGCAGTGTCACGCACACAAACAGGAAAAACAAAAGGAGCCCCGGACATGTACTTCTTGAAGGTGACTCAACATGTCATATTGTTTTGAAGCAAATTAATACATTGCTCACTGGCACGGTCCGTCTATCTTCCACACGCGTTTACAGAGGCACCAGCATTTTTCAGCGTCTGTCCAATTGTCACAGACAAAAACGCTCGTGCTGTTCTCCCTCATCTTGCTCGCCTCCCCTTTCCTGCATCCCTTCGCTCTTTGTCTTCCAGTACTCCCTCCCTTCTTCTTTATTTTTTATTTTTTTGCCAGTGTCTTTCATTTGTTTGGTCTCTTGGCGTCACCGCTTCCGCTTAACCATATACTGCGACTGTCTTTCCACACACTGGCACACACTCTGCAGCACAATGGTTACTGGTGTGGCATTTAATTAGTTCCTTCTACTTATAAGGCAAGTCGTTTTTTGAGTTTCAGAAATATAAGACAGCCCTTCAGGGAGCACGTCATCACTATTGTTATTTGATTTTAGCCTCTTTTTTTCAAAGTTGACTCCGTTGTTCTTCAATAATAAGATAAGTCAGTGTAGAATAATGAGATGTCTTCCTTTTACAAGAAAGGCTTGCTCACAAATTTGTTAATGAATGTAGATAAATCAGTAGAGAATAATGAACTTGCTACAAAGTAATTAATTCCACTTGATATCATTATTCTCACAGGGTAATTAAATTATAGCTGAATTTGGTTTGTCATTTTTCTTAGTCCCCTCTCAAATAAACATTCATAAGCCTACCAGTCTTTTTGATCTTTGAGTTGTATATAAAAAGCTTTGTTTATTCTTCTTCATATTAAGCCTGTGAAAACAGTGGTCTAAGGTTTTCTGGAAGGAGAGAATACCCATATTAATGGCAGCACTACCTGATTTCAGTCTGAGTTTTAAAACCTATATTATTATTATAATACAGCAATGTTTTACTGCTCATTTAAAAATACAGAATGAGCCATTGTTTAGTGTGACTAAAGCAAATGAACAAAGTCATAACATATTGCCTACTGTTGTGTACTCCAGCACCCTCAGTAAGCAGCCAGTATGCACAAATCAAGACTTTCCATGTTAGTTTTTTCTGTAGTTTTTGGTTATCATCTACTTTAGATACGCTAGCTGATTATTTAAGATCATCCCCAACATTAACATGTAAAATAATAACAGTGATAAAATGTTGAAAATCATGTTCATTTAAAATTTGAGGAGCTATGCTGAAGATATCCCGCAGAGGTTTCTTACAGAAAAATGCATTTATTCATCATTTCTTAAGAAAATGCAATCTGTGTCTTTGAGGTACAGTTCACTGCATACAGCTGTTGTGGTTCATCGTTTATGTTCCTTGCTTACTGCTTTGATATCATTCAGCTGCTAACATCTTTAAGTTGCATGTAATTTGATCTAACATTTTAAAAAAATTGCGTTTCTGTGTTTTCAGTGCCTGCCTGATGCAAATAAAAGAAAGTTGCTTGAACAAGAATTGTTCCATCACACTAGTCAAAAACTTCACTTTTCACCATTCATCCACTTTTTTGACCACTGCTTAATCAGGTCAGGGTCACAGGAGGGCTGAGGGTTATTCCATCTATTCTATATTAGGAGCTCCGTGATGGATTGGCGTCTGGCGAGACTCTGTCTGTATTGTGATTTTGTGGACCTACACTAAAGTATCAACATAAACTCTTCAACAACCTGGGTTCATGCAGTAAATCCAGCTAAACACTGTTGGTTGTCCAGTTATGTTGTTAGTTGCAGGTGTGTCTTTATGTTTCTAAGGTCACACATTGTAATTGTTTGTAATTAATCATTTTAGTCACAAAGGTTAAGACATAGTGTGTATAATATAAACAGGGGCCACGCGACTCGTTGGCACACTGTGGCAGATGGCTGGCCCTCCTTGAGCCTGGTTCTGCTGAAGGTTTCTGTCATTAAAAGGGAGTTTTTCCTTCCCACTGTCGCCAGGTCGTTGTTCATAGGGGTTCGTCTGATTGTTGGGGTTTTCTCTCTACAGTCTTTACATTGCATATAAAGTGCCCTGAGGTGACTGTTGTTGTCATTTGGCTTTACATGACTTGAACTGAATTGAATTTTATTAAACTGAAATAGGCTAAGTCCCTTTGCATTGCACTAAAATTTATTAAATCAATGTAACTAAAATTGACTGAATTCACATGAAATAAAAATAAATTAAATCAAATCAAGTTAAATTAAAATAATGCTGTCCCAATACCAGTGCTGAGTTACGTAGATAGGATTGGAGTCGCTCTGCTTTTTTGGTCAATACAGCTTCCTTTCCTCATCTTTCATCAAGAGAACAATTGTATAACTCTCAGCCATACATGTTTGCATGCATTCAGATCAATGTTTTCTACTCCTCCTCCTCCTCCTCCTCCTCCTCTTCCTCCTCCTCCTCCATCATCCCTCTCTCACTCACTCGCTCACTCACTCCATTTCTCTTCAAAGCTAATCTGCTCAGTGTCCACTCACTGCTTCCTGTTGGTATTACAAAAAACATGAAAGCATTTTCCTGACAATATCTCTCCCTCTATTGATCTACAATCATGTGAAAAAGAAACTACACCCTTTTTTTCAGTTTTAAGGTTTTACATATCAGAACATAAACAAATCATTAAATTTATTCTAAAGCTATTTAAATATTACCCCAGATTAACAACAACACTTGACATATTACATCATGTCATTTTTTATGATTATTTGATTATCAGCTAAGCTGGCCACCTCCACCTCTGTAAATGCAGAAGTTTTGACAGTTTTCTTGGAGCTATAAAACAATATCTGTTAACACAATGCCAAAGAGGAATGACATCAGCAATTATCTTAGAGAAATAATTGTTGCTGCCCATCAATGTGGGAAGGGTTTAAAGCTATTTCCGAACAATCTGATGCTGATGGTGATAAAGATTATTTTAGAGTGGAAAGCATTCAAAACAGCTGTCAGTAGAGGACATCTCAGCAAAATCACGCCACGGTCAGACCATGCAATGAAACTGAAAAGAATCAAATTCAGTTCAATTTATTTATATATAGTGTCAAATCACCAAAATAGTTGCTTTATATTGTAAGGTAAAGACCCTACAAAGAGCTGCATCTCAGACACTACAGGGCTCAGATAGGATTTTAATTGTTAATGTTCACGAAAGGGCAATAAGAAGAAGACTAGAACAAGTATGGCTTGTTTGGAAAGGTTGCCAGAGAAAGACATTTCCTTCCATCCATCCATTCTCTTCCACTTATTCTTATCAGAGTCACAGGGGCACTGGAGCCAGCTACCATAGGACAAGAGTTCACCCTGGACAGGTGGCCAGTCTGTTGCAACCATTTACACAAACATCCAAACCTATGGGCAGTTTAGAATGATCAGTTAACCAGAATCAACCCAGCTGAAAGCTGTATGGAACCTTAAGAAAGCTGTATATAAACAAATGCTTGCAAACTTCAATGAACTGAAGCAATGTTGTCAAGAAATGTGGGGTAAACTTCCTACGTAATGTAACAGACTAATAATTTCTTGCAGGAAAAACATTGTGTCAAGTTATTGCTGCTGGTGGTAACAAGCTGCTGAATAATGGAATCTACCAAGTTTTTCACACACTGCTTCTTCCTTGCATTAAATGAATAATGGCATGCTGTATGTCATGTTTTGTTGCTCATATGAAGTTGCTTTTGTCAAAATTTAAGACTTGCTAAGAATAGATGATTATTTTATTGTCTCCTGATACTTAAAACTTTTGAACTGAAAGAGGGTACGCTTTCTTTTTCATGTCTATATCTATCATTTCCTCATTTTATAATGTAGCTAATTTAATATTACTAATATATGTTATTATATTTTAAAAGTAAACATGACAGCATTCCTCAAAGCATGCTTGAGATTGCGCTTTAGTAACATTTTTATGACTAAGTTTATAATTTAGGAAGCCTCGTACACATGACACTATCCTTGATGTGCTGGTGACTCATTCATCTCTGCATTTCATTTTGTATAGTTTTAGGTTGCCACCTTTTTAGGTGGCTGTTGCATTTCCTGACACCAGCGTTATTTAATCTGCTATGATAGCAAACGCAAGCCCTTAATGACTCAGCTGAAACAGAAGAGTAGCACTCCCTTGGACTCACTCTGTGTAATTATATTGTGTTATAGTATAACATGAAGTGCTGATGAATGATCTGTACAGTGCAGTCTTTCCCTCTTATAATCAGAGAGGACCACAGCTGAACTCCAGCAGCCTTAGATAGTGTTCAAACAGATTTAAGTTTTCTTCATAGACTTTCAATAGTCCAGGTTCTTGGCATTAAGAGATTGAGTGAAAATGTTTTCAACTTTATTGTCATTGCACATGCACAGGTACAGGGCAACGAAATGCAGTTTTCATCCATCCAGAAGTGCTTTAGCCATGATATAGATATATTACAATGTATATTAGCAATAATATAGATATGTAAGTGTATTACAGAAATGGGTCTATTATGGTATGTTATAATGTACACGGTATTAAGCATGTTATGAATATTCTATAACTATAAGTGTGTACAAGCTATGTACAGGCTATGAACAGGATATAAATATGAAATAAAAAAACTATACAGAAATCTGAGATATACAGTTATACAGAAATGTGAATGTATATAAATGTATATCATGTTATGTTTCAATATTAAGGCTTTGTTAAAGTTGTATACATGAAAACTAGACCAATCAGCCACAACAGTATAATCACAGACATGCGAAACAGATAACACTGCTGGTATTGTTGCTGCTGCGAAACCTTGAGTCCTGGCATTCATGCTTATGGTGTCTTAACAAGTTCCACCCACATAAAATTGGAGCAGAATAAGCTTAAACAGCATCATAGTAATGGTCCTCTTCATCATGACAGTACACCTCATTGCAATAGCTGAAGGCAGCTTAAGCAACATGGGAAAAAGTCCAGATTGTTCACCCAAATTCCAGACTTATCATTGCCTAGTCTTTTCAACCATTGTTTGGACTCCAATGGAAAAAGGCCTTTCCAAGGAGGTCTTCCTCTTGCAAGCATTTAAACCCAAAGTATTCAAACCAACACTGTGTCACCAATGTCGAGACCTGGACAGTACCTCTTACAAAGGGTATCTGCAAAATCTAAGACAGGAAGTTTTAATGTTGTGGCTGATGGTACATAATCAAAAGGTAAAGATTAAAGTATTATCTTTAAGTAAATCCTTGACAAAATGCATATTTAGCAGATTCCAAACAGTTCTGCTGGAAGTGAAACTATTACAGTATTAAAGCCACTTGGCAGTCGCAGCACTACCACCTGCACCTCATCTTCGTCTTTTTAGTGTCAGCAGTAAAAATAAATGTTCATTTTGCATGTAGTTCTATAAAAAAAGCACCTTGGGAAGCTCGATAAACAAGAGATGCAATTTGTTATGCTGAGTTTACAAAAACCTGCAGCCACTCCTCAGATAGCAACATAATCATTCATTTGGAGTCTCTCACCACCTGGCAAATATAAGTCCAATTTACACTATTGTTTGGCTCCGTTTTTAATTTTTACCAACTCCCAAAGAAAATGACTCTTTAGTTGCTCCACCAGCTGTCCTCCAGCTTGTTCCTAAATGAGCAGGGAGTGTATAGTTGGGTTTTGATGGAGATGATGCTCATTGCCAGCTCCATATTTATTCTTGGATTCTAGTCCAAGAATAAAATATGTAAGAGTAGTGCTGCTTGCTTCACAAGTTTAATTAAATTGTTTTTAACTTATTTTTGGCATCCATGAAGCTCCTTCAGTATTTTCATTGACTGAAAAAAGGTGTTTTCAATGTTTAACCTTCAATTACACCCTCGCTTTAACCCAACTTTGTTCTTGCTGGCTCATCCTCACAAAAATAGTTTGAACAGCAGGTGTGTGGGGTGAGTGTCTTATGGCTAAAGAAGTATACCCCCTCATATAGAAAACACAGACATAGTACAGAAAACACAAAACTGCCTGAGCATTTGTCTCACAGGGATTACTTATACATACAGTGGCATCATTACTTAAAACTATGGCCATATTTAATATAAATTTCAACCCTTCTAAGAATATATCATTACCAGTGCTGGGTGTAACGAGTTCCAAAGTAATGCATTATTGTAATCTCATAACATTTTTCAGTAAATGTACTGTACTAAATTCAGTAATCGCATTACAGTTACAATTATGTTGCTGTTTGTGTTACAAGACCCACTGTGAATTACAGGCAGATAGAAAAGAAAAAACTTTTTTCCCCACACACGTGTGCTATAATATTGGTGCGGTCTGCAGCTTTTGGAATATGAACACTGGCTTTACTTTTATTGCATGAAAGGGCAACAGTGCAGTAGTAAAGTGCAAACTGTGTCCAGCACAGAAACATTTGCATCATAGTCAAAAGCAGCATCAGCTCTTTGCAAGCATCTGCACAGACAGCATGCTAACACAAAGCTAGCCAAGAACTGATAGCCAGGATAAAGCTAATTGTATACTGATCCCAGCCCAGCAGCCAGAGTCTGATCTTCAACAGGTAACAAAGGCACTTACGAGCAGCACTGTGGCCTCCTTTTTTCCATTTCATTCACTTTGCTTTATGCTGTTTGTTGTTGTTTTTGTTGTTTTTGTTGGGGGGGGTCAAACATAAGCACTAAAAGAAGCGTGTATGTGTATGACCTGTGGACTGTAGTGTGAGGTTTAAATAGTTTCTGATAATTGTGTGACAATCCATTTCATGTCTTGTTATGAAGTAACACAAATGTAATGTAACAAGAAGTGTAACAGATAACTTTTTCCAGCTAAATTAATGACTCCAACCCTGTGTATGACAAAAAGGCAAAGAATAATAGGTCCCCTTTAAATGCTTTTCACTGAAAACAGCTGCCTACTGTAGCCAAAAATGCCACTATAAGATGAAAATAGTGAAGTTGTGCAGCATACAGTCCACCTATGATATATGGTTACCAAATAACAATGTGTTACAATTTCCAAGAATTTAAAACAGTAATTGATAATCCCATCGATGTCTGGCCTTTTAAAATGCCAAACATAAGGTTGAACCCATAGTACACATATAAAAAGATGGATGTAGCCACCTTTTTGCTGGCTGATGATATTCTGTTGCGTTAAGCTGAGTATTTTGGCCATCTCCATCTTTATGTTTTGAAACTGGGTGGGAAAAGTGAGGAGTGCACGTGACTGAAAAACTATTCATGTTCATATGGTAGCAAACCTCTCTTAGGTAAACCCTGCATTTATGTTTCTTCTGAGTAGTAATTGGCACTAATATTATACAAAATGAACATTATGTAAGATATGTTTATTCCTGTGGTTCTTTCTGGAACCAGAAGAGTTGCTGCCTGCTGGGTACAAGAAAGAAAAATAAAGATCTATCAATTTTCTTAAAACACGGGATCGTCACAGGAGTAAGACAGAGAGGCAGCTAACAATTCAGACTCACATCCACAGCCAGATTAAAATCAATGATTGATCTAAAAAGTCCTAAGACTCTTAGAGGAAACAGGAACCCACTTGGTGTAGGGTGACAGCTCTAACTACAGCTTCAACTGCCACCCTTATATATAATATACAGTACACATAAAAAACACTTCTGTTTAAAGAAAGCCAGCTCACACAGAGCGTCTGGGTCTTGGAAGGAATCCCTGCAGAAAATCTATGGCACAGCTTGCATGTGGTGACCCATAAACACTCCACTCTCCTTTTTTCTTTTAAAGCGTGCTTAATCTTCAGGGAGCAGGTGAATGTTAATATGGTTGATTAGGATTTTGCACAAAGAACAGATAGTAATCAGCTGAGGCAGATTTTCTGTGTCCGGTAAAAAGCTATTTTGTTTCACTTTCGTCTGATCTGTATCAGTGTTTAATTTGCTTCACTGTCCCCTCTTGCCTCCATCTGTCCCTGACGTCTGTTTGATTGAATTCACTGAAGCTTTGCTGGCATCATTATAGTCCTGCCGATGGTAGAACTTCTGAGAGTCACAGTTTTATTCTGTTCTCACATTTCTCCCACTTGCCTGACGTCATTGTTTCTTCCAGATATTACCTGTGATTATTTCACCTGTGTTTTTGTGTCTGCCTACGTCTGCACATACATTTTCTTATTAACACTTCTCTCCAGGTGTTAAATCTTCTGGTCTTGTGAAAATGTTTTCACTCCTACTTCAGGATGTTGTGTCTGTTTCAGTTACATTGAAATAAGGCAGCCTTTAATAACTGCTCTCCTGTAATAGTAGTGCCAAATCAAATCTGCGTGGATCAAATCTGTAGTAATGACATTAGGAGGAAAGTAAATTGTAATGTTTTCAAACAGTAGCTTTATAAATTAATATGAGACTGCGTTAATGGATGCACTGAAGAATGTAGGAATGTAACCTCTAACAAGGCTGTGAATCTGAGAAAATCTACCAAGGGTTGGATCAGACCAGTTCCAAAAAAATCTTTCACCAGCAAACAGGAAATGGGAAACTCAGACAAGCCACAGCAGCATGACAGGATAAACCAACAGACAATTAACCTCAATCCATATGTGAGGAGCAAGTAGGCTGACGTCAGTGATGTGACGCACAGAGACCAATGTGAATCTCTCAAATCCCAGCAGCTACCCATGGGAGGTCAAAATGAAAAAATAAGTCAACGAGATGAGTATCAGAATAATGGATTCTTAGCAGAAGTTATTCAGACTACAGTGAAATATTCAGAAGATGAAATCTTTCCACATTTGATGTGTGAACCAGATTCTGACTAATCAGGAAATTTTCTTGTTACTGAGCATCAGGAAATATTAATTACCCCCATTTTCCATCATCTATTTTACACCAGCAATTTCAAATGATAATGTGGCTGAAAAGTAATACTTTTCGTCAGTGTGTGCCCCCATTCGACGGGTAATGGTGAAGAGGTTGATGAAAAACAAGAAGTGTGAGAGAGGGCGGCAGAACGTTCGGTTCAACAGTGAGAGAAGGAAGGAACAAAATTTTCAGTCCTGTAAAACGACAGAAAATAACGACAGGACCCCCCACTGCCGTACCAATCCTGATGTTGGAGCTGATAGAAGGGCTGAAAGGCAAGGGGAGAGATTAACATGAGATGAAAGAACGTGGAAGAATAAGAGTAGTGACGTTAAAACTGAGAAGGGGGTGATTTTGACATCGTGGGAAAATATAAGTGACAAATAAAAGAGAGACTCAGGAAATAGCCACTACCACCAAGAGGAGCCAAGACAGTGTGTGAGAATAGAGCTCCTCCTTATTGAACTTGTGCATAAGCTGCATATATTCCTCCGGAAATGCATTATGGTCATGTGGCATGTGCTGGAAGCACTCAGGGTGCTTCTAGTGAACTTTTAACATTAATCTTTAAAGCAAAGGTCATAATAGTACATGAAACTTTGTTACTATACTTAAGTAGAATTTTCAGGTGTCTGTACTTTACTTAAGTAGTTATTTTTCTGACACAGTTTACTTTTACTCCCTACAGTTTAAACATCTGTACTTTCTACTCCTTGCATTTTCAAAATGGGCTCGTTATTTTTGGTTTGACACCTAAACAGCAATCCTGTTTGCGTGTCAATCCCATAAAAAGAGATGAAAGAGGAAAAACTGTGTGCACACCGTGTGGCAATGGGGGTGTAAAAGTGGGCACAACTTTATTATTTGGCACAACATCGGAACAACTGCAGGTGTCCATAAGTTGCAGTTTGTCACACAGTGTGTTGCTATAGCTAAAGGTCCAGCTGCTGTATTTCACAGAAAGAGATCATTTCACTCGGAGATGGAGAAAGATAAGAAACACAGGACAGGAGGGGAAGAAGAGAGGTTAGATTTAAAGGTAAGGACTGCTCAGGGGTGTTTCATAAACTGTCTGTACATGTGAGATTATGTTTTCTCATATTATGAAACCTGCTGCAAAACAAACCGAGGTAGACGGAGTTATTTAAAGGTTGCATGAAAAATCCTCTGCAGGTTAGTTTACTGTACTGTGATGGATTTAAAGTAAAGAACAGTCTGTGACTGGTGCACAGTGGCCATGGTTTCATGGTCAAAGTAAGGTACAGAAAGGGTAGCAGAGATGATTTTGAATTTAAGCTGATGATCACTGAATTTCACCTTCATACAAACTTTATACCATCAAGAAAAAAGACAGCATAAACAGTATAGAGGATTGAAATCAGCCAGCCCAACTCATGAAACATCTGGTTGAATTCAGGTGTGTACGTCCACAAAGAGCAGCAGGTCAGATGATCACAGCATGTACACTAAGACAATCTACCGGAGCGCTCAATAGAAGTTGAGCCATTACAACTCATTTAGGGTTCCTCACCTGCCGAGTCCCACTTTTAAGTCACCCTCTACAGTGTAGGTTACAGAAAATAGAGCTATTTTTTTATTTCCCTTCTTTTTCTCCGCTTTGCATAAAAATAGATGGTAGAAATTGTAAGTACATTTCAGAGCCTATACTTTTTCACTTTTACTTGAGTAAAGAAGTTGGAATATTGGAGTAAATAGTAAATAAGTAAATAAATATTTTTTAACACTAGTATCTGTGCTTCCACTCCTGCTAGTTACCATCATATTCATAATTTCATTGGAAAAAGAGAAAGCTCTTTGTACAAACAGCTAACACTGCATTTAAAGGGATAATAATCAACATTTGGCAGCAGCACTCCAGTCCTCACACTGATGATGTGGGGTTCACACATCCTCCAACACTGACCAACAGGAGCTGATGTCTGTAGGATTATTACCAGCTAAATTTAGTAAGCTAACAAACAGTGTGTGGCTCCCTATAAATCCTCTGCTTAGCAGTCTGTCCATGAACACACACACACATCAACACATTTTAAATCCAGCCCCAGTTCCAGAAAAGTCGGGCTGAATGCAATGATTTGCAGATCTCATAACCCCATATTTTTATATCTTATAAACACGAAATAAGAAAAGGTTTAAATGCTTAACCTGAGACCAGTGTTGGTCAAGTTACTTGAAAAAAGTAATCAGTAATAAATTACTGATTACCTCCCCAAAAAAGTAATCCCGTTACTGCTCAAGTTACTTGAAAAAAGTAACCAGTAACAAATTACTGATTACCTCCCCAAAAAAGTAATCCCGTTACTTTACTGATTACTTATATTCAAAAGTAATTAATTACTTAGTTACTTTTTAAAAACACGATTTACAACCTGAATAGGTGATAAAGCGATAGATCTTTCAGCCCAATTCTACTTTTTCTGCATAATCCATCATACAAAACATAATCATATGAAAAAGTCTCTTTTTTTTAACTTGTTTTATCAGTTTTAATCTTTTAACTTTATGCATCAAGCAAAAATTAAATGATATGCAACATTCACTGACTGGAAGTAATTAGTTTAACATTTAAACCTATTTTCTGCACATTCCAGCACATAAAATAAAATATTTTTTTGTGTTTACACTCACTCTTTCAAATAGATGCAAGTGAAACACAGCAGAAAATAAATAAAATCAAAGACTAGCGGTGCTGTTGCTCTATTTTCACCTGTAAAGCAGGAGTGGCGTAGGTGGAGGTTTACCCTGGTGCAGGTGTGCCGCAGCGGTCAGTTGAAGAATCCGCGAGTTTCTCTGTGAGTTTCCCATTACGTCGTAGCGCACTCGGTGCTTGCTCGGAAGTTTAGGGGTTTTTTTCGCAGTAAAAAGAAGTTTTCTTCCCACGCAGTGAACAGTGGATGCTAATGTTTTTGTCACTTTTTATGGAATCAAACTCAAAGTAAGGTCAGTACTTCCACATTTTAAACGCTGCACGCTCATACTCTCTGCTCGATATATTATCCATTGTTGATCTGCACACAGCTGTTGCCACGAACGTTGTACTCGCTTACATCACTGTCATGAGACACTCTCTCAAGAAAATCACGGTTTTAGTAACGCAGCGTGCTTACGGGAAAGTAACAGTAATCTAATTACCGTTTTTGCAATAGTAATCCCTTACTTTACTCATTACTTGAAAAAAGTAATCTGATTACAGTAACGCGTTGCTGCCCATCTCTTCCTGAGACAACAATATGATGATAGCAACACTTCATGGAAAAGTTGGGCTGCGGCCATAGAGAGAAGTATCAGCCATCACACTCTTCCACTACAAAGCCACGCTGTTTTAATTGATGCATTGTGCACTTTAGTAATGTCTTGCTGAAATCTGCAAGGCCTTTTCCAAGAAAGATGTAATCTAGATGGGATCATATTTTCCTGAAACCTGTAACATTGATGGCACATTTCCAGATATGCAAGCCGCCAGTTTATTAGGCACTAATGAGGCACCCTCATCCCATCAGACATGCAGCCTTTTGAACTGAGTATTAATAACAAGTCCCCCTCCTGTTCCGTCTAGAGCAGGGGTGGGCAACTCCAGGCCTCGAGGGCCGGTGTCCTACAGGTTTTAGATGTGTCCTTGATCCAACACAGCTGATTCAAATGTCTAAATGACCTCCTCAACATGTCTTGCAGTTCTCCAGAGGCCTGGTAATGAATTAATCATTTGATTCAGGTGTGCTCACTACTTACACGTGTGTCAACATGGCTTGAAACTTGACAGATCAAACTGGTGCAATATAACCCAAAACAACTTTTAAAGTGTTAGAGTGTAAAGTTTTCAGGCCTGAAGGCAGTGCATCAGGTCAGAACTGCAAACAGAAAGTTGTCCCTAATGATCAGACTGAGTTTCACTGTAACATCCTGGGGCATCTGATGAAGAACATTCAGAACAAACAGTCTGAACTCTGGTGCATGCCATTATGCCACTGTAGATCAGAGAAGCCAAATGCAAATTGGTCCAGATGGGACTTTAAGGGAGCGATGTAAAACAAGCAGCAGTTGGAAGCAGTTCTGCACTGTACGAGGTAAGAACCTTAAAGGGGATTTCAGATAGATTTAATTACGTTTTGTTTTTTTTATCCAGAACTTTATGACTGTACCTCTTAGATAAGGCAAAGAGGGAGCTGTCAGATTGTGTCAAATGGTTTGCATTAACTGCAGATTTCTTTGGTAATATCCACCACTAATGCACAAAACCACAAAATGGGAAAGTAATTTGCATTTTAACAACATGTATGGATACAAAGGTTCTATGCATTTTTCCAGCATTGCACACTAGTAAAGGAAGTCGGGGGATGGGAGGGATGTTTTTATTGGGGTTGATTTAAAAACCTGCAACCATGACACAAAAATCCTGATTCATTACGTGAACAAAGCTAAGAACCAAACAATGAAAAAAAGAAGTCTAGAGAGACTAAACCTCTGCCTGTGTTTATCAATTACAGCATCAAGTTGATAATTTATTAATCACTGTTTTTTAAGTTAGTAGTTCTAAATATTTCTGGATAGAGCCACACAAAGCCAGTTTTGTAAAAATATGGCACGATATGCATGTTTGAAATATAAAATATTGTAACCATAACTGTTCAGCTTAACCTAGAAGATCATAAAATAACTTCGATTTAAATCTTATTTAATCATTAACCTTTAACCCTAAACCTAAGTGACTAGCAACTTTACTTTGAGTGTGACTCAAACTAAACAAAAACTATACAAGTTTCTTCTTTTATATTTAGAGAGCAGACACCACACACGACGTAAGTCCTCCCATCACTCGGGACCCACATGCTTTCATTCAGATCTTTAATAACCTCAAGCAGACAGGATTCAAGCCCTGTTTAAGCCTGTTTCTGTGCCACCACAGTTGCAGATAATGGCCTTCAGAACAAATATATGAACAATTGATGGATGGGGTGTTTTTTTTTTAGTTCTATCCTGCAGGCTGGTGCTTCTAAGGCCAGTCCTCCCTCTCTTCCTTCTCTCGCCTCCTCTCCCCTCCATATCCCTAACCCTAGTCATCAGCCCCCTCACCTCTCTTTTTGCATCCGTCTGTTCCCCTTTCATCTGTTATTTTTAACACTCAGCCATGCCTCATGCGTGACGCAGATGGGCGCGTAATGCGGACACAGTAAACTGAAGAAGGAAAAGGCCTTCGCTGGAGGCATAGAGACTGAGAGAGAGAGAGACAGAGAGAGTGAGGGAGAGAGAGAGACAAGGGAGGGAGAAAGGTGGGAGAAAGACTGAGCTAAAGACCACTGGAGGCAGATAGGTGGTGAGATATATTAGAGAGAGAGGCAGAAACGCTGTCAAGAATCATTTTACGCATATCGCACAGCTAAACAGGTAGATTTCCCAGAACATGTCAGACATGAGTGAAATACCGCGCCAACAAACTAGAAAACATAATCAACGCTGCATTATTCCCACTTCTTCCCTCTCCTTCACTACCAGATCTTCCTGAAAGCTTAACACACCCACTTGTTTGTCTGAGCAAAAAGAAGAGGAGTTACATATCAATCTTGCATCACTCAACAGTCAGCCTGAGACTTTTCATAGAGGCACTGAATGAGCATCAGCACCACATGACGCACACCAACTGTCAGGCTTGAGTATCTATGCGCTTGCACGTGTCCGCTTATGCGTGTGAGAAGTAGTGCAAATATGTGAATGGTTCATTTGAGTGGCTGCATACAGATCTAGACATCTAGAAAGGAGCTCCACAGAATCATACAGCAGACCAAAGAAAGTTTTACTTCTCCATATGCTCTGCCACCTCACCTCTCCTCCCTCCAGTTTATAATAATGAGGTAACATTACTCATAATTGGACAATGAGGCTAAAATCATCAGTAGACTCCTACTCGACATACGTGTTCAAGCTGTTTCCACACTTATACATCACAACTTCTGCACGTAACAATGGCTGCATCCAGACTGTGATTACTAAGGCTGTATGTAGGACTTAATTATTAAAATAGTAAAATTAGTACAGATGACGCATTCTGTTGCAAACAAAATTTTGTATTATAGCAGCTAACAATGCAAAGAATCCTCCAAATGATTATTTTATTTTATCTGCCTGCAAATCTGAAGGGAAAAGCAGTAAACAGTTACTGTGCAGTGAGTGGGAAGCAAAGGTAATTATTTCATACTTAAGTACAGAGGATCAAATGAGACAGAAATTTGCTTGAAAAAGTTGGAGAATACATAACTCCATCCACTTTTTTCTCCTTATTTAGTTTAGGGTCACAAAGGAGCGGCCAATCCATGCCATCACAGGGCCAGTGGCGGGGTACGCTCTGGACAGGCTGCCAGTCAAATGCAAGGCTAACACAGAGAGGCAGGCAACATTCACAGTCATGTTCAAGCACAAGCCAGGGGAGAACATGCAAACTCCACACAAAATCGCCCCAGCAGGCCGCTATTTCAAAAGCCACAATCTTCCTGCTTTGAGCCAACAGTGCTAATCACTGCCCTGTGTTCAGAATATACAAATATAAAATAAACAAATGCATAAAATTATAAATACAAAATACAAAAGATAAATATATATTATGTGGATATAAAACACACAGGATGCTGAAAATACAGAGAAAGCTGATGATCAGACATGTGTCGGTTCAGGTGGGGGTGCCAGTGGGGGGTTGTCAGTCAGACTTCACTTATCTAATTTCAGGTATTCCTCTCAGGATTCTTCACACATTGGAGGGTCAGGGCAGCCTGAGAGGTGGAATCTGGGACCAAATCCAAAAGCACTCGCTGCTGCTCCTGTAACTTATTACTGTGTGCAGAGAGCATCCCTAAGAAGCATGCAATCATTTTTATCCAGTTAGAGCTTTGCTCGTGGCTTCATCATAGTTTAGTAAGGAAAATAAGCCCCTGCAGTCGCGTTTGGTTTTGAAATTGTTAATGAACATTGTGTTTGTTTGTTTGTTTTTGTTTTATTTTATGTTTTTATTTTTATTTTGCACATTAGAACAAAGTAAATCCCCAAATGTTGATTCTGTTCATCTAGACATAGCATTTTGTCATGACAGATTGCATATTAATGATCAAGGAACTGACCTCACAGCCCGTTGTTCATTCAGTGTGCTAGTTTCAGTCATTGTGCAAATGTACTGTTTATAAGGTTGGGAAAACCTGCAGTCAGCTGAGACTGAGGAAGTCACTTGGATGATTGATGAAATGTTTCTCCCACTGAAAACATCACGTCCAGATGAACAGAATCAACTTTTTGGGAGGTTCAGCATTCCCGGGGAAAGACACGACAAACTGTTGTGGGTTTCTTTCTTCCTCTAATGTGTCTTACTGTTTTTTATTCATTTCTTATTGCATTTATTTATTTATTACCTCAAGTTAATTTAGCATCCTCATAGGCCTCCAAAGTGAAGAAACTACTGTACATTCTCACTTGTGTAAATGAAACTTAATTACTCTTTCAATCTCAGTCTGATCTTGACTACAGTTGAAATCTAATAATAACTATCCTTTCACCAACTCTTGAGACCTTGTGTGAACAAATTCATTCTTTTGACTTCAGCAGGTGCAGTTGTAAATTCCATTGTTTGTCACCTCCAGTTACAGGTACGCTAGAGTCAGAAAATAGATTTAGTCATGTTAATCCACCGCTCAGTTCTTGTGTTCCTGTAAATTGTGACAATTGTCTTGCAGCATGTTTCAGTGGCCTGGATATTAAATTGCCAGCTGTAGAATGTGTCTGAAGTTCTTGAAGAGGAAACTCTATGGTTGTTGTTGCTTTGTGAATGTAGCATGTAGCATGACATCACTCACAGCACTGTAGCAATCCTGGAGAGAAGGTCACTGGAAGAAATGGTATCAGTCATAGATAATCCAGACTACACACTGCACCGTTTACTGAACATGTAGAAGAAAACTTTCACACACTTTCTCAGTTCCACTGGCACAAGGACAATATGGGAAATGTTTATTGTTTAAATTGCCTACTTATTTTTTCTTGTGATGATTTTATTAAACATGTTTCTCTATTTAATTGTGTTCCTATCTTTTGGGTAATTTTTGCCTTATTGAGCCACTTGGTCTTTTCATCCACCCATTTTCTCCAGTGTATCCAAATCAGAATTATAGTGCAAACGTCAGGTACGCTGCAGACAGGTCAACAATCCTTCACAAAACTAAAGATACAGAGATGCAACTTATTGTCATTTTAGAATCACTAGTTAACCTAGATAGGATGCACTATATTTTATTTTAACAAGATATATTCTAATTTATTTAAGTAACTTTGTTCTAGGCTATTGTAGCACTTGATTTTCACAGCTCCGGGATTGATAGATCACATCTCATCTTTTCTAATCTTATATGGTAGCACTTCTGGGTCTGGGCTATTTTTATATTGTTAGAGAAGACTATCAAAGAAAAACTATATTTATCCCTGTAGTGAAGAATATTTTGAACCCTTGGCTTGTGTCTAAGCCCTACCTTGCAGGTCACACCCAAATTAGTTTTTTTCCAGGAAATGTCTCATTTGTCAATGAGATTATTGCTGAGCAGCAGTGGAAGCTGTCTTTTAATAAATAGCTGTTTTTGACACACTGCTCTGCTTTGCTAGCTTTATCAGTTAAATCTGATCCCCACAGGGCATAGAGGGTGTCTCTATGCCCTGTGGGGCATACGGTAATCAGACCCAGTGGGTCAAAGTGT
This sequence comes from Pundamilia nyererei, assembly GCF_000239375.1. Lineage (NCBI taxonomy): Eukaryota > Metazoa > Chordata > Actinopteri > Cichliformes > Cichlidae > Pundamilia > Pundamilia nyererei. The sequence goes on along the minus strand of NW_005187476.1, from coordinate 1,698,228 downwards.
TCGTTTGTGTTAGATGATGTGAGACAAGGTTGCTTGCACTCAGAGGAAGATTTCAATTTTGATATATGTAACATAAAGAACAAACATAAATAATTGGTTCAGCTGTTATTTAGGATGTTTTTGTTGCTCCTAATTTAGGATGGATTTTAATATGCAGGCATCCATTCATGTGGATGCCTTCATGCGGCTCATCTTTTTGAGCCACATGAGACACATGTTGCAGCCCGTGTATCATGACTTTGTAAGGTTCCACACTGGAAACAGCTTTGGCAGCAAAACATTAACCTGCACTTATGATAACAGCAAGTCCTTGATTTCTGGATAAAACAAAGGCTTTAGAAACTAATCTATCCTACAGAGCTGATTTTTAAAACTAGAGTCAGTTCAAAGACACAGATAAAGTTGACCTGTTCATGTTTGTGAGGACTGGCTTGAATAAAAGCCCTTAAAGTAGTTCACCAATACAGTCTTTTTTCTGATTTAGATATTACAGAAGTGGATTATCAACCCTACTGTGGCCTAACCCTGCTATAGATGAGGTGCTGAATCACTTTTAACCCCTATCCTGCGCACAGTCAGGGAAAATGAGTTACTAACCTAGTGTCCAGTTGAGGTATTGAATACCTAAACAGCGCTGGTTTGTTTGTGCCATTCCCCATGCTAATGTTGTGGTTCAGTTGCTGCAGGGATACTCAACCAGAAGTCTGATTATGAGCCCATTTCCAGTTCAGAAGCTGTGTAAAATGTAAATTTAAAAGAAAATGCATTGATTTTCAGATCCCATAAACCCATATTTATCCACGGTAAAACACAGAAAACATGTCAAATGTTAAAATGAAGAAAATGGACCATTTTTGGGTGCATACATCACAAATAATCTGTAAATGTCTTGGAAGACAGGGATGACAGGAAAGTTGTCTCATTCGTGTCTGATATATGATGCTCACCTGTCATATGTTTTGAGTTGATGAAAGTTCCAGTTCATCATGCGACTCTTATAATAATGTAATAGATGCCTTATGCGGTTTAACATATTTGCAGATGCAGTTCATTGCAGATATTTGCTTCTGAGAAAGTCTGCCTCTCTGAGATGCTCATTTTTATACCCAGTCATGTTACTGAACTGTTGCCACCCACTCAAGCGAAATTATTACTACCAATTATTAAAAAATTCCTTTAGCTGTTTATTTTTAGTACCACTTATTTTTCACTTTCCTGATGCCAGTTCCAAACTCAAAGGTCCAGGTGTGCCTTTGACTTTTGTGAGAACCATACATTGTTACTCCAGTTTACAACTACAGAGAAGATTACAAACATTTACTATATCAGGACTTTGCACATTTTATTTATTATGTATTTATTATTTTTATTCATTAACAAAAAATCCTTAAGGAATGTTTCACAAGGCTTCCAGTTTGTTTGCACAGTTACAAGGCTGAGGCAGTAATTAAAGCATAACTCATGAAAACCCCTAACTGATGCTGTGGAGGTTAACAGCTCTCAGCCCGAGTGTTTCCTCTGCTGAGAGACGTTGCTGAATGCTAACCTGGTGCCAAGCAAACTAAAGATGCAATTGGACACCAATCCTCCCTTTGGAGAGAAACTTGGCAAAACACTGATCCAAACTAAAAGCAGCACCAGAGTTTTTTTGGATTGTGTGAAATTGTCTAATAAAGCAAATGAGGAAAGGTTAGCAGAGTGGGAACACATTCAGGTGTAAAGCTAAGTCAAAACACTGCAAATAGGAAAGGTGGCATGTCAGGTGTCAGGTTTGAAAGTTACTGGCATATTGTATATACATTTGCTAACATTTTATGCAGAAGAAATTACCCAAAGCAACCAGAAAGCTCTGCTATTCTGAGATCTGTTGCCCTATGAGGTTTGAACAATGTAGATTGCTCAGCTCCTTGCATTCCTTTTAGCATGAGTCATCCTATTCACACCACAGTCCCATTCAGGTTTAAGCAGATGAGAAGTTATACATGTAGTTATTCTCCATGAGACCAAAGGAACGACTCTTACAGGGCGAGATGTTCCACCTCCTGAGGTCATAGGCATGAATTTGTTTATATAAGGTCTTGAGAGTAGGTGTATTTATTTATACTTTATACTATCTTTTGGTTGCACAGATTCATTTTGTAGCTTATGTTATTATATGCACTTTAAGGTCGATACCTACGTGACCCTATTCTTATAGAAGAAATGTGATGAGGAACATTCTTGGCTATCAAAGTGTGAGCACCAGTGTTGGGACTAATGCGTTATTAAGTAACGCGTTAGTCGCAACACTGGTGAGCACACATCTTATATTCTACATCAGCTTCTAATGATTTATTCCTTCTTCTTAATTCTTTTTCTTCTTCGTGTTTTGGCTGCTCCCCTTTTAGAGGGTTGCAGCAGTGGATCATCAGCCTCCATCTCACCCTATGCCTAGCATCCTCTTCCGTCACACCAAACCTTTTGCGTGTCTTTAGCTTATAATGAATTTGCCAATGCTTACTGATGCGAGTGATAAGATAAGATAAGATAACCTTTATTAGTACCACACGTGGGAAATTTGTGAAGGACTACCTGTGCAAGCAGCCAGCCAGGCAGTCAACATTAAATCCCAATACGGAGTAAAAGTGGAGCTTTACAAACGGATTGTGGGAAAGATTTGCTGAACATGAGTGTATCTGTGTGTGCATGTTAATCCTTTGCTCTCTTTCACTCTTCCCATTATTTAGCAGCATTGTACCTCAAGGAGTCATTAAGCTCTCATAAGCCTTCCCATAATCCGCTGCTGAGACAGTCCCAATTCACAGAGTGACATCAGAAGCAGGGCTAGAAATAAGAGTAGCCTCGTGTGTGTGTGTGTGTGTGTGTGTAAGACAGAGAGAGGAAGCGAAAGTGTGAGAGTGTGTTAGAGTGTGTGTGTGCATGTTTGTGTGTGTGAGGTCCAGCTTGCGCTCTGGTCTACTCACACGTGAAGGCCCATATGTGTGTGTTAACTTGTGTGTCTGTGCATGTGAGTGCGTGCGTGTCAGTCTGACGTCAATACTCCTCCGATCCATATTTAACTGCATAGTGAGGAATGCTCACAGCACCTTGTAGGTGTCTTTTCTCAGTGTATTTATAGAATGAACTAAACTGGGTGCCAGTGTGACAGGTGAAGTGTGCCTTTCCCTCCATTTTGAATGCTTGAGGACGGCTGAGCTAAAACAAGAGTGTTTATTTCTGGAATGGGTCTGCAAGGAAATGTGTTCTGGTAAAAATGGGTATGACTCTTTTTTACATAGAAGTTTGAGTGAATGTTAAAAATATGAGGAAAGTGCATCATCACTTATTAAAATAACTCTATGAAGCCATTTAGCCACTGCAAGAAAAAACTCATCCATCAGATGAGGATTCACACTTGTCTCCAGTCTTTCATGTTCCCAGGAAAAACAATTTTTCTCAACATTAAACCAAAACGACTCAAAGAGAGCTTATTTATTGAGCTCATTGGATGTGTCTTTACGTGGAGATATATTCACTTTCAGTCAGCTGGAAAACTTCTTCCCATTGCTTTTGCTATTTTTGTTGCTTTTTCCACCTACATGTTAGTGTGGTGATGACTTTGTGCTACATTCATTCATTCTGAGAATTCTCCATTGATTGCACAATATGCATTCATATAATAACATATGATATAATAATTCCTGATGGCCGCTTCAGGAGAGAACTTTATAAAAACAAATGTAATAATGCTAAATGTATATTTTAGAATAACTAGTTCCAAAAATGACTATAAACATTCATTTTTCTCAATGTTTCTTTTAACAAGCAAACCTGCATTTTCAGCATTAGTAAATGTCCAACCTAACCTGCTCCACAGAATGTTAGGTTCAAGATGACATGTACAGAATCACTGCTTACTAATGTATTAGTTCTCAGGGGGAAACCATGTTAGAAGATCCCTCAAACCTTAGTGTGTGGTTAGTAATAAGGTCTACAGTTTTGATAGACTAAAGGTTTAGAAGATATAAGTACTTGCAATCAACTGGTAAACGTGAATGTGCTCATAGCCAACACCGTCGATTGACTAATCAAATAGATGACCACTTTCACTTGACAGCTTAATCCATTTGTGGGGCTAAGGGATGAGTGAAGACAGATAAGGAAAAGACATCCTGATGTCTCTTTGTTATTCATGCCCCAGAGGTCCTTATTTGTAATTGCTTTTTAATCTGCATTATATTAAATTCAGGGAAAGTAAAGCAGCTTTAGGTGCTACTAATGGAGTAACAAAGCAATTAGTTTTTTAATCAGGCACTTAAGGCAAAAAGGAAAGCATCAACTACCAGGTGGGCAGGGCTTGGCAGAGTCGACCATGTCAGTGAGTAGTATTTTCACATAAAGGTATCTGTCCCTAACGTAAGGAAAGGTCATTTGGAAGAACTGAACATATTTTATTGTCATACAGAATATGATCAATCATCTATTTGGTGATCAGACTCTAATGAACCAACATAGCAGGAGTCCCAGCAGTTATAGAAATTAGGACAGGACCCTTTGGAGTCTTGCTAATGGTGGTGAAGATGAAAATGGAGGCTTGAATCAGGCTTTGAATGACCAGGGTGAGGCAGAGCTGGGGAGAAGGCAGGTTGCACTAATAAGAGTCTGAAAGGCAGAATGATAGAAGAGCACTATTATTTATTTGGAATCACCCAGTGGTGAGCTAAAATATTTTATAATAGATTAAACTTGTTAAGTCATGTTGTTTCCCAGGGAGTAAAAACTGGGGACTTTACTGGAGCAATTTTCCTTCTCTGTTGCAATGTTTGTCTTTGTATTTTGATTTGTGAGCTTTATTTCTCTAGAGCATGCACATGCTATAGCATTGTTTACAATTAGTATGTTGTCAGGTGGTTGCTAGGCAACACAATGACTTCTTAACATCATGCCTAAAGCAGTTTTGTGTTTGTAAACTAGTTATTAAGTTAGGTTCAAACTGATATGAATCTTTTATAAAGAGTTGAATACACATGAATCAGTTTTGCCCGTTGGTAGGTTTTCTTTTAGTTAATATGTTGAAATATCATATCTGATACATATAATAACCTTACACATATCAAATTATGAAAGGAGAATCTTGTGGCTGCCATAAAATCTGGTTTATAAAAGTTAGAAAACTTTTTTTAAAAATGTGTTTGATAATATTGACCTTTAAAATTCAGTCCATCTTTCTAAAAAGAAAGATTTGGGCTATGAATTTCTTCACCCATAGTTCCTGTACAGTCCAGATTGTCCACTCATTAAACTTATTCAGCTTTTCAAACTTTTTTTTAATGCATTGGCTGCATTTTTAAAAAATATTATACTTTATGCCTTTGTATTAAGGATAAAAAGAGGGTATAAGATAAAAGATTATCTCAAAAGCATTAATTCTGGATAGCAAGGATCAATTTCTTTGAAGCTTTATATGAACTTAGTTATTGTTTTTGTATATTTCATTTCTAAAGTTGGTTTAAAAGTTAGTTGTCCTTGATTAATGTGATTAATGTGTTAAGAATTGCATATTTAAATGTATTTCAAATAAACTGGCACACTGAAGCATGTTGTTGTTGTACAGACTTAACGATTGTGGCTCAAGAGTTTGCAGTTCGTCTTGTAACCGGAAGGTTGCCGGTTCGAGCCCTGGTTCAGACAGTCTCGGTCATTGTGTCCTTGGGCAAGACACTTCACCTACCCCCTACTGGTGATGGCCAG
>NW_005187476.1:1687379-1692478 GCF_000239375.1 Pundamilia nyererei | reverse complement strand
GTAGCTTGCCATCACCAGTGTGTGAATGTGAGAGTGAATAAATAGTGGAATTGTAAAGCACTTTGGGTGAAAAGCGCCATATAAATGCAAACCATTCTTATTTTTAACATTTCCCGTTTCTTAGTAATAAAGATTATGTTTTAAGGCAGATGCCAGGAAGCCGAAGTGCTGCAGAGTTATTTTGATCTCTCACAGAAATCTTTGCACATTGAAAATGATGTCAAAATATGTATTTACAGCCACTCTGCAGTTCCGAGAAAAAGAAGTGGAAAAAATGACAACCTTGGTGGGCCTATGTATGAAAAAGGAAAAACTTTGAGTGTTATTTAAAAAAAGAAAACATGATGTTGTTGTTAGTGTCTTCGCTAAGATGTGACTTTCAGTATTTTAGAAAACATTTTAATTGAGAACTGATGTGTAGCTGTGAGTCAAATCCCTGAAAAAAAATCCAAAACATTAAAAACTCTGGTTTTACAAATTAATATATTCAATTAAGGCCACTAAGGCCACTAAGGCCAGGGTATGAGTCTACCCACTAACAGTTGTTTTTTTAGTTAGCAGTTGCAGCCGTTTTACATTTTAATTAGTGCAAATATTGCAAATATTCTTCTAGTAAATTCATTAATAATACTGAAAATGTCTGAAATATGGAGAGCATTTAAGGACTCATTCTTTAAAATATAAACAATCTCAGTCATCTTTCAGAAAACGACTTACTGTGTCGTTAGTTTTAGTTTTACTGTCTTTGATATTGTGACCTTGTTTCGTCTCTTTATGTTTTGAATCTAGCAAGAATGAATAACAGCAGCTCCCACTTCAGAAGGCTTTGTTGTTGCAACTAGGATGAAAAACTCAGAAATGAGTAAATTCTTCCAACTCTGACCCAGAATCAGTCAGTGATGACATTTGAAATGCAAAAATGTATGAATTATTAACGAGCGTCTGCAACCCACAACCCTTTAAAATTTAACCTCAGGGATTCTAATTTAAGTTCAGGGACTGAACGTGTCTTAATACTTCATTCAGAGTTACTCTAAATCCCTCTCCAATAAACACACACTGTTTATGTATATGATATTTTAATCAGTGCTTCAGATCATTTCAGCAAAAATGATTACCTAAAGTGATTAGTCAGTAAACAAAAAACATTTCATGGCCAAATAAGTACAAATAAAAATGCAAATATGAAAAAAGGATATAATTATTAAACATACGAGATTAATAAAGCTGAAAGTGTGACGAAATAAGCTAAATGGTTTGTAATGACAAACATAAATTAGGGTGCTTTTAAAAGAGGTTCTAACAGATGAAGCATAAAGAAATGGAAGCAGTTTTTCCAAGCTCAGTCCACACTTGCAGTGATTGCCAGTCAGTACATTGAGTCTGATATGGCCTGGAGCACCAGCCTAGCACAGAGGTGATGTAAAAAGGCAGCTTTGCCACGAGACCTTTGAAGATGAACAGAAACATATCCCTCTGATGACTTTCAGGCACATAAACGAGAAAGATCGACTTGCAGAACTGGGGGAACCTATATAGATGACAGCCGGAAGGAGCGTGTTTGGAGGCGTGGTCCCGCTCCTGAAATTCCGAAACATAATCTCCACTTGTTAACTGCAGGAATTCAGAGATGCACATAATCAACTTTAAAAACTTTTCAATGATAGAACACGAGACAAGTCTGATGATGATCAAACTTTGATCAAATGATCAAAATTTAAACTACAAATTAGTTAAACTTTGCTCAGATTAGTTTGTACTGTGTGTCTCAAAGATAAACCTACTGAAACTTTCGTCTTGCACATCTGCCTTGTCATCCAGTCTTCATGGCCAGGCTGATATTTGGGAGGCACCAAAAATCAAAGCAGCCCTGTCCCTGCCCCTGGTTCACTTTAAGCTTTACTAGCACTTTTAATTCTTATTCTTATTTTTATATTTTTTATGACACTATGTTTGCACTGAAGCACCGCAGCAATTTCCTAATGTTGTAAACCTGCTCAACATCTGGCAATAAAACCCTTTCTGATTCTGATCCACATACATGAGAACAAATGCACTCACCTGCCAGCTGTTACGAGGAAGAAACAACGTGTGTAAACCTGCTTTTAATCCTGTTTAACATAATAATCTATGGGGACTGATTCACTTTTCAAGTGGTCTTTAGAGGAACTCCAGCCTTTGGCACTTCTGCTCTGCCTTTATTTTTGAACCCCGGAGGTTGCCAGTTGGCTTAGCTCAGACATATTTCAACAGTGATTTCGTGGGCCTGCTAAAGAGGGCATTCCTGTCCACTCTGACTGCATCCTATCATTGTTGGTTCAGCCCTCACTTTTGAAATGAAAGCCATGTTATGAATGATATGAAACAGCAAACACTGACTCATTGTGCAGCGCTGCAAAGCATATGCAGCCCTGCACAACAACTGATAAAGTCACCTGGGAATGAAACACTGAACCTGACTTGGGCGCTTAACCTAAAATTCACATTTGCAGTTTTAAAGAAAGCAGACACATAAGCATTTGCACAACAAAAAATCCTTGTATATGTTTAATAATAGACAAATCAAACATACAAGACACGACGCCTCAGCCAGACGATTGTCTGACACTTAATCAACCATAAGTGAAAACTGAAGGCCTCAAAGAGTAGGATTGCAGGTGCATCACGCTGGATTTCATCAGAATGTGCAGGTGTTTGAACTTTAAGGACTTCTTGCATGTTTTATGATCATACAACTAGACAGCATTATTTTTGACTGCAAAGAAAGGTGAATGGAAACTGTCTCTCTTTTCAACAAGGTAGTGCTGAAGGAGAGAAAAAGAACCCCAATACTATAAATAAGCTTCAAATTACTTCAAAATTCCATTGTGCTATATTAGCTATTGTCCTTTTAGATTGTGTCATTAGTGTCAATAATCAAATTTTGGTGTCTAATAGAAAGTAGAACAATGATCAATGGGCTGGATGTGGTGAAAACTAATGGAGGGAGATATTTCTGTACGATATCTATCATTTCTGGGTTAATAGTGATTGAATAATAGCCTAACGCTGTTTACTGAAAGCTGCCTTATTATATTTGCATGATTTCAAACACTCAGCAATACAAAAGCCCTCTTCTATAAAATTGATGTCATTGATGATTCCCTTGATAAACCGCAAAGCATCGATATCGTGTGCAGATTACATCATGAATGATGGAGTTTGGTATCATGAATATTTCATAAGCTTGAGGGGAAGAAGAAAGCATTGCATAATTTATCACATATGGAAAAGGATGTGCTAAAATGCAGTCATATCTGTCTTTGGTGCTGACGTTGGCACAGCTGGCCATTAATGATCTCTTTGGTGAGAAAGACTTAAAGTGCTGCTGTAGACAGAGTGCTGCGGTGGCACAGATTTTGATTTTCTTTTATAGAATAACAAATTGGTCCAAATTGCTTTCCATCAGTACAAATTAAATCTGCATCTTTGGAGCAGGCATTATGCCGGGTGAATACACAGTGGGTGGACTGGGGATAGAAACTGTAAATTGCCTCTAGATGTTCTCTAAAGTAACAGATTTATTGGGATGCTGTATTCTTTGAGTTACTTGGAGTTTATGGAATCAAGAAAAGTTGATTTTCTGAGAAAGGCAGACTCTTTGGTGTGGTGTTTAATAACAGAGCCATCAGCCACAGCATTAAAGCCTCACCCAGTTTTGTGAACGTCTCCCCCGTGATGCCAAAATAGCTCTGATCCATGGGAAGATGGACACAGGGCATTCGTTTCCTCCTGTGGTTTGCAGTGGTCGGGTGCTGGCAGTGTATCGTTTAAGTCTCATGTGCTGTAATGTCACCTGTTTTTCTAGTTTTCTAGTTCAGGGTTTTAAAAAGGTGAGTCTGTGGGGAATTTTAACAAATACCTTTTAACATTTATTAAGTCCAAGATACTAAATATGTTTAACATTCTAGTTTGCAAGTCACACAAGTGAGCTGTTGAACTTTACAGCGTACATGAACATTGTTTTAAATAAGTTAGAAGAGGATTTTTTTAATGTTCGGTCCTCTCTCAATGATGTTATGAATACGCAAATGTATCTATTTTAAATATATTTGCGAATGTTCCTTACGTCATGGAGAGAGCAGCACAGGTTCAACTATCCACGTTACACTTCAGAAAGTTGGTAACTGGGGCAGGATCGACTTCCAATCCCTTGAATGACTCCTGCTCGCATATACTTGTCTTATTATAGGGGAGCTCCGAAAAACTTTCTACTTCCAGCAAATTAATCTGAAAACAGCTTTCATCTGTCAAACTGTGCAGATGCACCACTCTGCACAGTGAAAGCTAAAAATCAAAAAGAAGCACAGAACCGTGTTTCTGATCCGCAACCAAGTTTTTTAGCTCTTAAAATATGAAGGGATTCTTTAATATTGATACGTTGATAACCCTCTCTTGCCAACTCAGATCTAAAGTTTATTTTCCTGTTTTGTTATTTTCCCTCTCAGCTGCATGATCAAACACTTCTGGAGATCTGAGATCAGGTTGTATGTGATGTACAAATGCAGCAACCACCATTTTTTGAAGTTTGTCTTACAACTAGTTATCTAGTTGTCTTTTATGTGGATTGTGTACACCTGATCTCATTTCCTCCCAGTTGTCTAATCCCCATTAGCCCGCAGTGTGTGAGTATATAAAGCAGTCTAATTAAATAGCTTGATTTTTGTTAAATCCTGCATCCCTCCCGATTCCAAACTTGGCTCTTTTTCCTTTAGCCATGTGACAAAAATATACCTCAGGTTTCAAATGACAACAAATTAAACTCCGTCAATTGCCGACATTTCATACTGGCATCACAAAGGTTTCTGAAACAAAGTGGTAATGAAGCTAAAATCTCTGTACTTCTGATTCCAACAACCTCTGTAAAGGTTATTCAAAGATTTAGGTGTGCTGGACCAGCAGTTATGTCAAATATAGATGGAAGAACTGAATCACTCAAGAGTCCATCTGGCCTCGCTGGATGATGTGTAGAAAGTGAAGAAAGAGAATGACAATTTATTTAGACTTAGTGTGCTGAAAATCACGGTGGACTGTTTTTCCTCTTCTTTCCTTATACGATG
>NW_005187476.1:1679478-1687047 GCF_000239375.1 Pundamilia nyererei | reverse complement strand
TCTTTTGTGGCTCTTTAGCCATTGAATCCAGCACAGTGTTCATCAGCTATGATAAATAGTTCCATGATAGCCATGAGAGTGCTTTAAGGCAGAGACAATGACTGACTCAGCTGATTCTGCTGTGGGGTGTTGCTCCCTCTGTAGACGGCGGAAAAATATTGATTGTAGCAGCTTTAATTTGAGGATCTGTTTTTACTAAATATAACAGGGTCTCATGCTGGGTTCAGTTTTTTTGTGCATTTGCTAAATATATATAAAAGTCTGTTGAATAAAATGTCATTCCAAGTAAAGCAGGTAGTGAGATGATTTATTGGGGTTTAAGGCTGGTGTGGTAGCAGGATCTGAGCAAAGAGCAGTCACCGCCATTTGTCTCTGTGGTTGTTTTCTTCTGTCTCAGTGCCCCGTTCACACAAACAAACAGAAATCTACGCTGGTACCCCTTCAGTCAGGCTCTGACAGGTCGAGCGAGCGCTGACGTTGGTGAGATGTGGAATAATATATGTGAGGGGAGAGAGGGAGGGAGGGGAGGAGAGAGAGGAGAGTGGGGAGCCAAAGGCTGACAAATGGAGACAGCGAGAGAGGAAGAACAAAAATGGAGAGAGCATTTATTATGAGAAGCAGTCTCTGTGGTTATCGTAATTATCTCCTCCTAAACTTTGAATAACTTTTCATTGGCCGCTAAATTACAACTATAAATAACAACCTAATGTACTCCCCCCATCCTGCACTCAAACCGTCAAGAGATTTAAGGACAGAGGAAACATTATTACACCCTCTCCCTCCTCCTCTCCTTCTTTGCTCTTCCTCCTCCACCTCCATCTCTGTGCCTGCCTTCGGCCTCCGCCTCTCCTCCAGTCCCTCTCTTCCTCGCCCTCGGTGGGTTTCACTTGGAGGACATGGTGTAGCAGCCGTGTGGGTGCCACTGCATGTCACGAATGCGCCTAATGGACTGCATCTGGGGGCAGCGGGCACCAAACTCATTGAAATGCCTGTAATCACCCTTCTCCAGCAGAAACTGGCTGCCACGGTAGCCGGGGAACTGGTAACCCACCCAACTGAGGAGAGAAAAAGGGAGAAGAGAGGCAAGGATAGGGAATAATAGAGAGGGATTACAAGGTTGGACAGCAACTGTTCAGCAGAGAAAATGTGAGGCAGCAAAAAAGCATGAGGTGAAACAGAAACAGCAGACAAGTGAGAAACATGATGAAAGATGCTAGAAGGACACATGCTAATAATTTAGAGAGAGTAAACATCGAACAAATGATGTCATCGATCTGTTTATCGTGCTTCTAGGTGTTAAAGCACAGACTCGTCTGCCTTCCAGCTGCCTGTTTGGAGACTGCGGGTAGCAGTCCAAATAAAGTAATCACAGCAGATAAAACAACAGTGTACGCTGGCTGCCACACCTCTGGGAGCGCAGACAGAGACATGGAGCTGCTGACGTTCGTGACACCCTCATGTAGCTGCTGATGAAAAAGCCTCTATTCCTGAGCACATTACCAGACAGAGTGCTGTTTCTGTCAGTTTAAGAATGACGCCACCGATGTAGAAATGGTAAAAGGAGCTGGACTTTTTTTGACGCAGCTGTTGCAAAAGCAGAGTGTGGTGTTTGTGGTCAGTGCTGCTGAAAAATGCATGATTTATCAACCAGAAGGCTGGAAAAGGTAGCAGAGTTACAGCTTCACAGTCAGCCTTAAAGAAAAAGCAGGTCTTCTAGATATCTGTTTGTTCACAAGGCTGATAGCACTCATATTTGGGGCTTGAAACAGTTCAAGTCTTGGTCTTTCACACTTGCAAAAAACACCCCCAGACTGTTAAGGTTCGCCAATTAAGATGTTATACATTGTTTATTGAATTCTAAAAGAATAGGAAGTGTAAAAACTTCATGAAAGCTGAGTTTTATGGGGTGCTTTGCTAGCTTGTTACCTCGTTGACAGCAAGCTTGTTGAAGCTGCTGCACCCAAATCAGGCCCACAACTACAAACTCTTGTTTTATACCAATGTTTCATGGTTTTGTTGGAATCACATAGCATATAGCAAGTTAATTTGTGAGCTTTGCATGTGCTGTTAAGCTGACTATTACTTTCAAAAAAGATCCAGGTTAGCTTAAGCCCTGTTTCCAGTCTTTATGCAAAGTTAAGCTAGCTGGATGTTGGCTTTAGCCTCATATTTAGCACACTATAGAGTGGTATTATTCTACTCATTTAACTCTTTGGAAAAATGCAATAAGATGTTGTAATTTCACAAACTACTCACGTTCCACAGCTGACCATGATGCTGCCCACCCTGTCAGTGAAACCATAGGAAAACAGGCTGGGAACGTCATCATCCATGATTTCCATCTTGCGGCCCTTGAATTCTCCAACCTCATACAGGCATATCTTGTGCTTCTCGGGATCCTGCGAGGTGGCGGGCATGAGGAAGGAGGAAAAGAGAATAAGGATGTAAAGAAGGCAAATAAAAGTAGAGCAAACTTCCACCAGTTGAGTGGCTGGAACATAGGACTCACCATGCGGACAGGCCTGAAGGACAGCAGGTAGTCATTCTTCTGGCAGTTGCTCCAAGAGTCCCAGCGGGGGTACTCGCCCTTCTCCAAGATGAACATTTCTCCACAGAAGTTCATCTGCTCAAAACCCACGAAGCTGAGGACGGGGAAAAGGAGAGGAAGGAGAGTGATCATTGAACGTCCCTCAAGAAGAGTCAGCTCACTGATTACACTCAAATGAATGAGCTGACTCCTCTTGAGGAGTGTGCAGCTTGTAAAAATCTTATAGCATCTTGGCCTCTGCTGCTTTGATTTTTAAATGTGTCCCTTGTTGCACTACTCCTTATCTCCTTGCTTATATTTTCTTTTATTAACTGACATACTTCCATCACTTGTGCTTTGTGTGCTTTATTATGTTAGCAGCCAAAGTTCTCTGCATTGCTGTACTCTCTGCAAAATCACTCGGGATAAAAGCATCAGCATAATGCCAAATGCAAAGTGGGGAAATGTCACATAATGGTGGAGTGTAGCTGTTAAATCACCTGCTCTTCTCTTAGAGGAGTGTGGGTGCTGCTGGGTACCACACTAGTACATGTGGGTGTATACGTCTCACAGCACGCAATCGGAATACTTACGGCCCACAGTCGACACGCAGGGAGCGCACCTTGTCCATGCCCAAGTCACACACGTTCATGCACTCGCCGTTGATCTCAATACAGCGGCCCTGGAAATTCTCCTGGTCGTAAACCCACATCTGAACGATTGCAGTGGGGAGCAAAGAAAATAGGAGTGGAGGTCACTGAGGTAGGTTCAGATTCAAGGGAAGATATATGAAGCAGGAAGTGTGACACGGGGAGATAAAGATGAAGTGCCAATGTTTTTATGACAGCTACCTCCACAGTGATTTAACACACTGGGGGTTTTTTCTGTCAGTTATAGTTGTCAGCCACCCCCTCAAAGAGCTATAAGAACCAGCAGGTCGCGCTAACAGACGTCAGCTCACAAGGTAAACTGTTACAGTGGTGTGAGGCCAGCTGCTTCCCACTGTGTGAAAAATACTGTATGCTGTATTTGTGATGTTTAATCATCTGTTTTACGTGTGTGTGTGTGTGTGTGTGTGTGTGTGTGTGTGTGTGTGTGTGTGTGTATACTGTACCTTGTAAGATGTTAAGCCCATCTCAGACGTCTTGGTCTGAGCTGCTTTCCCATCAGTCTGGGAAGCAGACTTGGATTTCTCTCCTCCAGCAGACATGACGACTGGGATAAAAGAAAGAAGCTGTTATAGCTCTAGTTTGACTTTTACTGTCACACTAAGAGGTTGTAAAAAAATCTTTACTTAAGAATAGGGTCTAATGATTTGTTATTCAGTAAACAAGACCTTTAGCTTTCACATGTTCATCTGATCCTGATTGAAGTTGAATTAGGAATGACCAAAAATAGCAAAAATGAGGGTCGTTCTTTACAGACTCTTTTCTTTATACATTCGTTATTTTTACCTTCCTGTTAGAAAAAATGAATGCCCTCAGCTCAGAAGGTTCAAAGATTCATACATCCTGAGTCATTTCTGTACAGTTTCTAAGCATGCTGCATTTACAAAGCTGGCACATGTGTGTTGAAATAATCGGCATTAAAAGAACCAATCAGAAAATGTACCAAAAACCTTTACACAACTAAGATCTACTTCAGAACAAAAGCTAAAAACAAAAACACTCATCAAAAGCAGATTTTAGTAGGTTGAAGCTTTTCTTGGCTCTGAATCTGAAATGTTGCACTTTCAATGCTGCATTTGTGAAACCAGCTTGATTCTCAGATCCCCATTGGAATTTAAAATGTAAACATTAGTTTCTAAACTCCGGTGCTTTTTTCTGAATATGCCCAAGTGCATTTACTGACAGCTGCTGGCTGCGTACAAAAGAAAAATCACATTTTTGCCAACATTTGACTTCAGTTATAATTAGCTTCCTAGCTTGTCCTCTGGGTTAGTGAAAAGTTTCTATCTTTCTGTTCTGTTCTGTATGTTTGTCCACTGTCTTACCTGTGGCTGTGTGTGCGTAAAGGAGTAGACTCAGGCCTGAGACTGGTGGTCTGTGTGAGAGTGCGCGGGGCCCCTCGTCGCTTTTATATGCTGGCGCCCAGAGAGAGGGGATTATAGACACAGAAACAAACTCGCTGAGCTCACAGCCCCCACAGAATAGAAATACCCCCATCATCAAAGAGAGAGAGACGGGCAGAAAGAGAGACAGAGCATATGGTTGAAATAATATGAGGAAGAAAATATGACAAACTCAGATATATCAACATATGGTCGACCTCAGATGACTTAACCGCATCTGGAGTTATAATCAGGATCGACTTTTGTTTTAGCCAAATGCTAAAACAAGCAAATTTTTAGAATTGTGAATTTCAAATGAAATCAAATACATTTTTGTGTTAAATTTTTTTTCTTGTCGTCAGTGATCTGCTACATTTTGATAGGTTAACAAAAGACAAAGTAACCTTATAAAAGCTTGCTCATTGTATGAACTCGTGCACTGAGTGAAAGAAATGACAGTCCAGCTGGAGTAATGTGAGATAATGCACTTTTCTACGCCCTTACAGTTTCAGTGTAATGACAGCCAAGCTGACCAGGTTCACATTAATGAGCCTATTGCAAAATCATTCCCTCCTGTTCCCTTCAGTGCTATAAAAAAAAGAGGCGCTGGGAAAAACAATAACAGGAAAAACAATAAGCTGTGAGAAGCAATAACGGTCCAGTGCCTGCACCTCAGGGTGAGCAAAGAGGTTCAAGGTTTGCATGGACAATAATCTGATTCTGTCTCTGTTCATCTCAGTAGGAGAAGGCTTTTATATCAAAGCTTTGCCTTTTTTCCCTGTATGGGTCAGTAAAATATTACAGTGAGTGTTAGCTGGAAAATGTAAAAAGTGTTTGAGATGTTTATTTCAAAGCACTCACAAGAGAACAAGCAAAACAGTCGTAGTTGTAGCATTCGAGGTCGCGTGTTGTGCTTCATCAAGGCTTCAGATGACGACAGGAGGGAAATATGAGGTGCAGCTGAGTGCTACATGAGATTGTGAGCATTCAGGTAAAACCATTCATGTCTTCAATTCAATGTTCAGACTTATTAATTTTGAAACTTGAATTTGCTCAAATCATTATGCTCAATTAAGCATCATTGAAAGGTCAGTGGAGGAAGTGATGCAGGAGTGAATCAGACCCAGTGAAGTGGCTGAGGACTGCAGAGAGTCTCTTGAAGGAGAAAAACAAGGGAAGCAGGAAACAGCACAATAATACACATGAAAATGGATTTAGCAAAGCCGTGGAGGGTCAGCACTTTTACCTCTTTGCTGTTAGCTGGTTCTGAGTTTAAACTGATTGGGGTATTGCATGTAGGTGTCTTCCCACACTCCAAAGACATGTCGGAGACAGATGGACAGAAAACAATTTCTATAAGCAAAAGTGAAAATAAATGATAGGTCTGGGTGGTGCAGTGGTTAGCAATGTCACCTGAACCAGCCGGAGTCTTTCTGTGTGACGTTTGCATGTTCTCGCTGCACCTTTATAGGTTCTCTCTGGGTGCTACAGGTCTAAAGACATGCGTGTTACATTAACTGGCGATTATATTTCACTATAGGTGTGACTGTGAGTGTTATCTGTGTCTCTGAGCTGCTCCTGTGATGGACTGGTGACCTGTCTTTACCTTGCCTTCCTCCCGATCACAGCTGGGAACACATTTAATCTAACCACCTGTTATGCGTCTGTTCCTTAAGCTAAAGATGCAGATTCATTTGTTTTTTTTCTGTTCTGGTTAGAGAAAGCTTTAATGTTTTCTGAACAAAGTTGTACACTCTGTTGTATGATATTTCCTTTTTTAACTTCCTGCATACAATACCCTTCATAACCTAGATTCTTCAAGAATCTTTATTTTATTATATTTAAACCCATAAGATGGTTCATGTAATCCAATAGTCCAATGCATTGTTTTTGTAAATAGATAAACTATTTCCAGCTGTTCTGAAATTATTTGAAAATTTTGTTCTGATGACCAGTTTTTCTTTTAGCATAATAAACTTATTTTAGATAACACAGTGTGCTGTTGGAACACAGAAGTGATGGCTGCTGAAAATATACCTGTGTATGTTTCATTAACTTTAAGTTACAAGCTATGATTATTGATTCCATTAATTATTATTTACAAACCTTCTGAATAGTGACATATTATAATAGATGAAAGCAAACTGACTTCTTTCAAAAACAGAGCCATGTCCAACTGGCCGTAAACATGTAAGCAGTTGTGTATATAATAAAATTCCCGGAAATTAATGCATTTTTCAGCATAAATCTCTTTGTAACAACCTAACACAACTTCAAATACTATGCAGAATTATGGAAGAGGCAGTCTTTATACAATATAAAGTCAGATCATACATGCAAGGCATGTGTACTAACATGTTTTAGTAGATCTGGCATCGAATAATGAAATAGCCAACAAAACTGTGACATTTTCCATGTGCTTTGATAAAAGATCCTCTTCAAAGAGCCCATTGATTGATATGTGGAGCACAGTGGATGCACCTCCACAAATGTGAAATACTCTGAATAATGGTTGAATACTGGTTTGATTGGTTTTTCTTACTTGGGGAAAAATATGCTAGATTAGCTTTGCCTTTAATGACATTGTATGCTTTACTTTTCATACATAGGCTTGTTTTTATATCCCGTGTTTAACAAAGACAGCCCATTTTGTTAAATGACTCAAATCCAGTTTCATCCCGTTCACCGGGAGCTTTTACAACAATTTCTACAATGACTGAAAAACCATCTACTGAACCCTCTATGTGTCTATTTTTCATCATATAATTTGTGAAGCTGACATTTACAGCACAGCACTAAAAAACTTCTCATATGTGTATCAGTGAAATGAAAGTTTAGTTAATTATAGTTGTGAGTCAACTTAGTTTGTATAGTTATTTCTATAATTTCACTATTGCCAAATATACCTCATAGGTCTTTACAGTGTGTACAGCAGACAACACCATCGGTCCTTGTTGCCTAAAACAAGGACCGATGGTGTGTGTGTGTGTGT
>NW_005187476.1:1640024-1679316 GCF_000239375.1 Pundamilia nyererei | reverse complement strand
TAGATAGATAGATAGATAGATATATATATCAGAGGAGAAAAGACGGTGGTGGCAATGCTATGCCGTGGCCACATATGGCTGCTAGTTGAAGTGGGCCGCTGGTGTTTATTGACGTTGACAGAAGTAGTAGGATGAGTTCTGAAGTGTACAGGGCTGATCAGACAGTGCAAATTGATATTGAAAAGTGCAAGATTGTCACTTGATCTCAGCCCAATAAAACATGCTTTTCAGTCACTGAAGACAAAACTGAAGGGCAGAGAAGCCCACAACACAGCAGCAGCTGTGGCCTGGCAGAGCATCTCACTGGAGGACACGCAAAATTTCGTGATCTAGATGGGTTTTAAATGTCAGGTAGTCGCTGACTGCCTGACATTTAATTAAAAAGAATAATTACATTTAAAATATTTTTGTCCAATTAGTTTTGAGCCTCTGAAAATACGACTATTAAATATTTAATGTGATACTTTTGTAAAACCCCTTCTGCTAACAGTAACAACTATCAGATTTCATGGGTTTTTTCCCCCAAAGATCTGCTTAATGCTTTCTCCCTCCGACACCCAAATGAAACCTCTGTCCAGCCTCATTCATTTCTTTCATGTAAAACAGCAGATCGAAGCACTTTGTCCAAGACAAGTTTCTTCTGGACAAATCCACACAGTGTGAGTACATTTTTTTAGAGCACAGCAGGATAAAAGCTGGGAGTCGTGACTTAGCCACTTAGCCACTGCCTTTTCATGTGTGTGTTTTGTGTGTGTTTGCCTGTGTGATGTTAAACATGTTAAGGAGAATTTGAGGCTCTGTTGATGAAATGTCAAGCAGCAAGGGGCTGACCGAAGGAGGTTTAAAACAACTGAAGGGTCAAAATGATCTGTCAAAGGCTCGCAGTGATGTCAAAACCACTTTCCTTGTATTTTTTCACAACTTTTACGCTTTCTTTTATAGAATCTATATAACATGCATTATTAATTAACAGTTATCAATAACGTATTGAATTTAATTATTCGGTCCCAATTTCCTCCACTTTTGGAAGCCACCATTTAAACAGACTCCCCGGATGACTCTCCAAATCCTCCTCATTCTCTGCCTATAGCCCCGGCCATTGTTGCTCTATACGATGGCACTGCTGACCTATACGAATAGACTAAAAACAGCCACGCATTCATCGCCCGCATCTCTGTGACTGCGCTCTATATGATCTGCTGAGTCGACAGGCCCCATAGGGTTACAAGAGGGAGAGAGAGAGGGGGGGGGGGGGGGGGGGGGGGGGGGGGGGGGGGGGGGGGGGGGGGGGGGGAGGGGGGGGGCGTGTGGGGGACATGGAACGCGAGCAATGAGCCCGTGCGTAAATTCGCAGTTGCGCGTGCACAAACCGTTTTTACGCACGACGCCAGGAGCGATCATTTTCTCACCTGCGGCAATTTTCCCACACTTACCGGAAGTTTTCCTCAAGCTACCTTCAAAATAAATGTTGAGGGGGCTCCACATATTAGGCGTCGATATGATTAATATACAAAATACACTCAATATTTGCGAAGTGATTATTTTATTTATCTTCTGTAAGCAAAATTTACTAATCTCAGAACTTAAAGCTGATGACTTCAGAATGCTTGCTGCTGATGCTGTGAAAGTGATTCAGTAAGTTGTAAATTTGTTTGAATCAGAATAAACAAGCAGGAATAAAAACAACACTAACTTGAGGACTTAAAAATGTAATTGAATATGTCGGCAAGTTAGCTTCTCTGTGACAAGCTGATAGAAGATAATAATAATAATAATGATTATATATATATATATGAGTATAAAGAGCTAGTGTTGTACTTTAATTTTGAAGAATTTAGCCGGAAGACATCGGTCATGTTCCTGTCCTACTTCAAACACTCACCGCTTTCACGTCATTGGAAAAGAAGGGCGCACGCGCACACTAACGAGCATGAGCATCCCGCGTGAACGCCAGTATAAAAAAGAACCTCCAGGTTCAGACCAAAGTCTATGCAAACGGCATTTAGATTGTGAGGAGTGTCAGCAGCGCATCCAGGTAAGATGACCCGGAAATTTCCTGCTTCAAAACTTTCCCACGGGGTGGTTTAATTGATTAAACGGGCCTGATTGGTCCTATTGCAGATATGAGAAGGTGGAGGTTAAATTTATACAGAAAGAAATCTCAAACAGAAACTGTTGCTGTGATTTTAAAAACTACTCCAGACATGCTGCATTTTAATGCCTGTACATATTCTCATTCATGCTCTTTATCTCTCTTTACTCTAGAAATGAATAGAGTCGTTAGAGCCCACATGACCTCACCTATGATGTTCCCTAGAATGGACACTGCTCCTTTCTTTAAGGTGAATTCACACACTTTTTATTTACACTCATAAATGTAAAGTGTAAACATGCCCAGCTTCACCCATTCTCCATGTCTCCCCCCGTGCGCAGGTGACTGTGTTTGAGCAGGAGCATTTCCAGGGCAAGTGTCTGGAGTTCACTTCTGAGTGCTGCAACATCCACAACTGTGGTATGGACAACATCCGCTCCATCCGAGTGGAGAGTGGAGCGTGAGTCACACAGCCTGTACGCCTGCAAGTCTCTGTGGACAGCTGACTGTGTGTGTGTGTGTGTGTGTGTGTGAGTGTGTGAGTGTGTGTTTATGTAATTGTGTCTCTGTGATACAAGGGTAGAGAATGAGGCACCCACTACCAAACATGCCACCACGAAGGCCACTGCATCCTACATGTAGGGTCCACACACCAAGGCAGTAATGGGGGGTGAAAAGGAGTCTTTTATTTTAAAGACATTCAAATTACTTTCACCATTTCTGGCTTTAAAGGCTGTTATACATTCCTCATCATTTATTCTTTAAGGCCACATGAGTGGTTTTATTTTTATAGCTTGCTGTGCACCTTTTTTTCATTGCTTGTATGTGAAGGTCAGTGTCAGGATCTCTCAGATAAAGATGATGCTTTTAGAAAGAACTATCTGTTTAGAGTAGCTTTAAAAAATGATATCTATTATGTACTACCAGTGCTGTTATAATAACCTTTCGTGAAGCTTTACTGGACTGGAAACACTTTGTGTTACTCAGATATTTCAATTTCTTAATGAGTTTAGATATTTTAGAGCAGGGATGTCAAACATAAGCCCTGGGGGCCCTAATCAACCCAGCAAGGACGAGTCCACTGGACAGCTTTGTGAAGGACTGTGCAGATTTTAAACTTTTTACTGTATTTTCATAGGTTTTACAGCTTCTTCTATTCATAAAGACCTCCTCCGTTGTCCTTCGTACTACAAAGTAGTGAATTAACAGGCAATAAACTATTATCTACTGTAAAACTTCATTAAAAGTGTGAATTAATAAAAACTTTATGTTTTATAAATATGTGGCAGTCTAGTTAATGAGCTACCAGAACTTTTACAGTAATTTTACACATTGATTATGGAAAAACTGAGACGTACTGTTGGAATTGCAATTTTATTTCTTTAATTCTACATTAGTTCATCTCAGGGATTAAATATTTAGTTCAGTGTCCTTCACTAGTCCGGCCCACTTCAGATCAAAGTGTATGTAAAACAAGTTTGACATCCCTGTTGTAGAGTTTGGAGTTATCCGTGGTGAGAAGTAAGTTGAGCACCTGCTTTGAAGTACTTGAGCAGAGTATTTCTGTTTATGTGAGTTTATATTTCTACTCCTTTTGGTATCAAAATATCGTGCTAATTTTCAGCAACAAATAGATGAACGTGCTGACTACCCAACCATCATAAACCATTAAATAACCAACTACAGAAGTTGTAAAGGAATCGTCTATTTAAGAGACAAAAATCTGAATTACATTTTAAAATTATCCTCTTGCCTGTGACGCTCCGTGTGCATGTACATGATTTTTCTTTTGATTATAATGAAATGAGTTGCTTGCTTTGTCCAAAGCTCCAGAAAATGCACTGGACTGTTCTGCGGACAGGAGCAATGGGCCGTTCCAGAAATCATGACCCAAACACAAACAAAACAAAAGCCACAAGCAATTTTGTTCTGAAAGATTTTATGTAGGACATATTTTCTTCATTCACCAGCCAAGAGTGGGTGCAGCTAGCTAACATTAACACAGCTGAAGGGGGACACCCTCCTTTCACACTGTCAGGTTAGAGACTCTTTCTTCTGCGCTGTGAGGTTAGCGGTGGCAGTGGACAGACAAGAAAACTGTTCACAACAAGGTTTGTGGATATTTTGGGCTTTTTTTAAGGCTTTCTTTTGTTTTTTGGTTGACTTTTTCCTTTTTATTTTTGTTTATTACTTTTTCCCCCTCCGTCTGGAGAAAAGAGTGATGTATTTCAAATCTTTCAAATTCCTTGTAGCTGTTTTTCGTCTTACCTAGCTCTCACTTTCTGACTTTTTAGTTCACTAGCTAACTGCTAACAGGTGTTTTTAAAGCCTTTATTGCAAAAGAAAATCTTGATAGTTAAGCACAAATGTACATTTGCAACATGCTGTTGAATACTGGGCTAAACTTTGCTGTAAAGTTCTGAAAAACTGAGCAGAGCCACACATTCAATCAGTAGCTCCTGCTGTTTTATCATTAAAAGGACTGCTCCACTTTTCATTTTCCACTTTAAAGGACACTTTACAGGTTTAAATAGTTTTACACTGTCATGATACATTTATCTTAGGTTTAAACTCAGCCAGCCCAGGAGTAATCAGTAGCCCTCACCATCCTGACTCGTGGATTCAAACATTATGTTCTTGGTTGAGCATGAACGTGTGTGACATTTCCGTCATTTGCAGATTTGTTTGTGTTTATGTAAAACATAACAAGAAGCTCATTTTGATCATATATTCTTAAGGACTTTAATGTGACCCACATATTTGTTCCTAAAATGTATAGAAATGTGTCAGTTTTATCAGTGTCAGAAATGTGTCAGAAAGTTTTATCAGACTCACAACTTGAACTGTGAGGCTCAAGTTGTGATTCCTAAAGGAAAGTGTAGTCCCTTCCTCTGTAAATAATGCAGCTGTCTGCTGGTGATGTCTCACAGGATCAGAAAGTCTTTGGACTTCTTTTAATTTAGGAGCAGAGCACTAGATGTAACGCTCTGGGACATTTATGCATGTATTTATTCTTAACGCTGAGTGTAAGAGCAAACTTGTGTCTGACGCACTTAGGACCAAATCGTTGCTGCTTGTATCCTCATACGTAACCGCCCAGGCCTTAGTCATGGTGTGTAAAGCCTGCCAGAGTAGTGATTCTCCAAACACATGCTGCTTTCGCCAGTTCTATCTTATCAGTGGAAAAACACACTGAAAAGTAAAAGATGGTGAGCTCTGCTTTTCACTAACAGTGCAGCGTCAGCTATTTGTACTCCCTTCCTCTGTGCAAATGTGTTACTATTTTGTGGGAACAAAAGTGGGGACTTAAAACTATATACCAGTTTTTAAATTGTGTTGATAGGACACGTAAAACCAGAGTCATGATCAAAAAAAAATATACGCAATGTTTTTTCCTGAATACTATCACTATGTTTACTGCAGGAAGAAACACTAAAACTGCGTTTTCTAAGGAAAGCACCCAGAAGCACTCTCTGCTTGCGAACAAAAACAAAAAAACCCTTTCCTATTGATGGAAAATTTACCATGTCGACTAATCAGAAAATGATTCTATTTATTCAAGTCACATGCACAATAGTCCCCGTTGGTCACTTTTATCAAAAGGCACAGACTATTGAAAAATGGGCAATGTGACAGCGCCTCAAAAAACTCTCTCGGCTGGCCTGGGGAGGGTCAAGTAAAGTTCACTTAAGTGTTTCTATCAAAAATACTCCTCAAAAATTGTTTGGCAGTTTTATTGTGTGGACACAACTCAGATTTTGGTTGCAATTTTTATCTAAGACTAATTTAATTACAAATAGATACTTTTTAAAAACATTGTGTTGCAGTGGTGCAGTAAGCACAGAAAAGAACTATATCTGCCTGAGCTGGAGGCGGCAGAGCTGAAGATGCTTAGATTTTTGTTGGGAGTGACCAGGAGGGACAGGATCTGAAATGAATATAACCGAGGATGTAGAGAGCCAAGGCTGAGGCCATGTTGACATGTGCAGAGGAGGGCTAGAGGATATACTGGACAAAGGATGTTAAAAATGGAACTGCCAGGCAGGAGAAACGAGGAAGACCACAGAGAACGTTTGTAGATGTATTGAAGGAGGACATATGGGGTCGGTGTAACAGAAGAGGATGCTAGGTTCAGGGGGAGACGGAGGCAGATGATCCGCTGTCCCTAGCATCCTCTAAAAGGAATAGCTGAAAGAAGAAGATTGTAGAGTAGTGATCCAAATTTTTAGACTATTTAAAATGAACTACAGGAGAGTAAAAATACCATCAAACATTGTAGCTTGATTACTTCCCCTTTTATCTGTGTTGATATACATTCTTTCAGATACATTTACACAACATTATCTGAACACTGGGGGGAAAAGTTGAGCTGAAACTTCTTTTAGTTTGTTGATACATTTTTTTATGAAGTATTGATTTGGGTACAAAATCCCATTTCAGAGCAGGTAGGGAAAAACACTGACAGCTGTTTGGTCAATAAAATAACAGAAGTTGCAGTGCATTGTGTTACGTTCTCTCCATTGTCTTTAAAAAATGTATGTTAGTCAGACTCAAGACAGGCAGTCTTTTATTCACAACTTTTTCTTTCTCAGACATCATTTGGTGGGGAAAAAACACTTTCAGGATTGTTTTTCACTTTTTGGTCCTTTGTCTTGTAGGAATAGGATGACATGTGGGACTGCACAACAATTTTATCCCTGGTGTTTTTGAAGTTCAAACATATCAAACATTCAGATCTCTCTGAATTAGTACGTATTAACGCATTCTTGCTGCACATTAAGTCTTGTTAATGGCTGATAACTCATTGTGGGAAAGTTACATAAGCCGCTGATGATGGCTGGCCCGTTGGTTGTAAATATGAGTTTGAGAATTCTGTTTTTAATTTTGCGTGTGTGCAAAACAACAGAAAAAAAATCCAACATAGGACACTCACAGCTTACGACATGATGCATCAGCACTCATGAGGCTGACGAGCAGACGAGCAGGCCCTCTCATCCTGTCTGATGTCACTTGTCTGATTTATGTTCAGACTGATTTCAAACTGTGCTGATTACCATTTTTGCTCTGATATTTTTACCTCTGCCACTCTTTTTTCCAGCTGGGTGGGTTTTGAGCACCATGATTTCCAAGGCCAGCAGTTCATCCTGGAGAGGGGCGAGTACCCCAACTGGGAAGCCTACAGCGGCTCTCTGTCCTACCACACCGAACGCTTCATGTCATTCCGCCCCATCTACTGTGCTGTGAGTAGCAGCAGAGGGAGGAAAGGGTTGGGGGATACAAAAATGAAAGGGTACAAGATAAGCGGGAGTGGGAGAGATGATGATAGTGAGTGACAGAAGGTGCAGTGAGCCACACAGCGGGTGACTGAGACAGCTCAAAAATAGAAATCAGACAGCTCACAGCTAAATCTGTGCTCCCTCTGCGCTAACATTAGTCTGTTTCTTTTTCTCTATTTCCAAAGTCTCACCACAGCAGCCGTATGATGATCTTTGAGAGGGAAAACTTCATGGGGCGTTGCACCGAGCTGTGTGACGACTACCCCTCCCTGGAGGCCATGGGCTGGTTCATGCCCGAGGTGGGCTCCATGCATGTGCAGTGTGGCGCGTAAGTTAGACACGTTCCTCCTTAATTCTTCAAGTTTAAGTAGCCAACATGAGTGGCTTCAAAGATGCTTGCTCTCCAAGTGCTTGCACATTGGGGATCATTGGGCATCTCTTCATAATGTTTCCATTACAATATAAAATACTTTGGGGAGTAAATAAAACTGATTTGAAAGCAGCTGCATAGATAGAGGAGAACAAAATCCATTAAGAACTGAGACTAAAGACACACCCTGATTTACATGCTCAAGTCACTTTCACACTCCTGAAGCGTCTAGAGTCGTTCTTTCTTACATGACTTTTCTTGTGTGGTATTTTCTCTCAACTCGAAAGGCTCAATTTGTTTTGATGAGGAAGTTTTGAGGTATGCAGGAGGTAGGTCACATGATCCACCATGTCACCAGATTATCTGCTAAACTCTCAAATGGGCCTGACTGTACATTATATCTTTAATTTGTGCCTCCTCGTCTCGTCTCCACCTTCTGACTGTGACCTAGAAATGATCTGAGATGTCAGTACTGAAAATTGTGTCAGTTACTAAAATGCACCGGAGAGGAGAGAGAGGAGGCTGCAGGTCTTACAAAGACCAAGTGTTTTTACCTCTGATTTTTTTTAAAAAGAATATTTTGTTTTAATAGGTTGTTTCAGTGATTTAAGGTGGTCAGCTATGTGACCAAAGCTTCTGTCCTTCAACTTTTCTGTGTAATTTAAAAAACGAAGTTTTCTTTCGATAGAGTAGATCACAGTTACATCTGAGATCATGAACTACAGCACTATTACAATTGTAGCTAATAAATTCATGATCGTGTTGTGTCACATCATGTTGAATTGACATTACTTTAAAATAAGCCCCAATTGCAAATATGTCTTAAATGCATGTGTGAAAAAGGGCTTCACTGTCAACATTCCGAGCAAGACTTTATTCCCTTCCAGGAGACATATTTTTATTTTAAAATACACGCTTAGTGCTCTACATTTCACACATGAGCTTCAACAAAAGGTTGAGAGAATAAAACTGAGGCTCTGTTCCAAGTTATCTTTTTGAAACGTGGATCGCAGAGCAGGAGATGCTTTGCGTCAGCAGTGCTGTCAGTGATGTTTAGGTGAAGATGCTCGCCGATGCACACTCTGTGCAGTGTATTAGGGAGTTAACAGTGCAACAACTCAGAAGAGAGGAGACTGTAGAGTAAATATATAATCCAAGCTTAGATCGTACAGTAGCCGGAAGTCAGTCAACAAAGCAACAAACGGGCAAAAACAAAGAAGAAAAAGTGAGAAATACTAGCTGCAGAACGCTGCAAAGTCTGAGTGCGCAGAAGTAAGTAATTAGCTGATGAGAAGCAGGTTCGACTAGGTAAACACAGATGATGCTAATGTGGGCGGGGCAGATCATTACAAATGTGGAAGAACTAACAAAACGGGGGAAGTAAAACTTTCTGAACACAAAAATATCCCTAACCGCGACGGGCAGGTGATACACTCTCTAGCATCTGGTCTGATTGTGTCAAACATTTGCGCTGTCACGTGTATGTATGGCATGTGACGTATAGAAAAGTTCAGAGAGCTACTTTCATCTTTATTTTGTGTTTTTTAGCAGCTTTAAAAGGATGACACAGTTATTTTTAACACAGTTAACAGAGACGGTCGTGTGAATCAGGCAACTGCTTTGGCCAACTGGGAAATATCTCAGCCTGTAGCGTGACATTCAGTCTTTTCTAGATGTCCATGTTTCCCCTGGGGTGAAGTGCAATATCTTTTTATTATCCTCTTCAGCCTGGCCTCTGCTCTTTTCTTTATGACTGAATGTCTGCAAAATAAAAAAAAACATTTTAATGAGCATGCTAAAATATGAAGGGTCTACACGGTCTGCTTATCAGGGTAGCGGCTCGTGTGCCGATGTGACAACCTCTCACGTTTCTGGTGTGTCCTGTCATATCAACTGCCGGACTTTGGTGTTATTTATTATGAGTGTCACAGCCTCAAAGAGCAGCTAACATGACATATTTTTGTTTACACATTTCCACTGAATTCGTCATGACACATTTGTTATTTACGACGATTTTTCACCAAAACAAGCCCTCAAATAAAATTGGCATACGGTTATGTGCCTGTCACAGATTTGTTGACTAATCACTAAAATCATATAGTTGTGCAGTAATATCAAAGATATGTTTGCATTCATTTAGTCATCCACATAGTGACTGTTCTTAATGAATCTCCTCCTCCTGCCTCTGCGTTTCCACAGCTTTGTGTGCTATGAGTACCCCGGCTACAGAGGCCAGCAGTACATCATGGAGTGTGAGAGGCACAGCGGAGATTACCAGCACTGGAGGAACTGGGGCTCTCACTGTCAGACTCCAAAGATCCAGTCCATCAGACGCATCAGGCACTGAGAGGCGGCAGATCAGGACAGCAGCAGCAGAACAACCTGGGCTCTGGCTAACACCTGTGTGTTCAAATTTAGGGGCCCAAATCATTAACCTACAGTTCTGTGACACAAACCATTAGTGATGTAGCAGCTACCTCTTTATTCCAGCATGTGTATTTGTTGCTCTCAAAAATGAAGTGTGTTGTTTTCCATCCATCCGTTTACACAATACAGGCTCACGGGACGGTTGGAGCCTATCCCAGCTTACATGCGACAAGAGGCTGGGTACACAGAAAGACAAACATTCAGCTAACTTCACAAATATGTCTTTGGATCACGGTACAAACCAGAGAACCTGAAGAAAACCTCATAGGTACAGGGAAAACATGCACACTCCATGCAGAAGGGACCCAGCCGGGCGGTGGATTCAACCTCTGGACTACCTGCTCCACTGCTACCACTATGCCAGCTACGGTTTTCTTTTGGTACATGTAAAATAAAGATCAGAGTGAGAATGTGTGATGTTATTCCTGTGTTGTGTGTGAATGCAAGACAGTGTTCGGTGTCGAATCAGCTGATCTCCAAAGTGAGCGAGGTGACAGGACAGTAACAAAAGTCAGTGAATAATAATGACTTGATCGCATACTAGACTGTGCAAAACTATTAAGGTGTCAGTCGTACCTGAGCTGAAGAATCAGCTCTATGTGTGTGCACGCCTACAAAGTGTACCAAGTGTACCTCGTGGCGCAGTAGCTCATCCAGATCAAGGGCTACTAAAATTCACAGGTTATTGTAACGTGTGAAGTACAGAAAGAAAGTGGTACGATTTCTTATTTGTTTTCACTCATGCACAAACAAAAAAAAAATCCAATCCACTGAGAAGTCAAAGAGGTGCACAAACAGCCATATTTGTCATATTACTGTTGTTACAATAGAAGCGCCAGAAAGGCCCCAACCACACCTCCCTCATGTGGGAGTCAGCTAATGGAACCAGTCCCTCCATGATCACAAACACTAAGCTCAATATCATCACAAAATAACAGGATAAAAGTGTTACACGGCATGTGTGGCAGTGAGATTTCAAGCTATTGCATCATTTTGTATTTTTAATATTTTTTATTATTATTTTATATTTGGAGTTCAATATGAAGAATCGTATGTTATGGCCCAGGTTCATGAACACTCCTAACTCAAGGCATAATTTTGCCATAAATAAACCTAATTACAAGATTTGTGTATAGATGGTACAGAGGCACATACAAACACTTATATGAACATTATAATCCAGACAAATACTCTAGGATGAGTAGTGATACTAGTGCCCAGTCAACAAATAAACTTAAGATGACAATTGTGTTTAGGTTTGATTCAATTCTGCCCAATACTGTAGGAGGAGCAGTGATTTTGTGAACTGTGAACAGACTGACAAGTGATAAATACCTCGTGTGGCACTGAAGTAGCCTATTATTTATAAAAAAAAATATGCTGTGTGACAATATTTGCAAGCCAATTTACTTCAGTCTTGCTGTTCCTTGTACTGGTTACACTCTGGTTACATTTTCAGGTTTCCATGGCAATGACTAGCTGTCACCACTACCTTAATATAAAGTCAGTGACTTTGACAACACACCACCCACTTGTCAGACGTAAACATCACAGTCAACAATAGTTTGATTCAGCACATCTTTTTACTTAAAACTGCATGTTTATACTGGAGAAAAGCACAAAATACATTCTCAGGGTCAGAAATTACATAAACTGAAAAACATCAGCACGGCGATAATGCAGCTAAGCCCTCTAAAACACTTGCAATACCATATAAAGTTGAATTAAATGTTATACATCCACCGTAGGATGTTGATTACATTCCTTCCTCCTACAGTTGGTTAAAATAGAAATCTGTACCTTGATGAATAGAGCTGCTGTGGTTCAAGTACATCCAACCTTACTATCTATATATATATCTATAAGGTGCAAGCCTAGGTGTTTCTGCATGAAAACACCTAGGCTTGCAGTTAGGGAATACAGAGTGCTGTCCAGTAAATCTAAAGTTACCTCGGAAAACATAAAAACAGAGTAAAACAAAAGACATTTAAGTAAAAGAGGCACAGTAAGAAGAAGTTTTGGTATATATACACAGCAAAGGCTGCACAGTGATGTGCAGAATTCCCTCACGTTTACAAGGCAAATAGCTGACTTGATGCAGGTGAAATTTATGATGGTGAAGTTACAGCAAGTGTTTCTGCATGCCATGACGGCAAACCAGCCATAGATTGAATAACAGTTTAACTTAGACGTAAGTTTCCAGTCCAGAGGAACCGCAGTGCCTTAAACTCGTATTCTTTCTTATGGCCAGCAGAGGGTGACTCCTCTGGCTCCAAAGTATTGTCCAATATATTAACATTTGAAAGAAATTGACTGTAATGCTCACTCCATTTGTGACCACAGCAAACACTTTCAAGCATGATGATCTGTTTTTAAAAATACTTAAACTAAAATAGACTGAGTAAGCTTTAGGGTATGGAGACATTGTGTCAAGTCCCTACTTTACGACCATAGTGTTTCTTTGTCAGATCTACCTCTTGCTTGTTACATCACGATTTCTTTTTTTCTTTTTTTTTTCAGAAAACATAAAAACATGATAATGCCTATGATTATAATATTGAGTTCAGGGCTCTAAAGGGGACTCCACTAACAAAGGATGTCTTCAAGGCACTCACATCCATCTTTTAAATAGCCTACACTTTAACATCTTTGGGAGTTTAGCCGTCATTAGAAATAATCATTCAGCACAGAAAAGCAGTTACTGCATGAGCAAAGAGGTTTCTATGTTAGACCCTTTGATACTATATTGAAATGATACTGTATGTATATGCAGGTTCAAAAAGCATATTTGGCCCTTTACTGTTTTGACCTGTACAAAACACTAAGTTATGTATGAGTGTTTCTTCATCTAATGTCCCTTTGAGAATGGAATTAGTGGGTTTGCATTTGTAGCACTTTATTTTAGAGTGCATGAACCTCATCTGGACTTAGCATCGTCTTCGGCTAATCGGCAACTTCTAGCAATTATTAGCAGAGCAGAGTTCACAGACACAATGCTAATGTACTCTCAGCTTTAACATGCACTGTGCAACTAGTGTCTGGAATGCCCACCGTATCACCTGCTACAAACCAAGATGGAGCAAGTAATGTTGCAGGGCTACATGCTAATGTTAGCATATAGCTCGTGTGGCTGTAGTCCTTTCAGTTTGTTTGTTTCTGAATATTATTTTAGATTTCTAAAATCTATACCTTACTGGGATTAGTCATAAAAGACTGAACTACGCACATGCTGAATGCTGCACTTCATCAAACATATATTCAAGCTCATCTTCTGCATCTCACAGCAGACAGCTTCTGACAATGCCTTGTGTGATTCCAGATTCTCTGACTAATGTGCAAACACTATTAAATGAAATACTGAAATTATAAGGAATTAAAACAACAAATATGGGCGTTTTTTATGTTGCTTACAAGAGGCAGGCTTGTTTTTCTATCAAAACACGCTTCACCTTGTGATTAAACTCAGAAAATCAATTCCTTCATTTTGTCGCTTGCTTTCAACTCTTTCTATGCAGATTTTTTTTCAATAATAAACAACAAATTCTGATGAAGAAGAAGCACAAAAGCAAGTGAAATGCTCTCTGCACTTATCATTTGGTTAGCCAGTCTACATAGAAAGAAAAAGGACTCAATTTTTTGGTTTTATCCAGAATATGCTGATGTGTTATAACAATATAGCCGTTAAAGCTGGTGTACTTTTCTTATTGATGATTGTAATTTCACTTAAGCAGTTACCTATAGCTTTCCTTCAAAGTTAGAAAACTATAAACTATCGGGGCTTTTTCTTAATTTTTATATTTTCCACTGAAAAACAAAAATTTACAGAAATATTAATGAATAAAAGAGCGTCCAGTGCTATTTTAACTCTTCCTCTCCTCTTCTCATATCTCTCCGTCCCTCTCGTTCACACGGGCGTCGTCCTGTCCACGGCCCTCGGCTCCTCTTCTCCTGGCTCTGGGTGAGTTAGCTCCCTGATACCAACCCTCTTGGTCCCTTTCCTCCCCGTCCAAATTTTGCACTACATCACAGTCGTCTTCCTTCCTCTCATCTTCTCTGTCGTCCTCCTCGCTCCTCTCCGAGTCGGACTCATCGGAGTTGTCCTCTTCCAGGTAGCGGTAACCTTTGACCTGAGGACAAAAAGAATTAGTTGAATTAGTTGCTCTGATGTCAAAACCCGTTTCTAGCTTAGTATGCAGTAGCATTTTTCACAATAAAATGCACTGATCCTTGGATTACCTTCTTCCAGAAGAAGGACAAATCAGTTTTTAGCAATTCTAATCTAACCACATAACAAAACGCTATATTCTACTTATATAAAACGCTTATGTAAGCAGACAATCTCTCAACAGCCTGTTCTATCTACTTCTTTTGGTCTGCCATCATTCAGAAACCTCAAAATAAAACTTCCATTTACTTTAATGTAAAACAAATAAGATCCTTCAAAGCTTGATTGAAGCGCCTTTTTATATTTTTGCGTGAAAGGCTAAAATCTAAAATCAACAGAGAAGGAGTCAGCAAAATAAATCAGACTGAATCCACAAAAATGCCATCTCAAGGATTTTCTGTGTGCAAATACTTGTTTCTGATAGGTCACTGTTATACACAGCAAAATCCATGCATAGAATATAATACAAATATAACAACAACCATGTGTATTCAGTGACTTCGCACATGTTTAAATAGTGGCACGGACTTGATAGACATGTAATATTATTTTCAGATATTGTCCTAAAGGACACCTTCATGGGTAATACTGCTCATACATTTGCAGATAACTGTAAACAACGTTTGAAAAACTAAGTTGCCTTTGGTGTGAGTTTTTTTTCTACAAAAGAAAATGAAGGAAAAAAAGGGAAAAATAATGAGCTTATATCTACTCATTCCTCTTCAAAGAAAAAGTTTTTACAGACTGCATGGGGGAGTTTTTGGCATGCCCCAAAGTAATTTCAGCCAGAGCATAAGAAAAATAATCAGCTGCCTCTTAATTAGGGTTTCATTTTTGTCAGATGATCAGAAATACAAGAATATGCATGGATGTCTGTCAAATACGGTAACATGCACTAATTGCCTGTATTGTCTGCTTACAAACACAGCCACCTCCCAAAGGCCCACAGAGACCTTTATGATATGTTCAGTTCCATATCACAGAAAGACTCTGATTGTTGTTGAAATCTAAAGAAACGATGACAGCTCGTGCAGAAAATGCGTCACTGCTCAGTTTGTGGTGTAGTTGATAAACAACACTGTATTTAATCTTCTTTAAACAGACTATTTTTTGCCTGCTGCCTTATTGCAAAACCAAAAATTCAGATCAATCAGAATATTTTTATTCTGATTTATGTATAATATCTAAGTATATCTTAAATCTAAACTAATTTATCTTAAAGCCACTATAATATGTCCACAGAAAAGTCGACATACTCGACTCCACTCATGTTGATGAGATGACGAAGGAACATGAGAAGTTGGAGTCAGGTAGCAAAATGAGATCCTCGCTGCGTAGCTTCAGTTTACAGTCAATTAAATGTGAATTAAACATGAAGTTGGTCACAGCTGCATAATAAATTGCTACAGCTGTATTTTATTACGTGAGGTTTAACAGTGCTCAGAACGTTTCATATTTAGGGACACTTTTAATTAAATTGATAACATGGCACAATGTGACAAGATTTTGAATTATCTTTTAACCACGCACACAGAATCTATGACAAGCAGAGAGTCTGGTGAAATTAAATGACTGAAACAACATATGAATACAAGGTTTTAAAGAGTGCCCCTGTGGCCATGGTTTGCATATTCCAGCTGCGTGCCGGTGCCTGTTTTATAAATTGACAGTGAAAACACTTCACGTGTGCATCTTCAATTATAGCCTCTGCCCTTCAGGTGGATTTTAGGAATTGAGGCATCCTCCAGCGTGATGTACTGAGACCGATTTCAAGGGGACAAGGAGGCGGATGGAGGACAGAGGAGATGAAATTAGAAAAATGAGAAAAGCATGCCACACCTGAGTGCAGCAGCTGATCAGCATTCTGCTCATTAATGAAACTGCAACTTCGATCCAGCACTACTAAACCACTCCTTACTGGCCACTGTGATCTGTGTTTTCGGGATGAGCTCAGTAAAATTCAAAACGTGACCTAGGGTAACTTCTCTGTCTTGTTATGTTTGAGTAATTTTGCCTGTAAGAATGTGGAAGCTTGGTAGGGGTTCTCTGCCATGTTCTAAACTGTTTTCCTGTGTTTGTGAGTAGCAGCAGAGCCTAATTAGTTTATAGTCTTCAATGTTTTTATGTTTTTAACACAGAGCTCCGATTTCTTTTTTTCTTTTTTCATGGTTTTGGTGGCGGTGTTGGAGCAGAGGTCCAGGGGTCAAACCTTGGAGACCCTGAAGTCTAGCTTCCTCATTTTATTCCCCTTTTTCCTTCTTTAATTATATAACTTGTTGACGTATAATGATTTATAGCAGAGGAGAGGCCTGTCCATTAGTTCTGACTTAAAGTTTTCTAGTGCCCACTATTCATGTTACACCTTGCGTCACCTTATACTTCAGGTAAAGACTATAACACACTGTGTGCGCAAAGAAACCTCTCAAGGTTCCCACTGAGTTTATCATGTCCCCAGCTCCCTGCATGCTCTAATCAGGGGTTTTTTTTTTCGGAGAGAAAACATGTCGGACAAACTCTCCTGCTGTGTGGAACGTGACAAAACAACTTTGATTTTCCTGAAAACATGCAGAGATCATGTTTGAAAAGGGCTCATTACAAAGACCAGATTCATGTATTGATCCTCGATGGACTGACTAGTTACCTTGTGTCGTGGCCGAGGGATGCGAGGCAGTCTGAATGGCACTCTCTTGGCCAGGCGCCGCTCCATCACCCAATAGCAACAGCAAGCCAGCAACAAAGTGACTAGTAGTATGGAAAGTTTTGCCTTAAAGGAAAGTGAAGAAAAAAATAGGTTAGACTAGGAACAAAAAAATGGAGGGAAAAACTAACGACATAAACACCGAGTCACATACCCTCATAGGAAGACCATACCAAAGGTAGACTATAAAGATGGCGATTGCCTGCCACCAGTGATAGATGGTGTAGACAAAGTCCAGGCGTTCCTTTTCTTCAGCGTACAGCATTCCGAGTAGGGCTGGAACACACAGAGGAACTCATGTTGTCGCGTGTCATAGCTGAAGACATGCAAACACAGAGACCATGGATGATACTCACTGCTGACGCCTGTCTTGTTCAGGGCGGTGCCGAGTCCCCATAGCGCAGAGATCACTAGTAGAGGGCCCTCATACTTGAAGCGATTCGGCTCTGGAGAAAATGCCATGAGAACCACCACAAGCACTCCATGCACAAAAGCACCACTGATGAGACACACCCAGCGTGGAAGCCGTAAGAGGGAAAGGCTAAGGGAGGAAAAGATGGAGGCGGAGAGGCCGTAGACGACGATGAGAAGCCACAGTTTATTTAGACCCAAAGCACATACACCGTAAGACTGTTGAGAAAGAAGGGGGGGGAGACACATTCTTTCAACATTTTATGACCTGATTCACAACTCTGCTTTCTCTCATGACATCCTTAAATCCTACATCCTTACATCTGTATTTCCGTTTCTCTTTAACAAACTTAAACTACTGTACAGACAATCTGCATGAGTTTAGTACCAGGGTGAATCCAGAGATGGCAAACAGTGTCTCGAATCCACTGTAGATGAAGAAGGGGCAGAGCAGCCGCAGGCGGTAGTCCCTCAGGTGTTTGAAAGGCAGCTGAAAGATGTTTCCCCAGCCTATACTGCGAAGGTCGATCTCTTCTGTTGGGCGGTAGGCGGCCCCACACAGCCCGAGGAACTGTGAGTAGCAGCACACAGAGATCACTTTATTCAGAATCATTTTCAATGGAGCTTGTGCTTCAGTTTGTTTTTGTCCCATGGTGAGGTTTTAAAAAATGTCTAAGAATAGAACAAACACAACAGATGCCTGAGAGCAACATTAGCTCTTAAACTAGCAGCTGGTACCCAGTTGGTACAGACTAAAGCCAGTGAAAAAGTGTTTTAGCATCTATTAGCTTGTTTTAGTTTAGTCTCATCACTTTCATCGTTTCCAGCAATTCCTCGAACAAATTGTAAGCCAAATGGATGCTAGCTTCCCAACAAGAATCCCAATTCACTGACTTTAAATACCAGAGGTCTGAGGTGTTTTCCAGTGCTTTGTTCATATCTTGCAAGTAGCCACAAGAACGGTTATAAAACGTCTGATTGGATCACCCTACATGGTATAATGTGAGCCTAACAATAATAGAATACTGTAAAACGACTAATATAGAACATTCAAGCACAAAGATTACAGCTAATGAATGTCGTAATCAACTCTGTTACAAGACCCCCACAGACCTTATCTTTGGGGATGCCTGGAGTTGTGGCGCTCTGCTGCTTCTCTGTTTACGCTTTATAGTTTGCAGCTTTAGCTTTACGGTAGCTCTCCTGTGATTTCTTTTATAACATCAATCTGAACGTCTTGTTTATTGAATATTTATAGCTTCTCGTGGGTTACACATGCTAACTGTGAGAGAGGTTCTCAGCTGCACACAACATGCCATATTTTAGACATCAATAGAGGTTTGAAAAAGGCTTAATTGTTTTCCTTTCTTTATAAAGATTTGATATTATCTAAGGATTAATTTCTCTTCTCTGTAAATCCAAACATTCTTAAGAAAACTTTTATCACATGTAATTCCATCTGAAATGGTTTCCTCAGAGCATTTTTACATTTATCTTTTAATGAGAAAGTGATGTACACGGGGATTTATAAGAATAAGATTACCGTTTCAGCTCGGTGTTAATTCCATCAGAGCATTTTTGGGTACCCAATTCAATTTTCTCTCAGTAATTTGCTCTTTGTTTTGGTTTTATATGCTTGTCTAGTGACTACTTAATGCTGATGTTTTATTGTTGTTTTGCAAGAACGTCACAACAGGAAACAGCGACACAGATTATACAAAGCCTGTCTAGATAATTAGAAAACAAACACCTAAACAAACTGAATGACCTCGAGTCCACGTGTTTATGTGCCTGTGTAGGAAGAGAACTTACAATGATCATGGAGAGGAAGGCGAAGCCCATGAGCACGCTCTCCACTTGGATGAGCAGCATGGAGCTTGGCAGTTTTTTCAGCACGGTGTTGTTGAAGCCGGGGATCAATCCGGTGACTTTAGCACCTGGTTTAGGGACAGGAAAGAAATTAGAAAATAACTGATGTCAGCCAAACAGCCTGTGTTAATCCTACAGACTGTTAAAGTGTCTGTCTGTACATTTAAGCAACAAACTGTACTTTACAGACTTTTATTGCAGCCGTACTTTATAAAATTACAAAAATGCTTTAAAAGTCTGAGTGGATGAAAGGCAGATAGGAATGCTGATTTAATAAAACCTAACAGAGCTGCAGACTGAAGAAAACAAAGTTCTTTATGCAGTTGTGATGTAAATCGAAGAGGTCAGCTACAGTCATGTGATCCTCTACCTCAGGTCTGTTTCCTCCTACTGTTAAAATGTGTGTTTTTTAGCCAGTAAACCTACTTCCACTTAATGAAAACATCTGAATGGGGAAACTGTGACACAGCCTGTCAGTTGGTGATGTTTCTCTTTAAGTTTCATTTTGAATAATACCAATGTTACCAACTATTTTTATTTTTTACCACCTGTTTAGTTTTGCACTGCTGATTTTAAAAAAGCAGCTGTGATCATGGTGCTTAACTAGTACTGAAAGTACTGTGCAAAAATCTTAGAGGCATGCAGCAATTTATTGAACCTGCAAAAACTGCTTGAACAGTTCTAGCTTGTGGGCTTTTTGAAGGACATTCAAAGCTCTACTTTGGCTGTTTCTGCCTTTTGTTCATTTCTCTGTCAACATGATCCCCACTGCTTTAATAATGTTGAGGTTCAGGCTCTGGGGAGACCAACCCATGATGTGTTTTTCTATCCAGTTTTTTTCTGCACTGGCAGTGCAGGGATCATTGACATGTGGAATAATTAGGCTGAATCATTACATCACTAGCAGTCTTTGTAGATAAGATTGAGTACTGAACATCAGATTTCAAATTTGCGCTGAAAGTTGAAAATACAAATTGACATTTTATTGCTTTTTGAAATTCACAAATCCAGCAGACACAGAACAATGTGTGGATATTTCAACCTGTTTCCAGCACCTGGTGAGATAACGAGCCTCCAGGTTTGGCCGTGGTTTGGTCTCTGAGAGAAATGTGTGGCTCTTTTACAAGCCTCTTGCTAATTTTACTTTTAGTACTTGGATTAAACCAGGTAACAAAGTGGCTGTGTCAGCTTTTTCTTTTCTTTTTTTTTTTAATAATTACGTTCTGCCTAG
The DNA here is from genome assembly GCF_000239375.1 of Pundamilia nyererei. Classification (NCBI taxonomy): domain Eukaryota; kingdom Metazoa; phylum Chordata; class Actinopteri; order Cichliformes; family Cichlidae; genus Pundamilia; species Pundamilia nyererei. The sequence goes on along the minus strand of NW_005187476.1, from coordinate 1,658,777 downwards.
TCAATATTAACACTCGAGCAACAAAGTGTTTGTCTATGATTACTCTGAATCCTCCAAACACTCCACAAGGCACTAGGGGAACTAATAAAGAGTAAGACGGGAAGACTGATGGACTTCCTCATGTGTTTTTACAAAATAAAAAGCAGGGATGGGAGTTAAAATCTCTAAAATATAATTTGTTATAAATAGAAAAAGTTACATGAATTAACTGGTTTTAAATGACAGCCTCACAATTAACAGGATAGATTGATTTCTTTTTTTGGAATGATGATGGATTTAGTTGAAAAGTTGATAAACATTCCTTTTTCCCATACTCTTCCTCTTAATATTAACATGGAAGTAAATTTAACTTTTATTGTCCCGAGCTTATTATGGTGTATCTGTACTGAGTCGCTACTGGAAGTGAGGAGGCAAGTTTCTTTACCGCAGTGTTTCACTTGGGCGAGGACGTGGGAGTTATCATGGAGGTAAGCGCTGTTGAGGACGAAGGCCATGGGGAACTCGGCGAAGACAAAACTCAGCTGACGCAGAAGAAAAGAAAAAGGTTTGCCCATTTGTCCAGCAAACAGTATGATACTAATTACATCATTAATGAGGGAAAGCTGAGGGACTCACATTGAAAATGATGTTAAAGACCGACTGGAAGACGATGATATAGCTGTGGCACGCTCCCTTTGGGAGCTTCTTCTGCTCCTGCACGTGCTCCTCCTTATAGTTGACGCATTCATAGTACTGCTGTGCCATCCTGCGCATATATGAGAGTGTTTATGGTGTTAGAAAACAAATTTAGAGGCATTTATTTTGTACTTATCTTCAATTAATCACACGAGTCCCTTGTCTCTGTGTATGAAGTGTTTAAATTGATCAAAACCACATAGGCTGTCTCTGTTTCACACTAACAACTACGCTTTGCCCTATAAATGCTCTATATTCAGGAGGTGTAAAGAACCCGAGAACAAGCTTTACATTCACATTTCCTCTTTTAGGATTTAGCGACTTCATAAAAGGCAAAAACACATCAGAGCATTAAAAAAAAAGTATTCTGCCAGCAGCATTTATAATAAAAAGAAAGATCAATACAAACTGAACAGGCGGTGACAGAAAAAAGATCTCAGCTTGTAGTCAGCGCAGCACGGCTCAAAAGAAATACAACAAAGAGCCTGGTAAATTGTTCTTTCAGTCTGCTGTTGATTAAACTGATATAAGGTTTTGTTACATCTGTTGATGAAAAGACATTTTAAATAATGCTCACTCGATGATGCTTTCTGAGAGTTTTGTTGTGCCGGAGGGACACGTGAAGTAGGGACAGGTATTCAGTGTCTTCATAAAGCAGCAGCTCTTATCATCCACATGAAACATGTAAACATTAGACCTTACATCTAGCAGAAATATGGAGCATTGCTCGATTAGCTACTAGGAAAATTGTGCCAGGCTCTAAAACTCCAGGAGTCCCATTTTTGCTTGAAGAGCTACAATAGCAAAATGTTCTTTACAGAGCTCTACTACTGCCTACACTTGAGATCTTCTTCTGTCGCTCTGTTAAATCCTGTAGCTGCTCTGATAAACACTTAGTTTCAAGTAATAATGTCTGCATATAAACAAACAATTCCTGTGAGCCAAAAGTGTTTAGGGCTTCAGACTGCTCTAAACACTTTTACTGTAGTCTTGGCTGTTTGATGTCACTGTGGCACATGGATCTGGCTGTGACCACAGAGGCCTCCATTTGCTGTTCAAACCTTCTGCTCATGAGCAACTCAGACAAAAGCTGGGATAGAGACTAGAGAGAGGAGCTGAAACGGCGTGTTTCTCACAGAGGATGAACTGAAGAGCCGCACTAAAGCCTTTTTATAAGGTATTGTTTGTTTGTTTTTTGAGATTTCAACCGTCCTTTCTCATCTAAAAGTCTGCTGATAAAGCCCACTACAGCACTGTATTGTGCCTCCCATGGAGACTTTCTTGCTCTTTCTGCTAGTTTGTTTTACCTGATCGGCCCGTGATTGGCTCGCTTTTAAAAGAATGAATGAGGCAAGAGGAACAGCAGCTTTCTACTTCCTTCACTGGAATAGAATATCCTGAAAGGTTACTATAGTTTTAGGGGATTTTTTGTTTGTTTGTTTGTTTTTTATTTCTATAAATCTTAAGACGCAGCAAGGGTTAAGGAAGCACTTCCACCCACCCAAACTTCTACTTCTTCTTTCTCACCGTGTGATATAATTTCCCAAGGAGGCCCACAGGGGCACAATGGCCACACCGATGGCCACAGCCGATGGAACGAGGGTGTAGTAACGCTCCCAATAATTTGTAGAGACGAAGAGAGCGTAGATCCCCGAAGCCAGGAACATCATCCACTTGGTACCTAGAAACCTGGATGTGAGACAGGGTGTTTAAAGGAAGAGCAGGAACATTTATATAAAGACATGTTTTAAAACTTGGGTTTATGTTGCTACCTGATGAGGAGAGGCGTGTACAGGAGGCCTATGATCGGTGTGACATTAATCCCCATCAGCATCTTCTGGTCGATGTCCTGCAGGCCGAGGTTGCTGTACTTTACCTCACGGTAGGTCGTATCGTAGTGGAGGATCAACTGCATCTGCAGGAGGCCTGTTGCACACATGTACAGGTACAGTAAATGTTCACGAGTATTCAAGCTACCCTGTCTGTGTTTGCCAGTTTCAGCACCCCATCTTCAGGGAAACTCACCCATGTACACACTGTACACAATCATGGCTCCAATACTGGCTGCAACAACATTCTTGATGATTCCCAGCCTCTTCCTTCGATAGTATTTCTTCTCCTCCTCCTCCTCGTTGTAATCTGCCTGTGGGCCCAAAAACTCCTCCATCTAAAGAAAGAAGGACAAAAAGCAGAGGCAGAGACGTGTTTATCAAATTAAAATAGGATTGTTCTGATCCGTAGTACACCAAAACTGATAACCAGAGAAGCTGGATTTATGAAGGTTCTCTGAAATCAGCTGAGCTTACCTGGCCCTGCATGTTGTCTTCGTGGTCCACATTGAGCATTTCGTTCACGTTGCCATTTGGAGGCACAACAAACTGATCATCATGAGGGATCAAAGCTTCATCGCCAGTTGCCTCCATCTGGTGACCAGAAGAAGCAGCACGCTATATTAATACTTCACTGCACCTTGTGCCATCATCGAAACCAATCGGCCACCTGCAGCCACCGTGGTTTTCAAGCTGCTGCACATGAACGAAACTCTAATTATAGATGCTTAAAGTTTTCAGAATCAAATTAACTGCAGACGTAAATATCATTAGTGTAATTACTATAATGTTGTATCAAACACACCTGACTCCAAATCACTTTAGATGCATTTTCAGATTTATTTTTAAGTATTTTGTTCATTTATTTTTGTTTTGAGTACTCTGAGACAAAACAAAACTGGCTAACTTTAGCACATGTATTTATAGCTTTAAAACTGAACACGTTATAAAGTGAGATTGTGTTAAAATTCACAAAAATGCATACAGAAGCAGCATTACAGAAGCCATACTTCCTCTTAATTGTTTCTCAACACAACGTGCCAAAACGTTTTAAAGCTTGAAAAGCTATTTTAATACAAATATTAAGAAATCATAGAATAGGGGGTGGCAGTTATATAGAGGATATGTTCAGATAAGGGACTACTCACATTCACATCAGGATATGATATTTTCATTTATTTTAAAAACTAGCTGAATGAGTACTTTAACACGTGACTGTTTAACTTATTTTATCCAAGTTTTTATTTCAAGTGAAATTATTATACGTAAAAGTCCAACAAAATATTCACATTTAATGAAACATAAAAAAGACGAGCAGTGTGTGATGTTGTTTAAAGAAATTCAGTTTCAGTTGTGTGTCCAGAGCAGTATGGCAGGTTGACCTTCCCGTGCACCGTGAGCTGCACGTTTATTACGCGTGCCGATCACGGTGCAGCTACAAAAGTCCAAAACCTTCACATGTGTTTTTGGAGCTAAACGACTGCAGCGTTTCTAAACAACTAAAACTAACTAAAACTTGCAACTCTTCTTACATTTGTATGCCTCTGTAGTAATACTGGAATCACCACAAGCTGCAGTGCATTTTATAAAAAGCTGGTGACATTTATGACATCACTGCATTTTTTCCGCTTGTAAAGCCGTCCACTGTTTTATGCTGGACCTTTTGAACCAGTTCTGGTGTTGTGCCAACAACTGATTTCCAATGTTTCCAATGTGTTTTGATGTCTTATGTCTTTACGTATGTTGGCAGACTTTGGTGAACAGGATTCACACAGAGGTTATATATGAAATTAAGAAATGGCCTGTTTTGCAAGTATCTTTATGAGTCTGCATTATTGTACCTACATCATAACCAACTCGGTCTTTTTGGCCACTGTGCTTTTTTGTTGTTTTGTATAGATTCCTCTGGACTGTACAGCTCTGCTGTTTACTCTTACTATTTATATCCTCCTGCATAGTTCGTGTGGAGTACCCATAATTTAATTGTGCATGTACAGTGAGGATTAAAGTCCTGTTTTATTGAACTCTCTTTATACAACTGTTATGTTAAATTGTTGCAGTTTCTGCTGCCCTCTTGGCCAGATCACTTTTTAAAAGAACATGTTTCCTTTCAGTGAGGCTTTTCAACCGAATAAATAAAGGATATAAAAAAGTCGCTTTGACAGCAGCTTCTACATTGTGACAGGAATGTTGTTTGTAGCTCAAAATAACTTGATGTCATTCATGAGGGATACATTTGACATATGTTTCACATATTAAAGGCCAACAAGTCAATAACAGAAGTTTAAATACATGCAATCACTTTGTTTAAGTTGTTAAGTGATAAAGTTTTCTGTTTTTGAATTAAAAACCTGCCGAATCAGTGGTGAGTACCATACTTGGTGATTCAAACCCCCAACAAGAGAAAATGAACTTGCATAGGATACAAGAAGTGTTCCTTTGTTTCTTTTAAATTGTATTTACATCACATTCCTTTGCATAATTAATATTATTCTTACTATTATAGGTTACCATTCACAGTTCATGGACTCCTCCTTCTCCTGTAATAATTACTGAAGTGTCTTTTGTTTGTTTTATGACTTTTTATGACCAGATTTATAAACTGCATTTTTATAAAAGCAGATGTGATCCATCAAAACACCTTTATCGACAGAAAAGCGTGTCTGTCTTAACAAACCAGCCTCATTCACAAGCCTTTTGTTTGCCTGACTTCTCTTTTCCTTCCCAGTATGGAAACTATGAAAGTTAAAGCCGTGCGGGATGGTGTAACTGCGTTTAACCCCTTATTTCAGATTTCTTTGACAGCGTCATATTATGACCCTTGTTATTACTTTCATGACAGTTTGCATCCGGGTCTTGTTGACGTTTCAGCGTTTCAAAGTTATCAGTCAAACCCACGTTCATAAAACAATCACGACCGTGTTTTGCCATCTACCCTGAAATTCACTTACCGTGTCAGTGGAGCGGGGCTGAAGCAGAATGAAGACGGGGACAGAGACACACGGACATCCCCGCCCCTGTGTCCCTTTCAGACCCTGTTGTCGTTACTTCTCCTTTCTTATATTAGGTGCAGTATAAATAAAAAGTTTCGTGGAGGAAACGAAAGTTAGCTATCTTCACTTCCTCACTTGTGCCTGCTTCTCTTAAAGCCACAGACGCGCTTTTAGGAAACACGCCCCCTTCAGGCTCTATGTGTATGTGTGTGTGTGTGTGTGTGTGTATACATGTTTAGACGTCTTTGTGAGGACTTATGGGGGACAAAATGTTCGTCCCCACGAGTTGAAGGCATTTTTGAGGCTCAAAATGTGAGTTTAGGGTTAGAGTTACAATTAGTTTATGGTTAGGTTTAGGCTTATGACTAGGATTAGACATTCATTTTTGATGGTTAGGGTAAGCGGCTTGGGAAAGCATTATGTCAATGGGATGTCCCCACGAGGATAGCAAACCAGACATGTGTGTGTGTATCGGAACTTTTAAAGAATTATTAATAATTATTAAGCGCGGTATCACGGGCTGGGGATGGAGGGGGCATGGGATATATAAAATTAATACTGAAGCAAACCGCTTGAAATCCACCGGTTATTATAATTCCGTCTCAGTTGCGCAGTTTGCAGTTCTGTTATAACATCACACGTGTTGTTCTGTTGAGCGGTGGGAGCAACAATGTCTCACACTTGCTCGGTTTGGTTGATTCAGAGCGACCCACCAGATGGCTTTGCAGAGTGCGAGAGCTGCAGTGAACTCATTAATTATACATTTAATAAAAAATAACACGCACTGCTGTTCCTGCTCTGGTGACGTCATGCTGGTACACAGGAGTAAAAATGCACAAACTTTACTTATTCTAGAGAAAGATCTTTAGATCCAGACACTGCCTGCATTATGGATAGAAAGCTGAAAGCCGGTTTCAGTTGCTGCTTGTTTGTGGCTCTCTCTGTCTTCAGTAACTGAAAAGCATGCTCTATTGGTCACAAATAAACACTAGTGGCACGGTTCCACTGCCAGCCATACATGCTCAAACTATAACACTGTCTCTACCATGTCTGACAGATGGTGCCGTGTTTGAGATCTTAAGGTGTGTCTCTCCTTCGACGCTCAGGTTTTCACTTGTCCATAATGACTTTTAGTTTTAGCCAAGCAGGATCTTTGACATGCTTTTTTGCAAAGTTTAATCTAGCCTTCTTCTTCTTGTGTAACCAGTGGTTTGCTTCATGTTTTAAACCCTCTATATCTGCATCTCTTGATTGTAGATATGGTTAATCAGCCTCCCTCCTTGAGCGCGGTCGTCCCTGGCCTGAAGTTGTAAAGCAGTTTTTCTTAAACCAGGAAAGAGTTCTGTGATCATGTTTCAGAATTCTTCACAGAAAATTTCATATCAACAAAACTTTTAGAACCTTTTTTTTTTCAAAATGTAGAAAAACACTATGTTGTATCTGTAATAATCACTCGAGATTTCATTGTATTTCATCTTATAGTTACTGTATATTCATTCACACACACTGTTGTCCACATACTGCACGAGAGTGAAGTCGAACCATACCACAAACCTCGTGTGAGGGCCAGAATAAATACTTCCAACACTCATGAAGCTAGGCTGCACGATGACAGCGCTTTATTAGAGTTAACAGCACACTGTGCAGCTTCTCTGCAGTGCAGATGAAAAGCTGTGTCACTGTGGTTTAAACATGAAGAAAAAGAGACACGCACACTAAAACATGGTCCACTGACACACAGCACAACAGTCTACACAAGCATGACAAAATGAGCAAAGTTCAGGCATTGGTTTTTTGTTTTTTTTATCTGAGCTGTTAAAGACAAAGAACCAACCAGGGTCAAAAGAGTAAACTATGAATAGTACAAAAAAGACATTTTGGCTCAGCCCATAATGAATTCTGTGCATGCCCTGACCCATGATTCGCTGTTTCTGAGGTGTTGCACAGGACTGACATGTCTGCATGACAGACAACTGTAAATAAACTAGTTCCACGGGTTGAACTGCAGCTTTGCAAAGAGTCTATATTTACTTTCAGTGCCTTCCAAAACCAAACAAGAAAAATCTGACCCCAGTTCAAAGGGTGAATTGAGATAAAGATTAAAGTTGAATCATTCTTTGCATTTGTCTGGACCTGTCACATTTCTGGTTTCTAGCTTTCTGGTGTTACGCGTCAGAGGCCTTTCTCCTTTTCAGTCAGATTTTCAGGTGACTTCGAGAGTCCAGGCTCAACGTACAGAAAGTGGAAAAGATCCAGAGTGTCTGGTCCACTGTGAGTAGTTTCAACATGTCCTTATGCTGCTGATCCACCAAGTTTCTGAGGAAGAGGCAGTTTCTCTCAGCGGGCCCTCGACAGCATTAACTCCACACTTTTTTTTTTTATTTCCCACCCTTTAATTAAAATACAAGTCTCTCATTGTTTGAAGCCACACATGCTAACCCCATCCCCATGACCTTTTGATCCCACATCATTCTCCACTTTGTTTTCTTCATCCACGTCTATCCGCTCCCCACAGCCGCCTTCCTCATCATTTCCTCGTCCTGGACTGAGAGCTCCGTCAGCTTGCGTCCTAGCCGCTCGTGAAGGTCCAGATATTTGGCCACGCAGCGGTCCAGGCAGACCGACTCACCCTTGGTCAGCTCTGCCTCCTTATAATGTGGCGGTACGCACTTCCTGTGGCAGGCATTAGTCATTCTGAGAGGAAAGGAAGGAAACAGTCAAGATTCTTCAGTATTAAGAGTGATGATAAAAATACATTTTTAAAACATAACAAACGTGTTACTACATGATATATTCACGCATAAGCACCTTATTGTGGGGTCCCCATTATGACTTGCTTACAACAGTCACTTAGTAAAACAGAACAGCGCCATCTGCTGGAGTTATTTTGTGAACCTAAAGTTGGCTCTGAATACTCTCCTTTTAAAATTCATAGTTTCATATGACCTGATATAATAGTTATTTAATTTCATAAAGATGTTAAATTAACCAACTTTTAGGTCAAGAAAAGGTGCATTTAAGAAGAGTATTTAGAATTTCTGCAAATAAAATGTATTCTGGCTCATGTCACAGCAGAAATGTGCTTCCCGGTGTTGACACAGATCCTTCATCAGAGCAGGGAGAGACACAGATTCAGTTTAATTATATACTTCAAAGAAGAACTAGCAAAAAGTTAAATGGCAACTAATTACTTCCTTTGTCCTCAAAGTCTTCACAGGGATAAGCCCCGAGGACAGAATTTCATACATCCTTGCCCAACAAACACCACATGACCACCGACGGACATTAAACCCAGTTCCTCTTCACTGCAGGAGATTCACAAAGAGACCAAACTCAAAACACATGAAAGTCATCAACCTCTCATTTCATGTTGCTGAATGAGTCTATCCAACAGCACTTCATCTAGCCAAATGTCTTTTAATACAACACCATGCTCATCAGAAGAAGCCTTAAGTTCCTTCTGCAGGTCACCATCACCGTTTGCCTTAGGAGACACAGTGATGGTGACCTGATAAATCACATTTCAGTGGATTATTTCTTTAACCCGATTAAAATTATTGGTTAGGTTCTTCACATCCAGCCCCAGGATTCAAAAAACTGCAACAAGGCAGACGATAAGCCACGAACGCCTCTAACTGCCTGAAAGGCCCAGTTACTGTCACTGTTGTGGTGAACTACAAGAAACAGTTAAACTGTTAAAAACAGGCATTTTACACTATGTACTTCTAAAAGTACTGCCAGCATTGGGATACCAATACAATCCCCTAAATCTGAAACATCAACTTACTGATGTGTCAAAATGTTTCCTGTGAAAAGATACTAAACATAACAAACAAACATGACATGCCTCGCCTACCACCAGACCCAACTAAACAGAACAGCCCATCTGACAACGTCCAACAACTGTGTGACGCCATCACGTCAATACAGACCAAAATCTCTGAGGAATGTTTCCACCATTTATTTATATCTATGCTAAAGGCAAAGGGGGAATTATCACGTATGAGCAAGCACTAATCAGGTGGCCAGTAACATATCTTTAATGGCTCTAAGATGTTGCCAGGTATCATATGAATGTTGAGAAATTTTTAACTAGAATTTGATAGAATTATTGCTCACTTCCATCCACAAAATGTAAACAAACATTAGTATTTGGTTTATGGAGTGATGTCAATAACTGGGCGCCATCAAATTACTGCAGAAGAAAATCCCAGTAAGCTGATAGAGAGCCAAGAGCCAATCAAACCTCAGTCAAAAAAGTAAAGCAAGCAAACTGCTTGTTTCTTGATCTGAATGGTTGAACAAACCCATAACTCATTGCTCATGTATATTTATTCGTCTCTTTCAAGCCAAAAACACCTGCATAAAAGTACATAAACTATTTTCTTTGGCAACTGACTGAATCTGACTCAGTGGATTTTAACTGCAAGACTTTATTAAAAGCACATGAATGTATAATTTGTGCAAGGTCATGAAAGGATAAATATTAACCAGGCTCGTCTTTTCTTCATTCAGAGATGCAGGTCTGTGCTGCTTCTTCCAAGTATAAAAATACTTGTGATCAAAACCACTTAACTTAATATGAATGAATGTACTCTTACACAAGTGACGGCATTTAAGTAGATTACTGTGTTATGACACAAGGACACATCTTTATATTATGAGAAAAAGCCGTACTGTGCTTACACTGTAAAATTGTGACATGTGAAGTAAATTCAGTGAGTTAAGCACTAAACTCAGGCCTTTAATTTTTAGTCACTATAGCTCTTTTTAAAATAAATGCTATCCCACACTGGATTTAACCCTTGCCAGCCTTTAGTAGAAGCCACCCTTTGCCTTAAACATGCCGGCTGGTGGGCCTTTATAATAATGAGCTTCACCAGCAGGACACTTGCTCGCATTAACGATGAGCTGTACAGGCTCAACTTCACTAAACAGTAATTATCTTTGCACATTATTCTGGCACACTGTAAATACATGTACGTTTGACACATAAAAGCCGCGACACTTCACAGCAGACTGCTGTGGCTAGCTGAGAGGTTAGCTTGTTTGGGCTTTACCGGTTGTACATGTCAGCCATCATCTCCACCTCCAGCTCCGCCGCCAGCTGCTGCGCCTTCACAGGATCCATGGCTCCGCTTCAGTTCTGCTCACACCGGGTCTCGAACCACAAACACGCCGTCCCGCTGAGCCTCTCCTCCGGACAGCAAGCAAGGAGCAGTACCCGCTGCTTCTGTAACCTTCAAACCTGCACGAAAACACGTGTGTGCCGTTTCCCTCACACACTTCCGGTGACAATAAAGTTGGATTCAAAAAGCAGAAAGCGGAGGGAGCAGGAAGCGCGCCCTCTACAGGTGTGTGTGTGTGTATTTCTATTTGTCCAAAGTAAGATAAGAGCCTCACAGGGAAGTGAAGGACAAAAAACCTGCTTAAGTTCAAACTGAACATCAGAATGAGGAAGAAAGTTGGTTTGTTCTGTATTTCTGAAACTTCTGTCTCCATTTATTTATTCATGCTATTTGTATTTTATCTATTAGTACATATTAACCGGCATATGTGTGTGGACACCAGAGAAAGAATTTCATTGTACAGAGAAATGCTTTTCTTTGTACACATGACAATAAATGCTTTGAATCTTCTGAGATGTTCCAATGCAGAGAGATCAGAAAAAGATCAAATGTCCAGTGAGCACCAGCTCTCTGGGTAAAAATTTATTGTGGATGGCAGAGGACAAAGGAAAATGGGCAGACTGCTGCAAGCTGATGAGCAGGCAACAGTAACTCAACTAACCACCCGATGCTTGGTTTTGGGGTTGGAAAAAACTGCTTCGTAATTGGACGTCTCGGTTTCTTCTGCAGTATTTGGATGGTTCTGGTGTAAACATAAAAGCATAGATTTACCTTGCTTTGTGTGTCAAGTCCATCCCTTTATGACCACAGTGTACAAATCTTCAGCAAGACACTCAAAGGGCCTCCATAGATACCAGAGCTCAATCCAAAGTATTGCATTATAAATGTGTAGCTCATAAATCTGGGGAGCAAACCAGCTGTAACATGTGATGCTGTCATGTCAATATGGACCAAAATGGAAAAGGAATATTTCCAGCACTTTGTTAAATCTATGCCAATTAGAAGTCTAGCAAAATGTAACTAATAATGTGGCCAGTGAGTGTATATTCTGTAGTGCCCTCTTGTGTTCAGCTATGGTGCTTTTTAAAGAAAGCAAGCGGTCACATGAAAACGTTTAATAAACCATAATTATATTATGTACTGATGTACATAAAACAGTTTTACATATAGACTTAAAACAACAGAGCTTTTCCACAATGGAAACATACAGAGGGACATCACTGAAGGCCACTCAACTGCCTTTTCCTCTATTCATCAGACAATTTCGCTGAAAATGTAAAATTTATAAAATTGACAAAAGAAACTTTTTCTTTAGAATATTATTAAAGGAAATGAAACATCTTTTTGAACCGTATACAGAAGGAACTAAACGAAAACCCAAAGCGGTGAAAACATGAAGTGAAGAATGTAAAAATGAATCTTTATACGCAACTTCATGTGACATGTGAACATAAACACAACCAGAACAGAGACAGCATTAGAGTGAGAGCCGACCACTGGACGGGGTAGAAAATACACACGTACATGACGTTACTCTGCCTCGTCTCCAGTCACGTCAATCTCATTCACATCATCTTCCTCATCTTCATTCGGAGTCATGTCTATGTTGTTGAGGAACCCCTCACACTCTCTGGTCTGAGATGCTTTTTCTGGGGAGCAAACCAGAACATCCACCTCTTCTTCTTCCTCCTCCTCCTCCTCCTCCTCTTTTCCCTTTTTGTCTGTACTGGTTATCTTCACGGTCAAGGGCTGCAACATGAAGTCCAAAGCTGTGTTTTCTTCAGGTAGGAGGGTGTCACTGTGAGAGGAGCAGTCATCATTGAGGAATGGAGACCCCGTTGTATCAGATTTCCCTGTGCCACAGAAGGAGACTGTGAGGGTAGCAGGAGCATGTGCGTGCATGTTTGTGTGCAAGCAGAAAGAGGCATACTCACACTTTCCGATGATAAATAACTGATCAATAGTCAGCTGCCTCTAAAGCCAGCAGTGAGCTTTTGACGTTAGTGTCTCATCTGCAAACACCGTCAGCAAATAAAACACAAGATCAGCTGCCTTTCAAGTGATTCTGTTCTTGTTCTGCTCTGCAGCCCTCGAGAGCTCAGCGCACCAGCATGGACCAGCATCATCTCAATCGAGTGGCCACTGAGCTCACAGTGCATCTCCAGACCAAACAAGAACTTTAATCACCAGCTGAAGTCAAAAACAGTGGAGCAGAAGTCCATCCACCTAGACCAGGGGTGTGGAACTCCAGGCCTCAGGTTTTAGATGTGTCCTTGATCCATCACAGCTGATTTAAATGGCTAAATTACCTCCTCAACATCTCTTTACGTTCTCCAGAGGCCTGGAAATGAACTAATCATTTGATTCAGGTGTGTTGACCCAGAGCGATATTTAAAACCTGCAGGACACCTGCCCGTGAGGCCTGGAGTTGGACGGTGACCGCAACAAGAGCAACCTGGTCAGGCTGCCACCTAGTCTTGGTCCTCCACAGGAAGGAGCAGGGTTAGGTGGTTAGTTTGAAAATAACAGCTAGTAGATGACAGGAACCTGCACAGCCAAATGGAAAGAAAGTTTTATGGCATGCTTTAAATGCTCGAGTGCCATCCCACTGTTGTGACATAACTGAGGACATAAAAAAGGAAGAAACTAAATAGCAAAAGCAAACATGGACACATGCCTACAGAGAGAAGTTTACAGCGTTTCCTACACAAAACACTGCATTCTCCTTCCAAGGTAGATTTTTTTTGTAATGTAGTAGATCCACTGAGAAATGAAGGTGCCGTCCAACCAGACTGCAGGACAAACAGCACTTAAGTACATGTTGTTCATGCACTGGATCGTGCAACAGCACGTTTAAAAAAAATGGCCGTATTAAAGCTGATGTCTGAACAGATACTGAAATTCTGAGCAGACTTAAAAAGACAAAAAATATTAAAATGTAAATTTGCTCTATTGCAAGGTTTAACCTGAAATGATATTCAGTTTTTTTATTCGTTTTTTCTCTTTTTTTATGTCTAAATCTGCATCTACTTTAAGAAAAGTTTTTTGGTTTCTTGAAGTGAAACTATGCGGCTTTGCGTCAGCCCACATGGGGGCGACACAAACACCGTGCCTTAGCTCCAACGTGACAGTTTATGGTCTGTGTTTTTACAGTTTACTCCCATCTGCAAGAGACAAATGGCCTGAAGCCACAGCACACTATGCCAACCCATCCTCGGAGGTGCCTGTGTGATTGGCATAGAGCAGAAAAATCAATACTACCAATGTAATCATTCATTCTGAATAACAACCTTCAAAACAAAATCCAATTAATTTACCATGGCAACAGAAACAGCAAAATTCAAAGTACCTTCATAAGGACTTCCCAGTGGTCGCTCTCTCTCCGGTGTCACCTTGACTTCATCTTCTTCCACAACGTCTAAGGACACTGGGTGGTCTTCATCACCATCCAAACTCCTCTTCTCGCTCATACGACTGTTTGTCTCTGCAGACGGGCTCAAAAGAAGATTGTGATTTTTATCAACTGCGATGTTTGAACCTTTGTGATGTTCTTCAGAGTTTGTCCCGTCTTTAATGTCCACTCCTTTCTCCAATATGCCATCTGTGCCTGTTGCAGGTTCATGTGTTTCCTGGGTCTGTTTGGACTTCATTCTTCGTGCTTGTTGCCATTTAATAAGCTTCTGAATGTCCTTCAGAGTGACCACGTGCCGCTGATTCACTGTCCCTGGTTTTACGTTACAGTCATTATTGGTTTCTTCAGCCTTTTCAGTGTGCTCGACACTCGCAGTCTTCTTCACTGGGCTGACCTCCACCTCGCTCTCATTCCTCCTCCGTTTCCTGCACGTCCTCTCCATTTTTTTCTCCTCCTGCTCCTTTGGCAAGTCCCTGTCGACCTGCGCATTATCGACATTTTCATTGTTTTCAACAACGGCAGGAACACTTTGTGTAGAGTCCTCTACAGGTCTTATTTTTCGGGGTCTACCACGTTTCCTTTTCGCGAGCGAGACGCCATCCTGACTCACAAGCTGAGCTCTGCTGACGACAGGCTTGAAAATGCAAGGCGTTTCAGGTGGGGTTGTGTTATTTGCTGCCTCTTGAGATTTTTTTATAAAGCCCCTGGTCCTGATCCGAGACTGCTTGGTGCCAAAGGGTTTTTCTTCCCCAGTGTCAATGACGGGCAACATTTTGCTGGGTTTCCCTGGAAGTCCAGATGATAGTGCGTTTGAAGACCTGATAGCCACTTCTCTTTCCTTCAATAGCACATTGTTACTCGACAAACTCACTGAACAATTCTTTGTTCCATCACTGACTTTTAAATCTTTGTACGCAGAACAAGAACCGGTGGAGTCTTGTTGATCATTTGTGCGCCTTCTCTTCCTCCCGTCTCCTGTAGAGTCATCATGTCTATATTTGAAACTCTCCTTCAGCCTCCTGGAGTACGATTTTACTTCTGCTGCTGATTTTTTTCCTCTCTTTTTCAAGCTATTCCCTTTGCAACCTTCTGCACTGGTTCCTCTATTTGTTAAATGCAAATCCTTCTCCTGCTGCTCTTGCTTTGACTGGCAGCTGTGATCTGGATCTGGTGATGGAGATGTACTTTTATGACCTGTGCAAATGATGCTGCTAAAGGGAAACTGCAGTGAACCAGCGTTGTCCGAGAGCCAGGGTCTCCTACGTAAGGATGGCTGCTGCTGGACATCGTGTTCAGGGTTTGCTGAGTTGTTGAGTAGAGGCTGACCTTTAGCTGCAGATGAACTTGGCTCTAATGGGGAGAGACGCTGAGGAAGCCGCAAGTCATCCATGCAAGGTGAGGAAAAAGTGGGTTTAGACTGTGTCCCATCTCCATTTGGCAGAGGCAAAAACTCGAGACTCTGTTGATCATCTTGTGAGGATGGTGGCTGAAATGCTGGGTAATGGAGTTTCTGGCCTCTGGTGGAGAAAGCTGAAGACAGGGCTGAGCCTGTGGTTGTTTCTGGATACAGAGAATTTTGACTTTTGAATGGCGGCAAACCCCGGCAGCTCAATCCATCGATTTGCCATAAAGATCTGACAGCTGGGTTGCACTGGGGAGTCGGCTGCTGCTGCTGGATCAACTTGGGCTGGTTTGGAGCTGCAAAGCAACAATGGATACCTAACGAGCAAGCAGAAGGATGACTATCAATTCATCTTAAATACGTGAATTGTAAGCCCTGTATTTTTATAGACATTTTCTGTGACAATCAAAAAATCCAATTAAAAGTACCAATTAATAAGCTCCTGAAAACTGAGGAGGAAGGGCAGCAGGACGGGTAGCAGTGAGAGCACTTGAACTGAGACTTAAGTCAGGTTCAACTCAGTCTGCTTCTGTAATAACATGTAATGTGCTTTAAAAAAAAAAAAAGAAAGAAAAAGGTCCTACTGTGTTACTCTCTGAAAATACACCTCTGCCTTTTTAAAATCAATATAAAAAGGACAGAAGTCTAAAACAGTCGTCTACAAACTGCTCAGCCTCAGCTGTCCCTCCTACTCACATCCAGATCAAATCTGAGCATCTTCAACTGTGCAACATCCAGCTCCTGCACTTTTTTGCCCATCTCCAAACCACAAACCTGCTTTACTCCCAGTACCTCTACTATTTGCAGATTCACCGTTACACCCGTCTCCCTCTCATTCACACACATGTTCTTTTTTTGCCTCTACTGACTTTTTTATTTTTTATTTTATTTCTCTTCTGTCCAGGCTCTCTTCCACCTGCTCCCTGCTCTCAGTTAATTCTTCAAATTCATTTTCTTTGCAGAAACACTGAAAAGTTTAATCCAAGGAACGAAGAACTGTTTGAGGTTTCAGACAAAACAAGGTATAAAAAATAATAAAGACAAACTGTAAGGCTTTACATGTTGTTAAAATGTAACTAAACAAACACAAAAATCACCAATAAATGTTAAATGCTGAACAGTAAACTTCGGTACATTCGCAGTGAGGGGTGGTCAGGATTTTTGAGTCCTTATTCTAAAATTGATCAATGTCTTGTCTCAAAATACTTAAAAACAAACAAACAATCAACCCCAATACTGTTAAGATGTAATACACTACTGCATGCAGAAGGTGGCAGTAATGGACCTAAAAACTGTTTGCTAGCCACAAACAATAACAGGCCAGAAATGAGACCCTGGAGCCTGTGGAGCAGTGAGGAGAGATGCTAAGGAGTCTTTAACAAAAGAATAAAAATACAGAAAACAAAAAAAACTTACTACGGGTCTGTACAACTATTTCATAATGTGATATTAAAAATATATGTGTATTTACAAAGAAAGCTTCTACCTGTCTCCACTGACGTCTGGTTGCTTTGCGACTCCAAATCCTGAAAGAAAGCAACCTCTGCTGCACTGGCAACAGGATCCATCCGACCCTGGGCTGCGTCACCCTGCGAAACTGGGACTCGGCAAACATTGTGGCTCGACTCCAACTTCTTACAGTTACTCTCCAAGCTGGGCAGGATGTTCAGGCTCATCATGACGTCCTCTAACAGCTTCTCTATCTGCTCGTCACACTCGTCCGCAGAGCCCTGCGGCTGAGGCGCCGGCGCTGATTCAAGCTCAGTGTCGGGGTTTGAGGTGAAGCTGCTGCTGGAGAAAGACTGGGATTCAGAGGTGGTGTTGTGGTGTTGCTCTGGTTGTGTGGGAGAGCTGGTTACAGCAGGTGGAAGGTTCTGGATCTCTGGTTTCTGAACAGGGCATGGGGGGACAGGGGAGGGAGGAGGCTTGAGTTCCTCAGCATCTGTCTGTGGCTTTTTGAAAGATGAATAAGAAACCATTAAAACCATTACAAAATATCACCTTTCATTCAAACTTTAAAACAAAGGTGAATTCATCTGTCTGCAGATAAACTGGACTAACAAACTATTTTATTGAGGTGCTTCTCTGAAAATGAGTCCCCAACAGTTGCCTCCAAGTGCTTTATAATGTAGGCGAGGTAATAATAATAATAATACAGAGAAAACAACGACGGTTGAAACGTGATTGTCGGATTAGGGGCGACGGGACAAAGACTTTATTTTACCACTGAAATCTAAGTTTCATATCAAAGTTTGGATTTTCATTCCTCCAGTTGAAGTTATTTGATGAGAGCTGGAAAGGAAGACTGAAACCAGCTAAAATATTTAACACTCACTTCTCTGATCACCACAGTTTGAATAAAAAACGACTTCACTGTTTGCAGCACTCACAGGAAACAAGTGAAGAAAAAGAAATTAACTGGTGATCATGTCATTTTATAAACACTTTTTTCCAATTCCTGTTTTTCATATTCACATTAAACAATTGACAAATTTCTCGACACGTAAATAAAAACAGATACTGCTTTACCATCAAAACATCAGAGATTCTTGCAGTAATCTTTTACTCTTTACCAGGTAAAAGGATGGCAAAGTTTCCACAGAGCAAATATGTCTGCAGTGCTGCTGATCTCAGGGGGAGAACATGATGAAACGCACCTTCTTTCTGGTCGAGCCTGAGGCAACAGCCGAGCTAAACCTGCCCAGCTAAGGTTTTACACCACATTTACATCATACCGCTGCTGCTTACTTCTCACAGAGCACGGAGTGAGACTTTAACGTCTCACCAAACCATCGGCCGGGCCACGTGCACCTCCTCCTCCTCCTCTTCTTCAGCCTACTCTATTCTGCAGAAATGCACCTTCCCTCCTGCGGTCTCTATTCTTGTTGACAAATGGATATTTCTTGTTTCTTGCTTACCAGCGTGAGCTTAAGTTATATAAATGTTTAGTTGTCATGCTTTCATAGGTAATATTTCAAAACATTGCAAAACATCTGGCATCAAAAATAAGCTCCAATGCCAAGCAACAGTCTTCAAGCACATTTCAAAGTATAACAGGTATGATTACTCGTTTCTCAGGTCTCCAGCTGCCTGAGTCTATAACACAGTATAAACAAAGATTAAGAAGAAGAAGCTGGTTATTGTAAGGTTTTGAAAGGGCATCCTATTTTTTTATCAAAATAAAAGTTTTTATCACAGGGAATTCTTCCACTTCATGTTTCTTGATGTTCACTCGATTATGCCGTCTGTCAGACTCAGAACTGGGAATTTAAGTGATACTGAAATGTACTTTCCTAAATACTTCAAATCTCCC
>NW_005187476.1:1636849-1639143 GCF_000239375.1 Pundamilia nyererei | reverse complement strand
CACAGGCCTAAACCTGCAGGTCTGACAGCAGGAGGTGCATCAGTCCAGTTTTCCAAGTGGGAACAGCGTTTACACTGAAATCTGCCTTTGACGGCTTTTTTAGAGCAAATATGAAATTCAGCAGTCTAACTGACACACAATACAAGACAATAACTAC
The DNA here is from genome assembly GCF_000239375.1 of Pundamilia nyererei. Lineage (NCBI taxonomy): Eukaryota > Metazoa > Chordata > Actinopteri > Cichliformes > Cichlidae > Pundamilia > Pundamilia nyererei. Next base: position 1,638,986 of record NW_005187476.1, on the reverse strand, counting down.
ACAACAAACTAACTACAGCCTCCAAACACGCTAAACGTCACTAATGTCTCACATATGAAAACTCGCTCTCTCTCTCTGTCTTTCGCTCGCCTGCTTTCCATCGCGGGTGTCACTCCACTCATCAGTTTTTTGATTGGCTGACATGGTAAACTAACACCAATAGGGAAGGGATGTTTGCCAAGGGAGAGTGTTTGCTAGCGCTGTCTGTAGAAAACGCTGTTTTTACCCTTCTTCACACTGTAAACGCCACTGTTTTGTTCAGAAAAAAACATCGCGTGTATTTTTTCGACCAACCACTTTCGACCCAAGTTGAAATGGGGACTCTGACCTGCCGCATCTTGTAGCTGTGTCGTCTTAAATTGGTCATGTGATTTTGACGCGCCGCCGCGTCCGGCGACCCCAGAGGGTTAAATACCTGAGTCGGTGATGTCAGGATGGACGTCTCATTTGGGCTTTGTACCGTCACCACCTCCCACATCTCTCCTGTCGTTCTTCTCCTCAGCTTCACCTGCACACACATAAGACAAATACAGTTCTGACAAAAACACACAAAGTGAGAAAGGTGTCCAACACATGTGGTGTGACATATAACAAACGAATCCAGAGACAACGAACATACATGATGCCTACACTCAATCCATGAAACGGAACTCCTGCTCACAACACGAAAAGAATACAATTTCTTTTCACCTTGATGGATATCTGTGCGTCTTCCAACATCTCCTTCATCTTGGTTAGATCTTTCACCGCTGCGCTGCATGGTGAAGGACTCTTTTCACTCGAGTTTTCTTTTTCGTTCATCTCATCTCTGCAGACCTGTTGTGGCTGCTCTGCATTTACGCTCTCAGCTGCCGTGCCGTTTGATTTTCCATCCTCCAATCCTGCCCTTTCTCTGGACAACCAGGTGATGCTGTCCCCAGACTCAGATGACTCTTGGTAACAGTCGCCCTGAGCTTCCGAGGAACTGGAATCATTACTGATGGTAGGAAAAGGCACAGTGTCAATGGAAAAAGATGAAGTGGATGTGGGATTCGTTACACTGTCACAAGTTTGGCCAAATGTAGACTCTGCATCACTGGCAACGGCGGGGCGAGGGGTGAGATGTGGAACAGTGATACAAACATCCGGGCTTTGAGCTACAGAGGAGGCAGGCTCCGGATTTCCAAAATCCACTGAATTTTCAGCAATGGTTGCTGTCTGTGTGCCAACAGACACACTGATTTTCTTTCTGACTGGTGAATTTTCCTCTCCCGTGCCCGTCACCTCAGCCTCAACATGTGTCTCCTGTATTTTTAGGCTTCCCCGTCTCTCTCTGCAATTCCCAAGACTCTGCCTCCTTTCCTGGACTTCTTTCGGCCCTCCACCCTTCTGTCCTCGTACAAGGTCTGTGATTCCAAACTGGTGGGCTGCAGCCAGCACATCACTCTTCTCATTGTTTCCTTTTACCTCCAGCACACCAGAGTAAAGCAGACCAACCAGCTTGAGCAGAGTCTGGGCCTTCACGGTCTGGAGCTGGAGCTGACGCTTCTGTCCAGATGGAGGTGAGGGGGAGGCTGAAAGCTTCTGAGACAAGTACGGGCTGAGAGCTGCAAGGACGCAGCTGTGGGTTGGGATTGAGATACCTTTACATAAAGAATAAGTCAGGAGAGAATGACTCAGTTGTGCATTTTGTACATTGTCTTACATCACAAAGAACTTTGTAATTTTCCTTCTTTCTCACCCTCAGTTTGGAGCAGGGTGTCACAGAACTGGGCACTGTTCTGTTGTCTCTGCAGCCCCCCGAGAAGCTGCACCTCATAACCAGGCCACAGGTACCTCTGCATGTCCACATGAGCACTTCTGTTTGAAGTACAAACAGAAGCCGTCTTGAAGCAAAATCAAACAGGCGCAAGAGCATTCGCAGGCAGAGGGAGTTTGCAATTCACATCCAAAGATACGTTTTTAATTTTAAAAAAGGAATATGGTTAACTTTCCAGGGCATGTGTGTGCAAAATTTATGTTTCCCTGCACAACATCAGAGGCAGAAGAAAGACATGGAGAAGAATCCTTAAGTGAGAATTCTGTAACAGCAAACACGGTGGCTGAAGCCCAACCTTCAGATGGAAAAAAGCATTTCAAAGTCTTATTTTTTTAAGCG
>NW_005187476.1:1616173-1636090 GCF_000239375.1 Pundamilia nyererei | reverse complement strand
TTTTCTCTGTATTATCGTAGGGTTGTTCTGTTACAATATAAAGCACTTCGACAAGACTGTTGCTGTGATTTGGTGTTATATAAATTAAATTGAAGTTTTTACAAACTAAATATTTCAGTAATCTCCGATCAGGATCATTCAAGATTTTGTCCATTTCTCCATCAAAGATGATGGTTCACCACAACTCTTACAGGTTTCAATAATGCAATAATGCACTGGGCAGTTATTAACCCAGTTTTCGTCATTTTAGGAATCTCCTGAGTTTTTCCCCTGCTCAGGCCAATAATGTCACCCTTCTAAAATAGAGTAAGATCTTTTCCACAACCCCAGGATACGTCTCCAGACATGGTTGTTTAATAGAAGAGAACCTACTCACTGCCTTAGGTAGGGTTAAATAACCTGCTGCCAGCTAAAACATTAAATCACTGTGATAATTATTTAGTGGAATGGGTGGACAATAGTCACAACCCATTTCTTTGGGTGGTGACTACTTTTTTTTCCAGCTTGGCTATACCATATGGTTCATTAAAGGGCATGTGAATTTAATTTCAGCAAAAACTGGGACACAAAAACTGCTTGTATAGAAACCTTGTTCTTCTTTCGGCTACAATTTTAAGGAGGTCGCCACAAATCATCTGCCTCCAAACAAATCTGGTAAACACTTAAATAGCTTAAATAACATGGGGGGGCCTCACTATCCTATTGAATAAGAGTACAGTCATAAGGTAGTCAGTATTAGCCGACATGGAAAACATTGTATAGAAATTAACAGTCAAATTAAATTAAAAATTGCTTTCAAAGTTTGGCTGATTTGCACAAAAATGAATTATTTGACCAACTTTGCTTAGAATGGCAGGAAACAGATCTTTTGATGATGATTTAAAAAACCCCAAATCAGATTCATGGTAGGGTATTCCTTTGAAAGTACCAAAATATTCCAATTGCTATTTATTTATTTATTTTGCTTTTATTATTGTATTATTGCTTTTATTGTAATTTAAGATACAATTTCGAGCTTTTCTGAATATATGGACGCTAGATAATGGTTTCATTTATTTTCTATTAATCTGAATAATACAGTTTATTTATACCTTTTATCTTTTGAGTTGAAGAGCTTTTCCCCCTAAAATCGAAATGAACATTTCTGAGTAAATTGCTCAATTGCTGCATTCATGGTTTGGGGGGAAAGCCTCACTTTTGACCTCTTCTTATAATTTACTGCAGGTTTAAATTCTTGGTACAACTTGAGATCCTTAATTTAAGTACTAGGTACACCTCTAGATACCTGTTTTCTTCTGACAGTGTAATGAGTCACGGCTAGTTTCCTGTGTGCGGTGTGTACAGAGGTGGTCTCTCTGGCAGTATCACAGCTAACACCGACTCTGGGAGCATGTGGACCACGTGGAGGAGCCCTACAAATTAATTAGCATTAGTGAACTTCACTATCGGCTTGTTACCAATCAGACAACATTTTTATTTGTTTGTCTGTTTCATTTATTCCATTAATCGCAATTTTCTAAACACCTAAGCCGACTTTTTTTTTAACAAAATGCGTTGGTTAATCATCGCTGTCTAGACTTATCCTAGCTAGCTTAAGAGGTAGCTACATGTTAGCACAAAAATGCAAAAAACCAAAACGCCCTTCATTTCGCATAAAATTTTGCCACTTTATTCATAGACTACAACTTAATAATCCTTCCATTCCTTAGAATGAAGGTTTAATTGGCTTAACCTTATTAAGATGGTTAATTCTGGAGTGATTTCTGACACTGTGGCTAATGTAGGTTAGCTTTAAAGTTACACTTACCAAAATCTTCCTGTAGCAGGAGCAGAGGGTTCATGGAGGATTATGTTTATTTTACCCACTGGAGTTAAAGCCAGAAATTAAAGTCGCACAACCATATGCAACACATCGACGCCCATCACGAGTTTTTGCATCCGAGATGGTGTTGCAACGTGATAGCGACACCTACTGACCGCCCTGTGAAATGACACCGAGCGCTGAGTTATTAGTAAGTTTGGTGTCAGCTCAAAGTGGATTCACTTTTAGTTTCATTGGTTTAAAATTTTTAGTTCCAATTTGTTTTGTGATAGTGAAAAAATAAATACATTTATGAATTAAATATGCAAGCTGAAAATCTTTACTGACATATGTGTAGTTTGTTGATAACAAAACGGCGTTAAACAGAATCAGCGGAAACCAAAATGTGTATATATAAGAGGGAGAGTCCTTTTACTTGTGTTTGTGTTCCTGTTCCTTCTTCCTGATGTCGGTATCCATTGGTCATCACCATAACTATCACAACTACGGTCTTCTCCTTGTCAGCCACCACTATGTGTGGTTGGTTGGCCAGTAGCAGATTCTCTGTCTGGAACTTGAAGTCTCACAGGACCAGTCCTGTTGTTCCCAACCACCTTAAAGGTTAAAGGTTGTCGTCGTGGTTATTCTGCCAATGCTTCACAGCAGAAGGTGAAAAAACATTTCAAGTCACAAAATATGCAGAATTATGTGGAATATGGCAAATAATAAAAAAAAAAAAAAAAAGCAAACGCAACAAAAACAACTTTGGATTAAAAACAAAAAAGGAAATAAGATGGATGTTTCCCCTCAGACGCCAAAGGTTTTGTAGATGAAACAGCAGCAGAAACAAAGGAGACTACATGAGTAAAGGGAATAGTGCTGGCTCTAATGTATGCTCTTTAAGTTTACGCAGTGAGGGCATCAGGAATGTTGCTTTCAAATGGAATTTATCCTTCACATTATAAATGGCTCAGAATTAGTGTCCCAATTTTAATTGGCTGGAATTTGGTCACCTGACTCGCAGCCATGTGGAAATCCTACAGTGTCACTTAAAGTCTGGACCATTTCCTTCTCATGCTTAATAAATTACTGCTACTTAATTTCCTCAATGTTTTTAAAAGTAGAAAATACTTTTTTTTGTAGTCTAGTTTTTATTACCCCCACTTTCAACTATAATAACCACAAGTAAATGATACTGAGTGACTACAAAAATCATAAACATCTCTTGTTCCCATTTAAAAATAAATAAATAAATAAATAGAATCTGAAAAAAGAAAACACAGGCACTGAGAAATAATTTTCTTTTTTATTAAAAACATTATTGCTAGTTACATAATTCATTCATAAATGAGAATGTGTAACTTTAAGAGCCAAGGCAAAGAGATTACATTAGTCAACAATCTGGTTTTTTCCTTCCCATTAGTGTATCTGATGATGGCATTGGAGGATTTCTGTTCAGCTAACTTGGTTTTGCTTTCAATTAAGACAAACTGTTTTCAATCAAACAAAAAATGAAAAAAAAAAAAGATTGCATATGCATTCACCCAGAGCACCCAAAACAATTGAACCCAAATCAATATATATATAAAAAATAATAATACATAAAACCATTAAAATTAACAAATATTCTCTTGTATATATAGTTTAAATGTGCTTTTACTTTTTTCTTGATTTTATCTAATAGATTCTGGTCTATGCCTCTCTTTCTAACACTAGCCCTCGCTCGCTATCATTTTCATCTTTCAGTCAGTCCAATCTTGAAGACAGCTCGTTAATTTGAGAAAAGGAGGCTGTCATATTTCAACTGGCATGAAAAAAGGAGGTTAAAAAAAGAAAAGAAAAATCACACTTTACAACCCCGTAGTGCTTCTTTTAATCATCCACGCAGTAAGTATCTACATCTCACTCGGCACTAAGAATAAGCATTCCTCTTCAGAACAAACATCGTACTAAAGAAATGTGGGCAAAAAAAACAAACAGACAGCACTGTGTCGATCTGTAGTCTTAAAGCCAGGCAGGTTATGGATTTGTGAAGCAGTGAGTTACACAGAACTCAAGAGTTTAATTAAAAAATAAAAAAAATCCAATAACATACAAGATCGCATATTCTTGCAGAATAAAAACTTCTGAGTTCTATATACAGTACTCCCAAATTGTACGCTGCTGTGAAAAAACAAAACAAAAAAAAACAACAACTTGACCAGTTACCCAGGTCACGCTGGACACACCCATGAGACCCATCCTGAATAAGCGAGGCACTCCAGTTAGCCCACGATTAAAGACAATCTTGCATATGTACACATTCATAAGATTATGGACCTGCAGATAAGGAAATGCGCCCACCGGATCCTTGAGATATCCACTAAGAATTACCAAGAAAAAGGGGGGTGCATTTAACAGAAAGATCACTTTAGAAATTGCCGTCTGTTCCAACAAGGAGGAGGAGGAGAATCATTCGTCTGCTTTATTTCTGGCTGTATAACTAACCTTGTACAGTTGTGGATCATCACAATCAAATGCAGAAAAAAGCAGCACGCCCGTGCATCTTTGGGCTGTCACCAACACAAGATGCCAACAGAACAAAGCGGATGACAAGTTTTCAGTGTGGCTGCTGGAGAAAAGTCTGAGTGTGCCATGTTGCGCGTTAGCAGTGGCAGTCACAGCAGTAGCAGTGTCATTTGGCACGCGTACGTAACTAAAAGTACACAGCAAAGCGAGTAGAGGAACAACCGCTACCAAAACAGAAGCAGAAGCTGTACACATATCTAATTAGACAGATAAATACAAGATCCCAGCGGTAGGAAATTACTCATATTTTGTAGTGTGTGACCATTAAGGAAAGAGAGAGAGAGAAAACCTTGATTTCTTCGAAACAGAGTGTGTTAGCCATTTATGGAAAATCTCACCATAAAGTGTCCTGATATGATTCCAACAGTTCCTTTTTAATTAGTTTAATTAGTCTTTGCTCTGACCTCCGAGAAAATACCAAAGAAGCCACAGTCTCAAAGAAAGAGAGCATTAGTGTTGTCCAAGCAAGCTGTAGTGCTGATGAAGTGGTTTTGGAGTCAAGTGGTCGTAGTGTCACATCCGGCTGTCCACAGGGAATGCAGAGCATCGTCAGTTTTCCATATGGTTTCATTCGAGTGTTTGAACTGCAATGGAGGAATGTAACAGAGAGACAGAGGGAAGAAGAGAAGCTGCAAGAGAGTGAGTGTAAAGGATGAAGTTTAGTCATGTCGGTAGTGTAGCGGTAGTCCCCCATTGTCAGTTCAGCAAGGGCAGTAAGTGGGAGGAGGCTGTCGTCTTGTGATGCACACAATCAGTTTTTCTGCAAGAGAAGAAGAAGTACAAGTGTGTGAACGGATCACATGGAGCGGCTAAGGGCGAGGCAGCCATGCCTGGGTGGAAAGAATCACACTTTTAAAGAAAAATTCATTATTTAAAAAATACAATACAGTGAGTAAAAACGTTACTTAACATTGGACAAAACGAAAAATTACAAACTGTGCAAAGCAGAGGTAACAAAAAATATGTGTATATAAGATCCAAGGAACCACAAAAAATAAAGATTTGACACTTTTCACCAGCAGGGGGAGCAAAACAGTCTAAAAATAGTAAAATGGAAGCTCATTAAAAATCCAAATCACAATTAGAAACGCACAAATATTCACAAATCTTACTACAAAACTAATATTAGGCCATGCGGTGAGTTGTGAGAGCAGCCAGTGGGACACACATACCATGCGGTGACATGCAGTGTGACACAGTGGGTGTAGCCTAACCATCGTAAGAATCCATTAGAGGCAAGGAGGCCTGCCTCTCCCCATACATCCCTCCCTGGGAGAGAGAGACAAAAAGAAAGAGGAGAGAAGGACAGATAAAGATGAGGAGAGATAAGAGTCCAAAGGAGTGGGTGAATAAAGAGGGTTTAGTGTGAAAATCCAAAGAGGAGGTGAGTAGACACAGAAGGGCGAAAAGTGGAGGGAGTTCAGGATGACGAAAGAAAGAAGAGTTGCGACATGTTAGTGCAATGTTAGGTCCTGTTTTAAGGTTGGAAAAAAGGGACAAGGGTGAGAAATAACGCACAAGATAAAGATCAACTCCTGTGCTGTACCGAGACATGCATCAACATGCTGCCTGTGGGTGTGTGTGAGAACATGTCCATTCACACGGTAACTTTCTGGGAAACCAGTGTGTGAAATTAACACCATTAATAGTTTTTGCCCTTTACATTCATTGAACAACAACTTTAGCAGCTTGTGAGAGCGCAGACTGAACTCAGATGGCGCCTAAAGTCAGGTGAAGCACTGCAGCTATAGCACAGCTCGGTGATTTTGGCTTCTCGGATCAGCAATCCTCAACCCCAAAATATTCCATTTATAATCAAAAACAACAACAAGGTGTGAACTGGCTAGATAACTTTAAAAATTAAGTGAGCACTACGTTACATTGGGGTCAGGAGAGAGATGTAGCAAAGAGCAAAGTGCATGTTAGGAGTGAGGCAGTGAAATTCTCAGTAAAGGTGCAGACATGCGGGCTTATGTCTCTAGGCAAAGGTGTGAGGAGTGTCAGTGTGTGTCATGAGGTTGGCCGATACCTGATCTAAATCTTTGTCAGTAGGTCCGAGTGTGTTATCCAGAGTGTTCCTTCTCCCCGTCTGGTCCAGTGTGGAGTAGGCATCTGAAGAGGAGAAGCACGTGTTTAATTGGTACTTCCAATAAATACACAAAGGGCGTAGAATATGGAGCTGGCAGGAAAGAGAAAAAGAAGAAGACCGCAGAGGAGATTTATGATGTAGTGAAGGAAGACATGCAGTGGGTTAGTGTGACAGAGGAGGATCCTAGGGACAGAGGCAGATGGTCCGCTGTGCTGACTCAAAGGCAGCAGCTGGAGGTCAGTGATGACTTGATGCCAATGAAAGCAAAGGCATGTCGGACAGCTCTTCTGTCAGTTGTATCTGTTTGTGTGTTTTGTGTTTGCACACTTGCCTGGTCCCATGTCATTCATTGGAATCATTTCCCGGTCACTTTTGCCACCTGTGTGTCAGAGAAATATTAAAACAGTCAGAAATACATGTATTGCTCTGTAATTCTAAAGAATTAAGTCGAGACAAATACATTTTTTAATGCAACCAAAGTGCTCAACAGGTAAAAAATAAATAAATAAACAACTAAATAAATCACCACAACTAAAACAAAAGTAAAAGCAAATGTCCACATTCAGTCTACTTTGAAATTCAAAGAATGAAACTGTTTTTAAATCAGTACTAAAAATGTCCTGTGTTGACATTTCAACAAAAATTGCCACACACTTCTGGAGGCCCGGTCCCTTCTATACCTTAAACCTGACCTCAGTACTCAGGGAGGAGTCAGGCGGGTCCCACACACACAGTAAAAAACAAAAACATGCAAAAATCACTTAGAAAACTGACTGGGAGGCAGTGCAGATCAAATATGCTTTCACTATTCTTGAAAATTCCCCATGTGGCAAAGCTGTAAATGTAATGAATCGAAAGTTGGCTGAGATGAGTAACTCCATATCAGCAAACAGCCCGTTATCATTCTGCACAATCAACTTCCGAGTTGCATTCATGCAGAGGAATCATTCAGACTCAAGTTTAGAGAGATCTAAGACGGAAATTATGTGAAACTCTGAATAGATACTTAAAAGGCCAATTTGAATAACAACTAACACCACTACATAATTTATTTTATAAAAACAAGAAGACTGGTAACAATCATTACACTGAAACCTTTTAAGCAAAGTGGCGGTTATTTTGACTCCTACCACTGACCTTTGTCTATAAGCGGCAGAGTGCTTTCCTCATATCCGTTGGGTTTGTTGGTGGGAGGGTTTAAGTTGACCATGAAATCTGTCTTCTTCCAGCCATCCTTTTCCAAAGTGCGCCGCAGGTCCTTGTAGCCCCAAACTGTCTGCAGCACTAGGCCGGCTCCACGCACCTCTCGATCTGAACGATTACTAAAGACGAGAGGGACAGAGAGGGAGAAAGGTGCAATTTATGAAAATAACCCGTTATAGCAATTTCAAGATGCTCTAAAACGTGGACAGAAAAAAAATTATCCAAATGATCTGTATCCATCTGTCACTGCGTACCCATCCTTGTTGATGAGCACCAGTCTCTCGATGCCATTAGCAGCCCTGAGAGTCTTGGCTGCTTCCACACTGGAGCCCAGCACCTCATGGAGCGTGCTCAGTATAGACACCACCGTCTCTTCTGACACTGCTCGCACTGGCTGACTCTGACCAGCACCAGGCAGGTTATTTACCAGGTTAGGCACCGCATGTTTACCTGACAACACAGGGAAGATTAAGATTGCAGCATACTTACAACTGCTAACACTGGTATGTAATAAAGCTGGGGATTTTTCTTTAAACTCTGGTTAAAACCTTTTTACTGAAGCTCAGTTAGACAAAGAGTTAAATGTGTCACCTAGTAGCTCTTTGTTTCGTCCATCAATGGCCAGGTTGCGAAGGGCTCCGGACATGGCTCGGACTACGCGGTCGTTGTTATGAGCCAGCTGCTCCGTCATCATGGATAAACCTTTCTCCCTGCGCACCAAGGCACGGATGCATCTGCCATACTACAGACACACAAAGTGCTTTTATTGATTTAGAAGACCATCTTAACGACCATTGCTGCTAAATCTCGTGCTTGGTTTTTAACAGACTTTTCACTCAGTGGGTTACCGTTACCTGTCAAACGCTACTTACACAGGGTAAAATAAGTATTGGATACATCACCAATTTTCTAAGTAAATATATTTCTAAAGCTGTCACTGATATGAAATTATCACCAGATGTTGATAGCAACACATCCACTCCACACATGCAAAGAAGTCAAAGATAGATGTTCGTGAACACACCGACTGAAATTCATTTAATACTTGCTACAAAAGTGGTTGGTGATGACCGCTTCGAGATGTCTCCTGTAGGGAGAAACTAGTTGCAGGTGTGATTTTGTGCCAGTCTTCTACAAAAGCGGTCTTTTGAAATCTAAGCTTTAGTTCTTTCTAAAGGTTTTTAGTTAGATTCAGGTCAGGCGATTGGCTGGGCCATTCTAGCAGCGTTATTTTTCCTTCTCTGAAACCAACCATGAGTTTCCTTGGCTGTGTTTGGGAATATTGTGTTGCTGAAACGCCCCCCTCCCTCGTTTCATCTTCATCATCCTGGTAGATGGCAGCAGATTTTCATAAAGAATATCTCAGTTTCCATCGATCCTTTCTTCAATCATATGAAGCGTGCCAGTACCATTTGCTGAAAAACAGCCCCATACCATGTTGTTCCCACCTCCAAACTTCACTGCTGTTGTGGTGTTTTTGGGATGAGTTGTGGTGCCTTTTGACCTCTAAACATGGTCTTTATTATGGTACCAAAAGAGTTCCATTTTAGTCGCATCTGACCAGACTACGTTTTCCAAGTATTTCACAGGCTTGTCTAAATGCTGTCCACTTCTGTATTATGGCTCCAACAGCGCATCATGAGCGGATCTTAATTTTGACTAAGTAGCAGAACTGCTTTCTAATTACTGATAGATTTCAGGCGTGTCATGATGTTCCACACCTCCCTTTCTTCAGGAGTTCAATACCTTTTCCCTCTGTCATTTCTAATTATTGCACATAATAATTTAGGGACACCTACAGTTTGATTTTTTGCATGTGTGGACTGGATGAGTTGTTACCATCCAGTGAGTTGTTGCTTTTGATGTAAGAGAACTAGCAGCTCGGAGACCCTCTCAAATAACTGGGTTTATCACCCTCTCTCTAAAGCTGAACCCAACCTTCAGAGGAAGCTTGTTTCTGCTGCTTTGACCTGTAGCCCTAGGCCATATGTAAGCATAGGAATGTAGATCAACCAGTAAACCAATACTTCAGCTCTTTAGGTGGAGTGTTGACTAAACAAATACCACTGTGATTTTTCTCATGTGCACAAAGTCAAAATAATTGTGTGTTACATTACAGATAACCTCTAAGAACAGACAAATCTAATACAAATCCTCATATAGAGTGTTTACTAATGTTCCTGAAATAATCTTTGATTGCAATGACTAATGTTAAAACAGCACCATTTATTCAGAGTTCCCAACCTGGTTTATTTACTTAGCACATAAAGTTCTGGTACTGTAAAATCGAAAAAGATCAGTATAGATGGCATTTCTTACAGTCCAGTGTCCAGCGCACAGGTTCTGAATAGCTCCAGCTGAAGCTTCCAACACTGTGGCGTTTTGGGACTCCTTCACCAGAGACATGTAGATGCGAACCACCTCCGGCTGATACAAGAGCTCATAGCCTACAGGAAACAGGCAGAGAGTGGACACGTGTGTGATGGGAACATTGATAATGTAACAGGTCCTTCATAAAGAAATAATCTTTCAGGAGTATAAAATACAGACATATTAATTATTGAACAATATGTGCAGGGATATGTTAAGTAGTAATTCTTGAAAATCAAACAGGATAAGTGTTCCTGAATGTGGTATCAAGATGGGAGTGATATCTATTCTTTATCCAAGTACACAGACGGTTTTCTTTATGCCACCCTCCAGATAAGAACACAGCAAACGTCTATACTATCATCAAGCCGATAGGCACTCTGTAAGGGCTTCAGTAGAGACAAAACAAATGGTGCCCAACTGTCTGCTCATTAAGCTCCAAAAGCCTTGGACAGAAGATCTTCCTCCGAATATTAACTCTTAAAACAGCAGAGACGATTGATGGAGAAGCAGAAGACTCACCAGCGCAGGAGGAGCCTGACCACTATCACACCTACATTTGTCATAGTATAATAAATCTTCCTTTCCATCAAACCCTGCGATAGAGAGAACGTCTCTGTTGTGGTGTCCTGAAAGCCTCTTAAAGCACAGCGAGTCCAATCAGAGAAAAGGGCAGAGATCCCGTGTGTGTCTGTCTGTGAGATTGTTTCCACATGAATGCAAACAACATCCACTACTCCTAATCTCCCATGAAAAAGTGCACAACAACAACAGCTCATTCCAGAAGCACGTTATGATGACGTATGAAGTCGAAAACGACAAGAGAGGCAGAAATCTGCAAAACTTTCAAAAAGCAAAGGCTGTAACTCATTTCCTTTACTGTCCACATCCACATCCTGTCTTTCTTTTAGCGCTCACATTGGCTGCCCTTACATGACCACACTGCTCAACAGGACATCATCTCAGGAGTATTCATGGTCCAGATTTAGATTTTTGTCCTGTAGATTATTCTAAGCTGTATTGCAATAACGGTCGTGTGTCACAAAATTCTGTTTCCAAATTCTAATTACAGAAAGTATACTATAATCAATGCATCACCAATTGTTGATGCATTATTGCCATTTGCAATCAAAAAGAGTGGTCTTCTGAGTCCATGTGGATGGAGCGAGGTACAGCTTACATCAAACTGCGCGTGCAGTAGCAAAGCCAGAGCAAACTACATTTTCAGAAGTCCGAGCGCTTTATCAGTTGACAACATATTTGGTGTCAAAAAACCCCCACCAAGTTTACCTGGCATTTGTAACAAATAAGAGATAACTCAGGTGTACTATGACATCCTCTCTACATGTCTGCCTGTGAATGGAGCTGTGGCAAACAGTCATCTAAAGGTGGATTACGTCTGAATGAGAGACCGCTGTCACCACAACACGTTCAGTGTTTTGAACCCCCTTTCTATAAAGGCTTAATTCAATAAAAGTTGTTCATAGAGCCTTTGCTTACCTTGAGCAGGTGAGGTCCTTTTTGGAATGTCTATTGTATCATCAGCTGTATCCTCATCTTTCCTTCCTGGAAGCAACATTAAACATTAACATCAACAAAAATGCCAAAACAATCTGCTGTTGACACCGAGTGTGATGGCTGTTTCAGACTGACACATGCGCTGTTAGTACATGTGTTCTGATTTGGTTAGACACGTGCTCGTCAGGGCAAACACAAAGATTTAAAAACTACAGTGCACTTTCTACAAGTGTTCCGCTATTAAGAAATAGGTCATGTTAGTGCTAGTAAAACATTTCTGTTATCTAAGCCATGATCCTACTGCACCCACTCCAAGACAAAAGTACAAAGCAGAAGTAAAGTGCATAGCCAGGTAAAGAAAGCTTACCTTTGGAAAACCACTCATCTGCAGCCAGGCCGAAGGAGGATGTAGGGCAGGGAGGGGAAAGAGAAGAGCAGCAGAACAGGAGGAAGAGAGAGCATTTAAGTAAAAAGGAAAGCAGCCGTAATTGAGTCACTCAGTAAACACCTGTTTACACCCCAAAAGCAGCACTGCCACCACACAGAATCAGCATGTGACATGCCATGTATGAAGGCCAGATAAAGCAAATGCAGGGAAACGCCCAAACCAAACAAGTAATTTCATATTCACATAAAATTGTACATCAAATGTATTAATAACGTACAAGTGTAGAGTAGCTACAAACACATAATAACTACCTGCAGCAGCCTGAGTCAAGTTGTGCCCTACCACCTCACCACTCACTCTTATATCATCAGTCACTATCTTCTAAAAGTAAAGAGTCAAATCAGAAATAAAGGGGAAAAAATAAAACTAAAAAACTAAACATTTGACATATTTATACCAGCATTAACACATGGTTGTTGCAATTGACTTTGTAATACAAAGCCAGCAAATTGTAGTGGGGGCTGTAGTCTGACAAAAACAAATCAATACTCTCTGTGAAACACAAACAGAGCAGCTGAAGAGAGGATAAGATTTCTCTAAGGGGGGGGAGGGGTTCACATTCCTGTGCTGATGACTGGCTTTGTTTGTGTAATGTGTTTGTCTAAGATTGTGTGTATGTGCAAGTATCAGCTCAGTGAGATGATGTGACCTCACCAAATGCTCTCGATACTGAATGAAAACTACGCTATCTCTGTCTGTCTAAGGCACACACCTTTGCTCTTGCGGGAACCGAAGCAACTGCCCTTATTGCTGGAGTAGGCGGGGCCTTGGTGGTTTGGTGTGGCCTCCAGGTAGCGCTCAGGGTTGGGGATTTCACGGTGCACTTGGTAGGACAGGTTCCTCAGCAGACACACACAGTTCTCTGTCAACTGCAGAGATGGAGAGAAAGTTAAGAATCAAAACGCCACTTTTCTCATTGTAAATTCACAGGTAAATGTTACTGAACACACAAAAGCAACAAGGATCACACAAAGGTGTCAAAGGATTTAATCAATCAGAAATCCACATACCTTATTGTCCACATCTTTACAGTCAATCTGGGACTTGACAATGTACATGAGCGAGTCGACCAATCCCGTGCACTCCCTGAGCTTCCTCCTCGCCTCACTTCGCTCTGAACTCACATTTCTTTAATCGAGAGGAAAGTGAAAAAGAGGAGAAAGAAGAACGCAGATTAGAAGAGGTTAAAGGGGAGCGGAAGGAGTCTGCTATAGTGACTACAAAAGGATTCCAGCACATAATGCCCGAGCACACCCCCATTAAGTTTGAATGAAACTCCTGTTAAATGTACTAGTTTACAAAGAGAGTACAGTTTGACAAGATCGAGTTACATCTCTGGGCCAATTTTCTCAACTGCTCTCTGACTCAGCCGCACTTAAAAGATTCAAGAGAGCTGGAAAACTGAGTGTCGTGGCCTTTCGTCTTTTATGTTTCCCGTCGGCAGACACACCCTTTCACATAATACCAGGACACATTCTCTTTCACTGCACAGGGCACTCATCTGACTTCACTACATAGTTTGAGAAGTTTATTTACATGCTGCGGTAGGCACACATTTAAAATAAAAAATGCTGACCGAATCAAATCAGGACAGCGGCAGGAAAAAGAAAAAGAGTGTCCCGGTTTTCAAAAAACAACGCTTGAAATTTGCTAAACTTATTTCAAACAAACGGAAAAAAGCAAGACAATATCTATTTACATATGTAAATAAAATAGTGTTTGACCCTAATCCTCTTCACTAACCTTAGCTATAAAAGAAGCCACATAAGGCAGACATTAAACATGTGTGCCACTGTTCACGATATGCCTGCATGACTTCTGGAGCCATAAAAGTTTAACTCTGCCTTCCATCTGTCGTTTACAGTTCGACAGTGAAGTGACACGAAATCATAAAGTGAAACTAAAGGTTAGGTTTACAGTCACAGAGATGAATATTTTCAGGAAAATCCACTAAGTATTAAAACTTAAAGGAGGAATTTCCTGAGGAAATATAGTCATTAAATACTCTGCAGAAAACAAGTTCTCTGTCAAAGATCTCCTACAAGTCTTGAATTGGAAAAAAAGAATAGCTTTAAACAGAAATGACACACTCATCGTTTCAATGACCCATATGTAGATAGTGGCTACCACATGCCCAAAACTGGCTATAATTTATACTATAATTAAGGCACTCATATTGCTGCGTATATACATATCCATTAAGGCAAAACAAACTGCACTCATAATGACCTTAAATTAACCATTAAACCCATCAGTGCAACTGAAGCTTCACTGACACAAAATCTCTGCACAACACTCCCCGTCTATTTGGCAACAATGAAGAGAGCGTTCTTGTTTGTCTGAATATTGTTAAGTGGAATTAGAAATGGACAAAAGCTTGTAGGAGCTTGGCATTCCCACTCCGTGTGAGCTCTACTCTTCAACTGGTCTGAACAACGTGAGCAGAGAAATTGCAGAGTTTGGCTGCAGGAAGGCCAATTACAACGTGCTACAATTGTCTGGGTCAAAAGGCGTAGTGACCCAGCACTAACTATGTCACAAACATGCTAGTACAACCGCCCAATTTTTAAGAGATTGTTTAGCTCTGGCATCTCCTGCGTAATGTCAGGCTGAAATTTTGAATTTATTCATTTAAAAGGGACAGTGCGGTTTAACATAGTTCAAGTGCAAGACATGAAACTGATGTACCGCACATGGGTTTATAGCTGCTGCTAATTTTCAACAATTGTCTCTTGTTGGGCTTACAATCTAAATAGATACATTTTACAATAAAACATACATTTTCATAAAACCATATTACATCATAAATACAATTACAATTAATAGACAATAATTTAAAATAAAATTAAAATCATTAGTTAAAATGACTACAACTTTGATTTCCCTTTAACCACACTTTAACCTTCAGTGTAAAGGATCTAATGTCTGTAATCAATTTGATATCGGTTGGAAGTGTGCTCCACAGGTAGCAAGCCTTTATAGAAAAAGCTGACTGACCGAATGTAGATCTGCGATATAATATCTTGCAGTTGCCGTTCACCTTACTCCTAGTAATACGATTACTATCTTGTCTCTGGATGTATCTATTGAGACACTCTGGGGCCACCCTATTTATACATTTAAAAACTAATTTAAGAAAACACAGATGATTAAAACTCTTAAAACTAAGTAGATTATATTTCTTTAAAATGTGACAGCGATGCCACCGAACAGATTTTTTTTATCCATTATTTTTAAAGATTGGTTATATAAGGATACCACAGGCTGAATTGTAGATGGTGCTGCTTGGGTCCAAACTGTCATACAATATGAAAAATGAGAAAATATCATAGAATGCATAAATAACTGAGCTGCTGAAGTGGGTATATAGTGCCAAGTTAACTTAAAACAATTCAGATGCTGTCCAGACCATTTCTGTAAATACTGAACTTTCTAAATCCTCAAGATAAGATGCGTTTCCACACCTGCAAGTAACCCTTTTATAATTAGACTTATGGCTGAGGGAAATCACAGATAACAGAGACAGGCCTGAACATACTGTTTATACTAGAAAAGTCAATGCCCCACTGTCCTCTGCTTGCCCCCCCTCCCAGTAATCTCTGAAATTCCCTTCCTGTCACCCCACCCTCCCCTCCTGATAGCTCAGTTACTGGGCAATTTTTCTTTTCTTTGATATATAACTGACATTTAACCCAGAAGTGTTTATATGTACTAGTAATTAGAGTAAGAGTCTTTAACATGAAAAATATCTTTGATGCATCACTCCAATATACTCACTTTTTTAAGTCTGAATTTTTGAATCTGGAGTTTTTGTTCCTTCTACAGAAAAGATTGTTTTAATTAAAACATGCTTCTCCTACACTTGTATGTATTTACACATAGCATCTTATAAAGACCAAGTAAATAGAGCTCTGATTTTTTTTTTTTAAAAAGAAAAAAAGTTTTGAGTTTAATCTGACTGAAGACATTTGTCTTCAGTATTTTTTTTATTATGACTCTACCATCATTCTCCATCTTCACTATGCCTACTCCATGATGCATTTCCTGCTCTTCTGCTCTGTTAGCGCATCATTGCTTCCATCCTCCCTCACACATCCCACTGCTCTGTCAGTCTGTTGACCTGGCAACTTTCCACTTTCTTTTCCCAGCTACATATCTTGCGTCTCTAATGTTGCTTCCATCCTTCCTTTGCTCCATACCTCAGGCAGCCTGCTGTGTTGGTGAGGGCAGTCTCCCATTCAAGATGTCTGGGCTTGCAGTTTTCCTCCCCACCACCTGCTCCGTTGCTCCCTCGCTCCCAGCCTGAATGGGGAACCATCACCTCGTCGGAGAGGGCGTGCAATGCATGGTCCACAATCTCCATTTTCACAGAATCATGAGACGACAAGTTCCACAGCGTTCCTTCAGGGGAGAAGAAGAAAAAAAGTGTTTTTTTAAAACATACAAAAAAAAAAAAAAAAAAAAACAAACCAGACGAGAAGATTCAGTGAGAATTTTGCACTTTTCCAGCAACTGATATCACTGGGAAATTCTTAAAACTTTGTAAATATTGTTTTCTATAAAGCACAAATATATTATTACTATAATGGACTGAACCTTTGTGTGGTGGCTACACATGCAAGTGTGACTGGTCCCAAAGGAACAAGGAAGAGTCTGTGCTGCCTGACTCAACTGAAATGATTGGAATCACCCAATGACTGATTTTTGCACATTAGTATAACAGTTGTCATCAATATTGGAGTACTGTAACACCTCGGTGTGTGACAGAAAATAAGAAAATATGCAATACACCCACTTTATTTCCACACAAGTTTACATACATCCTACAGTCAGTTCAGGGTTTTTCTTGGCTCAAGCAAGCCTTTGTGGGGTGACTACGCTGGCTTACTCAAAAGAAATGTAAGTGTTTTTCTTTTACATCATAAAAAGTTGAGTTTAAGCCTGAGTAAATTAAACATTAAAAACACTGGTTAAAGATTTATCACAGCCTTCGTAACATTTTCTTTGGGGGAGGGCCAATGTTATCCATGAGTGCCAACATTTTTTATATGCAGGATATACCCTGTGGACTATATTTTGATCATCATCAAGTCTTCTTGTGTTTTAAACTTAAAAGTACTGAAGGTTTCTGCAAACTCAGGAATCCTATAGCAAATGAACAAACAGAGCCCTTCCAAAAAATATTTTAAAAATGCTGGGCTGGCTAATAAGTAAGCAAGAGCTACATTATTTCTTTTTGGCACAATGCCAACTTGATGTGGCTTTTGATCCCTCTTAGGTTCAAGACATTGCCTGTCCAAGGTTCATTTGCTTTACTTTTGGTTGCATCACTCCCTCCCTTTTTCTGCCTCCTGCAACAGAAGACTTTCCTCCCCCCCTCCTCGATAGTTTTTCCATATTTAGCTACCAGGAGTTTCCATGGAAAACAAAAGCCCTACCGACTTACTATTTTGGTTGTGCAATGTGGAGATTTGGTCCCAGAGGCAGACAGAGCTGCACTGTGAAAGCGAAGCTAACATCATTGTCACATTAAACCTTGGCAGTGTCATCAATTCTACAGCCATAACATTATGAAATAAATGTTGATTGCACAATGAAAAGCAACAATGTAGCCTATTGCCCATTTAAAATGCACAGTTTAAATAAGGTTGTATGACAGTTCTATGTATTAGTACAAACGTTAAATAGACAATCTGTTTTAAATCCTGACCTGACAAAATTTCTCTTTCCTTTGTGTACATTTTATATTAAAGTTTATCTTGGTGTAGGATTGTGGAGCTTTTGCAGGGAGCTGCATGGTTCTTGGTGGGATTGCTGCCAGTTGGCTAAATTACTTCTGTTGGGTTGCAAAGTCATGTCCAATAGCTGTCCAACTGGTGGCAATTGTCAGCTTTATCTAGTATGAAAAAGCTAAATTGGCACACATTAACTAAATTAATAATAGCCACCTTAACAGAAGTAAACAACCACACTGAACAAGACTGAAAACAGAGCCCAGGATCTCTATGCACCGTGTACCTGTGATAACGTCTGTCAGATCCTGGTCATGAGTCTTCCTCAGCAGCCTGATCAGAGCCGGGACGCCATCGCAGTTCTTGATGGCAATCTTATTGTCTTGATCTTTGCCATATGAGATGTTCTTTAGTGCGCCACAGGCTGCGTAGTGAACCTGTAACATATACAAGCACAGATTAATGGGCCATCAGCCACGATGGAGTGGTACTTGAAGGCATCGATTTCAAATGCATGGAGAGTGCTAGCAAGAAACAGTCATGACCTCGAAACTGTACTACACGCATTAAATAGGTCTTGGCAGAGCTCCTCATACGAGTAATTACTACAATTAGTGGTAAATTAGCAGGCTGCATTTTGTACACATTTACACATTAAAGAAATGTTAAAGGGGAGCTATTATGTTCATCTCAAGACTCATAGTTTTGTTCTTGGTCTCCACTGGCATAGCTTTTCATGATGCACAGTTTAATTAATTATATATAAGGAAACTTTTTTTTTTTTTCATCCAGTTGCTCAATTTTACTGGATCCTTATATATTAATATTTTTCAGAGTTAGGGAAAAACAAACAAACAACCAAAAACCTATACATGCTGCCGGTGTTCTGGGAATCCATCCTACCTCACAAAGTAGGGTAGGATCGGGTAGGAAACAACTACCCATTGTTTCTGCATACGCTGCGCATGCAGACAACACAAAACCCAAATTTACTTCATTTTTAAAGCCATTGTGAATATTTGTTATGGTTAGGGTTAGTCAGAAGTCACCATCACATTATCATACGGGTAGGACGATTTGCCAAAGTAGATGTATATAAGGTATGTCTAAAGCTGCTAAAGTAATAGATGGTAGCAAACTAAGCTAACAGTTTATCTGCATAAAGACTATTTGTAACTGCGTTATATTTCCATTTCTAAATGTGTTTCTATTGTGGTTGAAATGCAAACAGCCTCTTAATTTCACTTTAATGTGGCTACAATTCTTTCTGACAACAAGAAAGCATCATCATTGGGGATGACCACAAGCTAGCTTGTGGGATGCTAGCTTGTCCAAGAGAAGTAGCCTAAATTTCAAACTTGGCATCTTTAATTTGAGCAACCACCTTTATCACAGTACATATTTGGTTAGAATATCAGATATTTACAACATGGTAATTATGGCCCACAAATATACAATACTTCAATAATAGTATTTATTAGTGCCATTATACCTCAACTATTACTTTGTTTTGTGCATTTTGTCTGTATTAAAACTTGTATGTATTATATAATAATAAATGTATGGCTAATAATGTGAAAACCTACAGAAAAAGAAGAATTGCACAATGGTTTGCAACATTAGAACATTTGTATCTGATTTATAATCAATGGTGGTGAACTCTGGTGTTTATGACAGAAAAAAATAAAAATGAAAAATGCAATACTTCCACTTTATTTCCACTAAGTTAACAAACATCCTAGAATTTTTTCTCCGCTGTTGCTTTGAAAGTTGTAATAGTCTGCATTCCTGGACCATTTTTTCATTATATTATAATGTGGACTCGTTTTTCCATACACACAAACTTATTGGATGGACTCTTTAAAACCACTTTCAAATGTTTAGAAGATGCATTTGCAGTGTGACCCATTTCCTCAGTCAGCAAGTTATCGCGCACACACACACCAGACTTCAAACCTGTCACTGGCCACGGAGCACGAAATGTGAAATTAAGATGCTTCTTTGCCTCGGGACTGGAATGCATGATGTGGTTTCCTTGGTAGTGCCCTTACAAACATCAGCAAAATTTTGCCACAACTAGACCGAAATGAAAGGGAACTGGAGAAAAACCACTGAATGTTTCGGCCAAAACCGGATTTAGAACAAATGTCGCCCTCCAGGATTTGAAGTCCAATACATGCAGCTTGTT
>NW_005187476.1:1608593-1616153 GCF_000239375.1 Pundamilia nyererei | reverse complement strand
GCTGTCCAGATCATTTCTGTAAATACTGAACTTTCTAAATCCTCAAGATAAGATGCGTTTCCACACCTGCAAGTAACCCTTTTATAATTAGACTTATGGCTGAGGGAAATCACAGATAACAGAGACAGGCCTGAACATACTGTTTATACTAGAAAAGTCAATGCCCCACTGTCCTCTGCTTGCCCCCCCTCCCAGTAATCTCTGAAATTCCCTTCCTGTCACCCCACCCTCCCCTCCTGATAGCTCAGTTACTGGGCAATTTTTCTTTTCTTTGATATATAACTGACATTTAACCCAGAAGTGTTTATATGTACTAGTAATTAGAGTAAGAGTCTTTAACATGAAAAATATCTTTGATGCATCACTCCAATATACTCACTTTTTTAAGTCTGAATTTTTGAATCTGGAGTTTTTGTTCCTTCTACAGAAAAGATTGTTTTAATTAAAACATGCTTCTCCTACACTTGTATGTATTTACACATAGCATCTTATAAAGACCAAGTAAATAGAGCTCTGATTTTTTTTTTTTAAAAAGAAAAAAAGTTTTGAGTTTAATCTGACTGAAGACATTTGTCTTCAGTATTTTTTTTATTATGACTCTACCATCATTCTCCATCTTCACTATGCCTACTCCATGATGCATTTCCTGCTCTTCTGCTCTGTTAGCGCATCATTGCTTCCATCCTCCCTCACACATCCCACTGCTCTGTCAGTCTGTTGACCTGGCAACTTTCCACTTTCTTTTCCCAGCTACATATCTTGCGTCTCTAATGTTGCTTCCATCCTTCCTTTGCTCCATACCTCAGGCAGCCTGCTGTGTTGGTGAGGGCAGTCTCCCATTCAAGATGTCTGGGCTTGCAGTTTTCCTCCCCACCACCTGCTCCGTTGCTCCCTCGCTCCCAGCCTGAATGGGGAACCATCACCTCGTCGGAGAGGGCGTGCAATGCATGGTCCACAATCTCCATTTTCACAGAATCATGAGACGACAAGTTCCACAGCGTTCCTTCAGGGGAGAAGAAGAAAAAAAGTGTTTTTTTAAAACATACAAAAAAAAAAAAAAAAAAAAACAAACCAGACGAGAAGATTCAGTGAGAATTTTGCACTTTTCCAGCAACTGATATCACTGGGAAATTCTTAAAACTTTGTAAATATTGTTTTCTATAAAGCACAAATATATTATTACTATAATGGACTGAACCTTTGTGTGGTGGCTACACATGCAAGTGTGACTGGTCCCAAAGGAACAAGGAAGAGTCTGTGCTGCCTGACTCAACTGAAATGATTGGAATCACCCAATGACTGATTTTTGCACATTAGTATAACAGTTGTCATCAATATTGGAGTACTGTAACACCTCGGTGTGTGACAGAAAATAAGAAAATATGCAATACACCCACTTTATTTCCACACAAGTTTACATACATCCTACAGTCAGTTCAGGGTTTTTCTTGGCTCAAGCAAGCCTTTGTGGGGTGACTACGCTGGCTTACTCAAAAGAAATGTAAGTGTTTTTCTTTTACATCATAAAAAGTTGAGTTTAAGCCTGAGTAAATTAAACATTAAAAACACTGGTTAAAGATTTATCACAGCCTTCGTAACATTTTCTTTGGGGGAGGGCCAATGTTATCCATGAGTGCCAACATTTTTTATATGCAGGATATACCCTGTGGACTATATTTTGATCATCATCAAGTCTTCTTGTGTTTTAAACTTAAAAGTACTGAAGGTTTCTGCAAACTCAGGAATCCTATAGCAAATGAACAAACAGAGCCCTTCCAAAAAATATTTTAAAAATGCTGGGCTGGCTAATAAGTAAGCAAGAGCTACATTATTTCTTTTTGGCACAATGCCAACTTGATGTGGCTTTTGATCCCTCTTAGGTTCAAGACATTGCCTGTCCAAGGTTCATTTGCTTTACTTTTGGTTGCATCACTCCCTCCCTTTTTCTGCCTCCTGCAACAGAAGACTTTCCTCCCCCCCTCCTCGATAGTTTTTCCATATTTAGCTACCAGGAGTTTCCATGGAAAACAAAAGCCCTACCGACTTACTATTTTGGTTGTGCAATGTGGAGATTTGGTCCCAGAGGCAGACAGAGCTGCACTGTGAAAGCGAAGCTAACATCATTGTCACATTAAACCTTGGCAGTGTCATCAATTCTACAGCCATAACATTATGAAATAAATGTTGATTGCACAATGAAAAGCAACAATGTAGCCTATTGCCCATTTAAAATGCACAGTTTAAATAAGGTTGTATGACAGTTCTATGTATTAGTACAAACGTTAAATAGACAATCTGTTTTAAATCCTGACCTGACAGAATTTCTCTTTCCTTTGTGTACATTTTATATTAAAGTTTATCTTGGTGTAGGATTGTGGAGCTTTTGCAGGGAGCTGCATGGTTCTTGGTGGGATTGCTGCCAGTTGGCTAAATTACTTCTGTTGGGTTGCAAAGTCATGTCCAATAGCTGTCCAACTGGTGGCAATTGTCAGCTTTATCTAGTATGAAAAAGCTAAATTGGCACACATTAACTAAATTAATAATAGCCACCTTAACAGAAGTAAACAACCACACTGAACAAGACTGAAAACAGAGCCCAGGATCTCTATGCACCGTGTACCTGTGATAACGTCTGTCAGATCCTGGTCATGAGTCTTCCTCAGCAGCCTGATCAGAGCCGGGACGCCATCGCAGTTCTTGATGGCAATCTTATTGTCTTGATCTTTGCCATATGAGATGTTCTTTAGTGCGCCACAGGCTGCGTAGTGAACCTGTAACATATACAAGCACAGATTAATGGGCCATCAGCCACGATGGAGTGGTACTTGAAGGCATCGATTTCAAATGCATGGAGAGTGCTAGCAAGAAACAGTCATGACCTCGAAACTGTACTACACGCATTAAATAGGTCTTGGCAGAGCTCCTCATACGAGTAATTACTACAATTAGTGGTAAATTAGCAGGCTGCATTTTGTACACATTTACACATTAAAGAAATGTTAAAGGGGAGCTATTATGTTCATCTCAAGACTCATAGTTTTGTTCTTGGTCTCCACTGGCATAGCTTTTCATGATGCACAGTTTAATTAATTATATATAAGGAAACTTTTTTTTTTTTTCATCCAGTTGCTCAATTTTACTGGATCCTTATATATTAATATTTTTCAGAGTTAGGGAAAAACAAACAAACAACCAAAAACCTATACATGCTGCCGGTGTTCTGGGAATCCATCCTACCTCACAAAGTAGGGTAGGATCGGGTAGGAAACAACTACCCATTGTTTCTGCATACGCTGCGCATGCAGACAACACAAAACCCAAATTTACTTCATTTTTAAAGCCATTGTGAATATTTGTTATGGTTAGGGTTAGTCAGAAGTCACCATCACATTATCATACGGGTAGGACGATTTGCCAAAGTAGGACAGTTTCTCAGAACACCGGTATTACAACAACAGAAGGTGTGGCTGATGTATTTAGCCTTAAGTAAAAAATATAAGGTATGTCTAAAGCTGCTAACGTAACAGATGGTAGCAAACTAAGCTAACAGTTTATCTGCATAAAGACTATTTGTAACTGCGTTATATTTCCATTTCTAAATGTGTTTCTATTGTGGTTGAAATGCAAACAGCCTCTTAATTTCACTTTAATGTGGCTACAATTCTTTCTGACAACAAGAAAGCATCATCATTGGGGATGACCACAAGCTAGCTTGTGGGATGCTAGCTTGTCCAAGAGAAGTAGCCTAAATTTCAAACTTGGCATCTTTAATTTGAGCAACCACCTTTATCACAGTACATATTTGGTTAGAATATCAGATATTTACAACATGGTAATTATGGCCCACAAATATACAATACTTCAATAATAGTATTTATTAGTGCCATTATACCTCAACTATTACTTTGTTTTGTGCATTTTGTCTGTATTAAAACTTGTATGTATTATATAATAATAAATGTATGGCTAATAATGTGAAAACCTACAGAAAAAGAAGAATTGCACAATGGTTTGCAACATTAGAACATTTGTATCTGATTTATAATCAATGGTGGTGAACTCTGGTGTTTATGACAGAAAAAAATAAAAATGAAAAATGCAATACTTCCACTTTATTTCCACTAAGTTAACAAACATCCTAGAATTTTTTCTCCGCTGTTGCTTTGAAAGTTGTAATAGTCTGCATTCCTGGACCATTTTTTCATTATATTATAATGTGGACTCGTTTTTCCATACACACAAACTTATTGGATGGACTCTTTAAAACCACTTTCAAATGTTTAGAAGATGCATTTGCAGTGTGACCCATTTCCTCAGTCAGCAAGTTATCGCGCACACACACACCAGACTTCAAACCTGTCACTGGCCACGGAGCACGAAATGTGAAATTAAGATGCTTCTTTGCCTCGGGACTGGAATGCATGATGTGGTTTCCTTGGTAGTGCCCTTACAAACATCAGCAAAATTTTGCCACAACTAGACCGAAATGAAAGGGAACTGGAGAAAAACCACTGAATGTTTCGGCCAAAACCGGATTTAGAACAAATGTCGCCCTCCAGGATTTGAAGTCCAATACATGCAGCTTGTTTATAGCTCACATTCATTCGGTATTACAGGTAAATCTACAGTTCACCTTGTCCTCACAGTTTAAAATACACTTCATCCCTTAAGCTTCGCTTTTAGCCCAATCATAACAACCTTCCAGAACAGCAAAGAGCGAACAGAAAGCCTTGGAGAAAAACAACAAACTGACCTCTCTGTGTGGGTTGTCGAGCATAGAAACCAGTGCTGGAATGCCTTTCAGACGACGCACATCGGATTTCACCTGCAAATCAAAAGGAGGGATACAGTGTGAATGAGCATTTGTTATATTATTAAATAGAAACCATGCAAGACAATTATTAAATCAAGAATGAATAGACAAGCAAGGGCCCAAAACAAGGATACAGAGTAACAAGTGAGAAACACTGAAAATCATTGAAAAGACAATAAAAACCTCAAGTATTTTAATCTGTGAGGGAATTTCCCATCAACATTGAGGGGGAAAAGCATGCACACAAAATACAAAACAAAATACTTCTTAAGCCCTTGGAACAATCAAAAATGGCTCTGTCAGCTTGTGCTATTTTACAAGTTATTATCTCTGATTTTGCCGTTGCTTATATTTATAAAGCTTAGTGACATGCTCAAAGTTTAGCTCTGGTCTGTTCTATTTGTTTTAATTCACGTCTCAATCATTCCTGCACTGTGCAAACTACCACGAATTAAAATTAAGTGAGGGAAAAAACATTTTAGTTAGAAATAGAAATAAAAACGACACTTTTATAAAAGATGAAAACCAGCTGAAAAGATATCATGTGCTTACAAGATGTGCTTTCAACATGACTTAAAGTCCACTACTTAAAAATCAGCCCTGTACATATCCAGCTGACATTATAATGAGAAAAATGAAACATTAAATCTAGTGAAAAAAATAATATATAAACATATAAAACCTTATAAACTTTATAACGGTGAAAAAAAAAAAAAAAAAAAAAAGCGCTTGCATTGTTTTCGGATCCTTTACCTTATCATTCTTAAAGGTGAGATGCTGCAGATAAGCAGCTGCGTTGCTCCTGACGGGATCCAGCCTATAGTTGAGCATGGCGATGACCTCAGGCAACTCTGGCTGACGCCAGCCACCGGGGCCAGGGCCTTTCCTTAGAGTGCTGTCCAATGAAGCCATGCTCCCTCTTTCACCCTGAGCCAGTGGCGCACCACCACCCCAGTAGTAATCTCCTGCACCGCTCATGTCACCATCCAAGAGGCCCTCATAGCTCCTGAGAGGAAAAAGGAAGAGATCTGTAAAGGCTGACACTAAAATATATTATGGAAAATCAAAGATCACACAACTTACCCGGTCCTGCGAGGCGGAGCACGAGGGTAAGCATGGGGGTTGCGGGGCACAGTGCTGTAATGCATTGGAGGTGCCATGCCATAGTCGGGCTCATCAAAGCCCATGCTGCGTTGGTCATCCTCCAGACCGTATGGCTCTGGAACAAACCTTGGAATGGAGGAAAGCTCCATACCACTTCCCATAGGCCCAACCTACACAGAGACAAAGACTGTGATCCAAAAACAACTGAAACTATGGCTGCACTCTAAAATACATTTTCAGTGGCTTGTGTCTGAGCTTGGAAACTCAGACATACACATTATGATAACAGTACAATTAATCGGTGGGAAGGGAGTGTTGGAGACAGTTTGAATTCCTTCTTATGTTCTCGCTGTCTCGCCAGAAAAATGTGTCGTGTGTAAAATTCCCGCAAAGTAAAATTCTGCCAAGAGAAAAGTGCCAGAGTAAATTGGGCAATGATTGCTTAACACACCTGTGGCTGAGCAGCATAGGGGTCCAACTGGTTCCTGCTGGGGGCTCTGTAGTTGGGATCTAGAGTCCTATACCCATCTGGATGAACCGGTCTGGAAAGGAGGAGGAGGTTGACAATGAGACAAAACATTATCATGGAAAAGTTTAAAAACAATCTGCATGCCTTGAAGCCTAAATAAACAGGAATTTCATTGAACATGTTACCTGTAGCGATCATCCATGTGAGCTCCCCTGTTGAGGCTTGTATAGACCTCAGATGGAGGTCCAGCGCGGTAGTCGTCATAAGGTCCCACTGGAGGTCCGTAGTGGTAGTTTCGGGGCACAGTTTGAGTGGGGTAGTCCATTGGCACAGCAACTCCAGGGCCCTGCCTGTAGACTCGGTCCGCGGGTGTAGTGTATCCACCTGTCACGGAGCCTCCACCATCCATTGACAGTGTGTCTGACACAGAAGGGATGACTGTGCGGGTGGTGGTAGTCTTTACTACTTTCTTTACCTTAAAAGGGGATGACAAGACAGTAAAGAGATGAGATATCAACGCTGACTAATTACAAGTATGAACTTTTCTGCTTTACAGAGATAGCATCCAAAGCAAACCTTGCAATAAACCAGAACAAAAACAAGAATGAACCAGTTTGGCCAGAATGCCACTCTTCCCCTTGTGTTACAGCTGGAAACTCCTTCGCAAGAAGTGACTACTATTAGCATCTAGCTCTTACTGTGGTTTCTGTACGCTTCGTTGTCCCATCTTCACTGGTCTCCACAGACACAATAGGTGGCATCTGCTGGGGTTGTTCCTCCACCGTGAATGTCTCCTGCACCACCTGACCAGGCTCCATCCTGAACTGCATACATTTGGATACATTTCAGAGTAAGATTCAAATGTAGGTTACACACTCAGTAACCTTGGATCAACACTATCTGAAAGGTGCTTACGTGATGTGTCCCGTTGATGTAACCCTCGTTCAATGTCAGCCTTTCTATGTCTGCATCACAAGGAATGCGGCCGTTCTGTAGAAATAGAGGAAGAAGAAAAAAGTACACATGACATGGCCCAACACACAAACTAAATGAAAGAGTATGTAGCCATGAGCAAATATGGACAACAGTACTGACAGAGCAGGTTTTCCACATATATTGAGCAATGTGCAATACATATATACATGCTTCCAAGTTTTAAAAAAGAATAAACAAA
>NW_005187476.1:1568796-1608216 GCF_000239375.1 Pundamilia nyererei | reverse complement strand
CTGTCTCTGTTACTACAGCAGGTAGTCACTACAAGGACACAACCAGGAGGGTAATTGCTCAACTCTGATTTAGAAATATGCGTCATACTGATAGAAAAGCCGTAGTCTCAAATTTACACAAGAAAA
Source organism: Pundamilia nyererei (assembly GCF_000239375.1). NCBI lineage: Eukaryota > Metazoa > Chordata > Actinopteri > Cichliformes > Cichlidae > Pundamilia > Pundamilia nyererei. The sequence continues at coordinate 1,608,090 of NW_005187476.1, read as the reverse complement.
GATGTGAACACCATGCTGAAAAATGTGCTGGTTAGAGGTGCAATAAAACTGCAGCCAAGCTCTTACAGGCAACACGTAGATAAGCAAAACAGCCTTGTGATGAAGGCTCAGACAGAGAGAAGATCAGAAAGTACCGAGCAGAGGCGAGCGTGTGGGAACTTGTCAGTAAAGACTGAGGTTGTAGTGCGCTGGCTTGAGAAAGTGGCAGAGGCATGTTGAAAGCCTCTGGGCTATAGAAACACAGAGCAGCGATAAGAACTAGAACAGACTACAGTTCTCTTCTGCTGTCACTGTGACACACACTGCTCTTTATTAGCCTGGGACTGAGAAGTGTCCCACTGAAGGCATGCCAACATGCTACAGTGACAAAAGACAGAAGGAAAATAAGGAAGAGACCAAGTTTAATTGGTATGTTGCAAAGGCCTCCTCAGGGCCAAAAAGTGTGAGCAAGGACACACCTGCTCTTTCAGGCATGCTAATGGCTGTACAATCAGAAAGCGAAAGAATGAGTGAGCGTAGGCATCTGTGAGGTAAACTCAGAGCATGAAGTCACTCTGAAACAGGTAACTGACTCAAGGTGTGTGAGTGCATCATTCTCGGAAATCAACAGTTTTACAGAGAATTTCTGACTCAAAGTCTGACTGCGGCCCAGGCAGGGCATTGGTCTCATATGAAATCTGCTGGTTGTTACTGCAAAGGTGAAGCCTTGTTTCTGGCATAACAAAATGAAATATTCATTTAAACAGAAAACACATCTGCATACTAAGTAAGACATATTTTTTGGTACAGGAAGCGTTCTGCTCTCTTTATTTTTGAGCAGAGTCTGGGTGTATGCAGGTAAACAGGGGTTTTCCTGGATCACAATAAGCTTCTGTATAAGCATGATTAGCCCGTCTACCTTTAAGGAAAAAGGTCAAAGTTACCTGAAGTGAGAAAATAAATAATTTTCCTGTTATTTTGGACCATTTATTTTTAGTTTGAGTAAAGTAGACCTCAGATAGTTTAAAGAAAAATCTCATCCTGATAACTTTCCTTTGGTGGAACCCAAAACTTCTTTGGAGGGACAGCAGAGTATTTTAATATTCAGAAAAAATGCTCTAAACTGCAGGTTTTAGATATCACCCAGAATCAAATGACTAGTTCATTACCAGGCCTCTGAATAACTTCAAGACACGTTGAGGTCATTTTGCCATTTAAATCAGCTGTGTTGAATCAAGGACAGCTCTAAAACCTGCAGGACACCGGCCCTTCAGGCCTGGAGTTGGACACGTAAAGGCTAATGGACTAGCTAAAACACAATCTTGAAAGCAAAGGCTGTTGTCAGTTTATCTTGCATTTGCAAACATTAACTGATAACTGATATCCACAGGCTACTCTGGAAATCCCCTCTCTTACAAATTTCCACTGCTCTCTAAAGGCTAAATAAGCACACTATCCAATTTTTATATTTATATGTCTTTCTATTAGAAGCCCAGAATGGGCTCAGAATGGGCTTCTAATAGAAAAATCTGGTCTGGGCTTTGCTGCTTAGGCTGCTGCCCCCATGACCTGCCCCCGGATAAGCAGATGATGGATGGATGGTTTTCAAATTTTTTTAAAAATATAAATCAGAACAACAGAGAGATGCCTTTATATTGTAAGGTAAAGGCCCTAGAGTAATACAGAGAAAACCCCTACAATCACTTGGCCCCCTATGAGCAAATGCTTTGGCGACAGTTTGAAGGAAAAACTCCCTTTTAACAGGAAGACGCCTCTGGCAACTCTGGAAACAAGTTGCAGTTATTTTGTAAAACATTGCAACAACTTATAATTTGTATTTATTTTTTTTATTTTATCTTCCCCCTGAGATGTCTGATAAATGTAATAATGCGTTAGTCTCACTGGCATAGTTACTTTGGCCAATACTAGGATGAACAATATTTAAAATGATTACGTAAGTTGTTAAAAAATAATAGTGGATTTATAAAGATGTTTTTGTTTGTTTGTCTTCTCAGACTTTAATTGTAATTCAACCCAAAACAAATCAAGAAAAAAAACAAAGACAAAATATCAAATAAGACTGTTCTGCATGCAAACACATTGGGTTTGTAAGGTTGATGGAAGGATATGATGATGAGGATGATTAGACTTATGCTGAATGAGGAATGGGTGGTTTACTGAGGAAATGGAGAACAGGACAGATGGATGATAGGAGGAAATGTGTGAGTAAAAACTGCGAGGAGAAACAGCAGGTGTAAACTCCTCGGAAGGCTTTACTGAAAGGTGTCTTCGTTTGACTTAGCTTAAGTTTGAAAACTCAAGCAGAATTCAAGCAGTTATCAAGAGTCCAGTTAGATTAAACCCAGAGAGGAGGTATGTTTAACCCCAGTCCACACAGAGAGGATGGGGGTGACCGTGAGGATGAAACTCGCTCGGATTACAGATGAATCCAAGGGGTGTTTCGATGGAAAACAATGCGTGAGGGATGGTGGTGGTAGGGCGGGGTTTGTTTGGTGTTACCTGCATGTTGGGGAGGGGGCGGGGCAAGGTGCCAGCACACGACCTCCGCTCCTCCTCCAGAGCTCGGCTCAGCATCTCAAACTGCCTCTCCTGCTCCCGCACCGAGGCCAGCAGGGAGGCCGTACTCGCACACTGCTCCATTCACACGCTGAGAGCAGAGCACAGGACAGGAAAGGATAGGACAGAGTCAACACCAGAGAGCAAGATGAGATACAACCAACACCAGGATTTAACAAAGAACAGACAGAATCACCCAAGTACAAAACATATAAAAAGAAGAGCTGGCACAGTGTGTCTGGAAAGTGCTAATGAAGTTGATATTTAGAGGCTAAAAAGCAGCTGGAGCTGACGCAGGGAGGCAAAGCGAGGCGAGATCAACGAGGGAACAGGAGCGAGAAAACGTGATTAGGTTAGAGCATGTGTGAGAAATGCTGCAAGGATGAGCAGTAAAAAGAAAGCATATTTATTTCATTAAAAAAAAGATTATTCAATTCAAACTCAAGGTGGAACCAGCAAAGCAGCCATGGATGAAAGCTCCCATCACCTTTTTTTTTTTTTTTTTCCTTTTTCCCCTCCACCTACTCCTGTGCTGGGTTAAAAATAATAAGCGCGATGCATGATGAGAGAGAGAATTACAGCGTGTTTTCAGCTGCAGCGTGTGGAGCTTGTTAGCACTTCCTCACTCCAAAAATGCAGATGAAGTGAGAAAGGAAGAGGGAGATGAGTGTGAGAGCAGAGAGGGGAGATATCATGAGACAAGAGTCACGCCAGCAAGTTAAACTAAATTTAAAAAGCCTGAGGTGTTTAAAACTCTCAGGGTGTGACCTCCACAGCAAGGAGATAACAGAAAGGCCTGCATCCCTGACGAGGGAAAAAGTCAACATGTGTGAAAGCACTGTTCAATACTACCATGACAATGATGAATACATGCAAATTACCTAGAAAAGTCCTCTGTATTTAACCTCATTAATTTACCTGTTAAATTATTGTATGGATTGTGGGACAAGACCCTGCCACTTTTCCAATTCTGACTGACCACCTTTGTGTCTATTACACAGTTACTCTAAAGGGAGCCTGGGCTAATATTGCTATAGGAAAGCAAACTATGCTTTGCCAGTTTGCTGATGTGTTAAACAAGGGGGGCTCCAAATCGTTTTAGTTAATCCCCCACATGCAGCTTTACCAGTAAAACAATGATTTCATAACAAACAATTTAAAATAGCAACCCTCAAAGGGCATGTATACTCTAAAAGGTTATTAAAAAGCTGAAACTGTAAGCCCAAGTGTAACACACCCGCCTCTCCACTCACTTGTAACTAAAATAAAGCATCATCTTTGCTAAAATATGTCTCATTTAAAGTGTGAGTCGTAAAAAAAGAAAGAAAGAGATGACATGACAATATATTGAGACATGAAAAACACTTTTTACAACAGTAAGTGTGATTTTAAAATCATCTAATTTTTTCCACATTCATTGCATCTGCCCTCATTACATGTGCATTTACAGTGGAAAGGCATAAAAACCCTCACTCCGAAGTAACCACTCCAATGCAGGTATTTGCTACTCTTACCAAAGACATCCTGAAGGAAGTCTTAAAGGGATGCTTCCCATACACAAATTACCTAATAAAAAACTGCCTTTAGTTCTTGCTCGAGTCTCTAGCTCAGTTTAAGATGTTTGCTTCTTTAGTGCTATTGATTCACTATCCTGCTTCATTAAAAAAAAAAAAAAAGTTCCAATGTTAAAGTCTATTTCTGCCACAATCTGATTAATAGTCACACTATAAGAATCTCAGAGAAACATAAGCTTGAATTGCTTTCAGACTTTAAATGTAAATAATTTTTTTTAACTAGAACTTCCTGCTGCTCCTACTGTGCTTTTAACTTTGCAACCATGGTGGGTTTACCAGTTACTTGAATATAAATAATATTGTCTGACAAAGTAAAGATGAAACCTGCAACATGCTCATACAATTCAAAATAACCAACAGATTTATATAAAACTTTTACTTATGTAAGCAATAAATCCTGAGCAACAGAGAAAAGTGCTAGCAAAGAAAAAAGCTGTAGCTGCAAAGGAAAGTAAGTACAAAACTTGTTGGGGGGGTTTAAACATAAACTTGGACTTTACGAAGGAAATGCATCATGAAAAACCACAGATGACCTAAGCCTAAATTACAGAGGCAAGATAAAAAAGGAAAGGTCCTTCTAGCCCAAATTAGGACAATGACAAAGTCCTTTTTCTGAGACGCTGACCCTCAGCAGGGACACTGGTGAGGAAGGAATGAGGAATTTAGGAGATGATTGCTTCAGCAGTGTCTGTCTAATAACGAGATGACAGGAGTGTGGCTCTTCTCCAACCCAGAGCAAAAACTGTTTTGTACCTCAAAGTTCACTGAGTCATGTAGATCAAATCTGCTCTCCATCCAAATATACAAGACGCTTGGAGCAAACAAAGGCTCCAGTCAAAAGCCCGAGCGCACACTTACACCAGCACAAGTGTGTGTTCACATCTGTGTGAGGGCGAGTGTGTGAGTGTATGTGGGTCAGAGACTAAATAAAGGTGGCAAGTGAGTCCGGCTGACACTGCTTTTATCCTTGAATACTCAAACAGATACGCAGCTGCTTTAGGCAAATTTAATGCTGTTTAATTTTGTTCCCTGGAAAAGTAAATAGACACATTTCTGAACAAACGCATATGAGCCGCACAAAAAAAACCACATGCACACACACACGTCCTGCCATTGTCATACATTCCACAGTAAGATTTAGCGTGTCATATCCTGTCTCAGCTGTTGGAAGCTGTCCTAAAAAGGGAGCCCTTCATTCTTTCTTTTGTGCGCTCTCATCTGTCTTCGACAACAATGTTTTCCCCCCCAGACAAACATTTAAATCTTGGAAACGGAGCATAGGCACTGTTTTTTTTCTACAACCCAATCAGGGCGTCCGGGGCTCACAAACTAACAGATGTTTTAGTGTCAGAGTTTCTGCCAGAGGTACCTGATACATTTACCTGGTACATTAGTTTACTTCACAGTTTTTTTTATCCCAACTGTTCAATGTTCCTCAAAATAAATTTAGATGTTTAAACCTTAGAAATACAAAGGAAATCAAGTCGACTTGTTTGAAAGTAAGAGAACAGGTCAACACTAAGCGACATTAAACATCTGCCATACATGCATTGTGCATATAGTCAAGACCCATTCCAAACGTTCTGATTATCATACTTTAACCTGTGCGTAAGACTGTAAACTAATGTGATATTGTGTGTGCAGTGTGTGACACAAAGTGCTAGCACCAGAACCCTTCCTTGCAGGTTAACATAACGTGCATCAACGATGCTCCAGTCGAGTTGTTTTCTTCTCAGTCTACTCTCATTCAGCCTAAATACCAGTGTCCATTTTCTAAATTTCTAGAAACCCACAACCAAGCTTCTGTCCTCAGTTCTACTTTCCACCTTGCTTCTTTACAGAGCAAGGTATCACAGAGAGACAGGTGTGCAACGTCTTAGAACTTCGTACATTGATCAAATAAGCAAATAATTAATTTAACAAACTGGTATTTCTAGTGCTAACCAAGCAGCAACATTCAACAACTAATGGTAACAGGAGACTAGGCGAGCCAACGGGCATGGAAAATATTGATGGTAATGCTGTATGGTCTCGAGGGTAACAACATCCTTGTCAGAAAGCCATTTCTGTTTCTCTAAGCCTCAACAGTTTTAGTGTAGGGATCTTTTTGCACCACTCCGCTGAACTTTATAGATGAGCTGTGGTTCACCTCACATATCAGCTTTTAGAATCTGAATTTGCCTCATATCTTACTTTTCCCTAGAGGCAATAATAACAAGAGCTGTGTTAGCCCTGTGACAGCCTGGCAACCTGGTCAGGGTGTGTCCTGCTGTTCACCCTATGACAGCAGCAATAGGCTCCAGCACTCCTGAACCAGGAAAGTGAAAGAAAATGGATAAATGAATGGATGGTTAAAGGCCTCATCATGTGATCATAATTTGATCTGAACCATAACGAACGGAAAGTTGCTCTTCGGTGGGACTGTAAAATGGTACAACACACCACTGTGGTTGCTACATCCTCCTTCCTGATGTTTATTTTCAGGGAGCAGTCTGTCATGTCTTACAGACACAAAAAGGCGTCATATTATATATTATTACTATGTACTTGCCTAAACTCTGACAATTATCTGAACCCGGCATTACAGAAAATGGAAATCAACTAACATCACAAAAACCAGATAACGCCATGGTTTAGGATGTTCTTTGAGGCTTTGTCAAAAACATCTACACTTTTTGTTAGCACTGATGAAGATTGAGCTTCAGTGTAATGGACTTTCAGATGCACACGGCCTCTACAGCCATGAGAGCCACACCACTAACATTCTTGTGGCAGGAAGTAGTTCCTTCTTAAAGTTTAATGGCTTTTGCCACTTAAAGTCTGGCCATTATGCTTTTGTAATCTACTGTAAGGCCATTAGCAGCAACGCTAAATTGTATCTGCTAATGGGATAGACTTGGAATTACACTGCTAAACCACTTACTACTCAGCCAGAGCTACCACACAACACTCACACACGCGCACACACAGTTTGTGTCCACTACTCACTGCAAACTTGCTAACAGTTTGTTAGTCTGGAGAATTGCCTTATTATCATATGCTATCACGGCTATTTGAGGGAGTTAGTCACTGGTGGTTGTGGCAGGCTGAAATACACCCTGTCCCTGTCTATGTGCGCACACACAGCTGAGGTGAAGCTTTGGTAAAATGCTGTTGTGGCTTGGCCAAATGCTCTGCTGACTCAGCCTCATTTGAATGGTCACTCAGAGATTTGGCCCGTGTGTGTTAGTTTAGTTTTTCCTTTTTTTGTGTAGCCTTGGCTCTCATCCAACTACTACCACCTTTCCCATCAAAGTAAAACCATGTACCACCCCCTCTCCACACACACACACACACACGCGTATACACAGCCCACCATGTGGTGTACAGCGTGGGCACGCTGTGGAGAGCACACATTCACACACACCCACACACACTTTGCAGGGACCACCACAAGGCCAGCTGCCCAATCTGCACAATACCAGTGTACTATTCTTGGTGAGAAGGAAACGTGCAGCCCCATTTGAGCGGAGGGCCATTTAACTGCAGCTCGAGTCTAAAAATGAGCAAATAAGTTCAAATATGTGGACGTGAAGCTGGAGCTAGGACTACAGATATGATAACACCAGTTCTTGGGAGTTATTGGCCTTGCCCCAAAAGAAAAAAACAAAAACTCAGTACTGAATTTTTTTGGCAGGTGGGGTTTCATTTAATCACGCATAAAATAATATTTTGTTTACCAAATGGCTAAAAATGACAGGAAAAAGCACAGACGTCTGTTAAATCGGGTAACAGACTCTTTGTGTTAACTACATGCAGACCAACTGCGGTTGCATGTGTAGCTGCCCTTCAAAGACTCATTTTGAACCAGGAAAAACCCTGATACTGATAGGATGCCATTAGTCACTGTAATACATTTTTGTTGTACTGCTTAGTCTCAAAAGCAGCATTACTTTCATAACTACATATCACTTACCTCTACTTATAGTATAAGGTGGTATCAACAAATACGATATTTATTTTTGTCATATTTGTTATTTATTAAGTCAAAGTCAAGAAAATTTCTAACAATTCCAAGAACACACTTTGAGTCCAACACATTAACTTTATATCATATAAAACAGATGGAGGAGTGACCTCTACCTGCTTGGTTTAATACAAAGCCAGTAGAGGTCAGTTAATTAATTAGTAATTAACTGAACAACAACATACTCTACAACTAGTGCAGCCTGCATGCTAATTCCAGAAAAGACAAGAAACCCGTGGAAAAAAATACTTTAAACTTCTTTTAGCTCTAGTTTATGTCACAGAACAGAATCATTTCCATCTGCGTTAGCTCGTCTTTCCATCTCACCAAAGCTGACTAAACCTTCCTGAAATTAATAAATAGAGCTGGTAACTAGAAAAGAAACCAAATCAATAAATCAAAAGGCCACTCTCTGAACAAACTGAGGCTGCTCGATTATGGCAAAAGTCCTAAGTACAGCAATTTTCATTGATACTGGCATTTAACACAATTACTCAGAGACCTTAGAGTGATTTATTAAACTTAAAAAAAGAACGCACTTTCCTTTTTAATTAAGTGACTATCCCTGAACTTTAATTAGAACTGGAATGAAAAAAACTACATAAATAAATAACTGAACTGAAATAAACCTGCCACAGAGGAGTGGCAAAAGTACAGGAGAGAGAGATGTGCTGAAGGGCAAAACAGAACTTCTTTTGTCTTGTTTAATTAATCTGTGGAATCCAAAATGGGATGGAAATGAAAAATGAATTAATTTCCAAGCACTACCACTGACCGCTTAGAAACAGTATCTAAATACTCACTCAAACACTTGCTCCCTAAACTGGCCCCAAGTCATCAAAGTTTAGACAACTGGCTGCTATGAAGTCATTAAATTCAACAACAAACATTTATAAATTAAATTAGATTTTATCGTGAGTCAACTAAATGTAATCAAATAATCATATTCTGCTGTGTGCTCTGTGATAGTGCTAGATTTAATTAAGCCTCTGGATACCCCGACATATCGAGCTTTTTGAATCCAGAAAAGATGATATTTGCCCATCTCAAGTGGCCGATATTTATCTGTTGTGTCACATTACTTCACATTGGCTAAATGTTCAAATGTTAACAATCGAGAATTTTTGTTTCTCTCACACAAACAGGGGTGGGAAAGATTACAAAGATACAAAACTGTCAGCCAAATGCTGTTAAAGAGTTGTACCGTTAGGACCACAATTTTCCAATCAGTGCATCCCTGAACCTACCTGTAAAGGTTGCTCAAGATTCACCCACATAATTTTAGCTTTAATCAATATCACTAACAGAAAACACAGAAATCATGCATGGGGCAAAATATTCCCTCTTAACTGCTTCACTAAAAAATGGTCACACAAACTAAAATCCAATATTCAGCCATTGGTAAAGATTTGCCACAAGTGAACCGCAAACAAGCGCACAATCACTTCTAAATTGCTGTCATGAGGTTCATAAACGTGCAAACCAAACTCAACCTTTCCAAGAAAATAACCACCAGCACAGAGGGAGGGTGCTGTATGGCTGTTTTGCTTCACAGCTTCATACCCTGTACACTCTGATTTAACCCATTATCACACATCTCCCATGCACACCCAGCTGAAGTTTAAATAAAAACAGACTGCAGGTGTGACTGCTGGAAATAGACTGAGGACGAGAGAGACATGTGGGGAGACATGGAGGAGGAGCAAATATAAGAAAACCCCAGCTTGTGTGTGTGTGTGTCAGTCAAAGGGACACACCCATGGTATTTCTCTGAAAGCCCGTCATTACAGAGACTCACAAATGATAGCCCTGGCTAAAACAACTGGCTGAGCAGCAAGACTTCAGCCTCCACAGACAACATGGTTAGGAGCAGGAGAAGTGCCCAACTTCAGATTTTACTTTTTTCCTGTCCCTCATTTCTAAATCTTTCGGAGAAGGCAAATCACAGCAAACAACTTGTTCAAACTTGTCCACAATCTCCTCCATCTCTGCCCCAACAAACTCAAACAGATATGCCCGCAGGGTATGAACAGGAATATGTCAGGCATGTCCAATCAGCTGACTGTATCAAACTAAATCAACAATCCAGTTACTTTAGATCAACTCTGAAAACACTAACTTATGCTGGTCTGTGTGATATTAATGTTTTTCTTAACATCACAACGAAGCCACATGAAGCAAACTGAAAGCTCACTCTAAACAGGGACACACACACCTGCTCCCTCTTGAAATTTACTGTTTTACCTCTGTAAAAAAGTTGTAAAACAGTAAATTGAGAAGACGTCTATGTTGTAAGCGTCTGCACAAGGGGCAGAATAACGAAGGAACCAGCACACCTTCCCGCCTGCCTTTCCAGCCAGCCACCTTACCACACCCCGTCCAGACCTACACAACAGGTTCTTGCTTTTGTCCTTGGCTGCCGTTGATCCGCCACCACAACAACCAGCACCACAAATCCCGTCTCTCTCCTCCTTCTACCTGGCAAACCACATCAAAAGACAGCTGCAGAAACAATAAACAGTGACTAAAATGAACGAAATTAAAAGCACAAGCACACACCGTAGGCGCTGGAACACCTGGAAGCGCCAAGAGTCCACCGAGAATGGGCGTTTCAGGTGTAACATAATAGGAAATTGATAAGCCGAGATTGGACTTTGACTCCACTAAAAGCTACGATGCGGTCAGCCAGGTGCCTGGCCACTTCCTTGTTCTCTCTCACCTGCCCCCTAGCTAGCTCGGGGAAAAACGGCAATACGAAGCTGTTCATTAAAACCTCGCCGTTTTCGTAAACAGAAGATTCGACGTGTAATGTAATAGCACTGCACACCTTCCAGCTCACCAAAACCACAAACCATTCAAACCACAAAGTCCCGTGTTTACGGAGTGCATAGTACGTTTATACCCTTGCCTCTCCAGTTCAAACCTTCATGTTATGAGTTTTCTTAAACTTTCCCCGAGCCTCACTCTACAAGAGTTATTCATCAAGCCAGTGCTAACGTAATTAGCTTCTACTGCGCCTCACTAGCCTGCTAGCGCGGTGTCTACAACAATCAAGTTCACTAAGAAAAACAAAACCTGCCTTCAACAAATCCTAAACACTTGCATCGAGCAAAAGGTAAAACAAAATAAAATAAAATAAACACCATAAGGCAAACCATTACCGATCCTGGAGACTGTTAGGTTTGTTTTGCAAAGTCCATAAGTATTTGAGATGGGAGATTCAGGCCTAGCCTAGCTTAGCCTCTGCCGCTGTCGCCGCTGCTGCGCTGACACGATCCAAATATCAGAAAGAGTTGGGATGAAACAACAAAAAACACCTCTACGTTGTCGAAGGTACGCCCTAAAAGACAGCACACGAACTGAGCGCCGCGGAGCGAGAGCACTCAACATAAAAAAGGGGAAAACACCCACCTATACAGTCTCCTGTCTGCCTGGCTTTGGCTTGTTGTTCACTTGTCTCAGCTCTTCCTCCTCTGCTGGGGGGAGAGGTGGGGGCGAGCTCCCGAGAAAAAGAGAGCAGCATCGAGGAGAACAGACAACAGCAGGATAGCTTCATGTAACAGACACAAAAAACGGTGTAGTAATATTTGTTGACAGTATGTCTGACTCCAAATCAATACTAATGATTTATTTTATTCATGTAATAATATAAAAAAGCTTCTGTTTGTCTCCATTTAATTTGCTCTCTTCCATTATAAAGGAACAAAAAATGAATTTCCATGGGAACTCGCTCCAGCAGGTGAACTTTCAATCAATCTGTCAACTTTCAATCTGTGGAAATTTTTGGAGGATAAAATTCTACGATATTTTATCCTCCAAAACTGCAGGTGACATTTTTGGAGATCTCCTGTTGCCCTCATGTGGTCATAATGTTATAGTGCTGAACTTTATTTACTCTTAGGTCCCTAAATATTTGGAAGATTTTTGTCATTTTTCCCCTTTAATTACATTTCCCTTATACTTGAAGGGGTTTAACAAAACGATTGCGTTAACTTCTTAGGAATTAGCGATTTTTTTACGCATTCACAAGATTTTCAGAAACCTTCACCTCCAGCCTTGAAGTTTCCACTTTTATGAGACTTTTATGAAATACTTATGGTGTTAATTTGGAAATCCTAGATCAGATCTTTCTCGAGTTGTTGTGCTCACAAAATATTCAGAAAGCTTTACCTCTGAACTTGACAGATTCAACCTCATCTGAGATTCTTAGTTGACACACCTCTGGTATCAGCGTAAAACTCTACATTGCCTTGTTGTGTTCACAAAGCTGGGTGACCACGGTACCCATCTGGCTGGCAGGGTGATGGCAGTATCCCATCAACTTTTCAGGCCTGAAAAAAACCCCAAAATAAATCTTTAGGAAAGTTAAAGCTGCTACATCATCATACTCATCCTACTTTGCAAGAAAACAGTGCCTGTAAAGTGATGGGGAAAAAGGACGTAGGTATTTTAAATTCACTAAATTTATTTATTTATTTCTAAGTTATGTTTGCATTTGACCTCATTACATAAGTATTTGTGGGTCTTTCTGGTTCAGAGCACCACAGGGGACCCACAGTGCAAAACACATGCCGGCAATCAAGCTCCTTTTTTTTTTTTTTAAAGTGAGCCAATTTATTTACAGCGTTTAAGATTTTAGTCAAATGATAGATATTAGTTCATAATGAAAACATGTGCAGTCATACATTTCTGCAACACCACAAATCATTTTCAGCTTGTTTTTTTCCTTCTCTCAGATCTGTAATGTACAATATTGAAATGTCCTTCTAAATGCAACAATTAATGCAACAAAAGATCAAATCTGTCTTAATGTTTGAATCTTACAGTATGTAATACTGATTTTGATAAATATTAAGCATAAATGGCAAACATTCAAAAATGTCCAGAGTTAGTGACAGTATGTAAATTCGATCCGCTGATTATTCAGGATCTAATGGTAAATGATATTCTGTGTTCTTCTGCCCACACAGGTCAGCTGTAAGACCGTTTTCTGATTTACGAAGTGGAATAGTTTAATACTTTTTGTTTAATACTTGTGTTTTTTCCTTTGCAGCATCCCAGCATCCCTTTATCAGTACTGAAAATATAGTGAAACAGTGAAACTGGCCATATGGAACAATGGTTATAGGTTTTCCAGTTTTTTGAGCGAATGAAGACCTCCCTACAGGGGCATTCACACTACACTACCGTAACTAAATAACTGAAAAGTTCCTGATTTTTCACTATTGATTATAGAAATTTGCTTATTTGTTTTTTATAAATTGTCTACAAAAAAGGACTTTTTCTGTGAGTTCAGTTTTATAATTACAGGACAGTCTATTGAATATTTACTGAATATTTACTGTAATTTTACACATTTATTTCTTACAGTTTAAGCCCAAACAGTCATGGTGACAAATTTCTTATTCTGTAGAAAGTCTGACTTACTGCTCTTCTGTTACTTATATTTAGATATCTCAGGAATTAAATGCGTAGTTAAGAAAGCAGAGTTGTGCTGGTCCGGCCCACTCAGGATCAAAGTGGGCTCCATGAGTCCCATGATATAAAATGAGTTTGACTTTCTTGTTCTACAGGGTTCGGTGTTCCTTTGTGTCAGATATCGTGTCGGAATTTAAATTTAATCTGCAATCACACAACCTGTCATGCACAATAAAAAAACCTGGGCAAAAACAGGAATACAGGAGTAAAAGTTAGACTGAGTTGTTTGCAAGCAGAGCAGTGAAAACAGTCATTTCCAGACTGGGCTTCACTGCTTGGCTAAAGCAGGGGGACAGGCAAGCATCTGTCTTTTCAGACTCTCTAGCTCTGTCTTGACATTTCTTCTCAACGCAGAAAGCATCTAAACAGAGGAAACAAAGGTAAGTTTAGCACAAACAAGTTTATCAGCTTGGGTAGCACAAGTATTGCAACAATCTGGCATGACCTCTGGCAAAGCGCTAGCCTTAAGTAGCCCAGCTGTAATAAGCAGTTTGTAGGAAAAATATAATTGAACACTGCAGGAATATTATGAAGCAACGTCCTCTTTGACGTCTTTCACCTAAAAGACGCTTCAAAAGAAAAACAGCCACAGAAAACATTACTGGACACAGAGTTTATTTTCCAGGGTCAAATTCAAGCACTTTTAAGCACTCAATGTCCATTTTCAAGCTTTTCCAGTACATTACAAAAAAAATAAAAATAAAAGAAAAATGCATATTTCACTTTAGATCACCTCAGTAAGACCATGTGCAAATTAAAACAAATCATCTTAGGTTGAATTAAATGTCCCTTTCCCCCTTTTTGTTAAAAACATAGAAAAACGCACCATACAAAATACTGCAACAGGAAAACATTGCATTATATGCATGTAATCAGTGTATAAACTTAAAACGCAAATGTCACTTAAAAATTAAGATGTGCAAATGTGAACCAATCAACTTTTTACAGGTATTTATATCCTGTTGACCCCCCACCCCCCACCAAACAAGAAAGCTGCACCAAACTCCGCAAACTAATACACAGTAAGGCCAAACAGGGTAGGGCCTAGGAGTGTCTTTTAGTTCCTTGGGTTTGTCAGATAGCCGTTTCTCCAAAGCTTCCATCCTTTTTCCTTTTCTTTTGCAGTTCTTCTCAAAACACTGTCTGCACTGCCGGTGAGACCAACCCCACCTCCACATGATGATCTTGAATACTTTTATTAAAGGGTCACCTTACTGCTGACTGTCTGCACAGCCTCATCCCAACTAACCCTAACCCTAACCCTAACCCAACTAAAAACAGTGGGCTTGATTAAGGTTGTAGAGAATAGATGAGTCCGTCCGTCTGAAAACTATGACTGTCTACGTCCTCTAAGGTCGGCATATAAAATAGATCATTATAAATATGATCTTATGAAACTTTAGTAGCAGAATTTTCGTTTAATTTTTCAACTTTATACAATCATTTCTATATTTGTTCTTTCATTTCTTCCTTTCGTCCACTAGGTGGCAGTACCACATCAAAATAACTCAAAAATAAATCCTTGGAGCGCCACCTGCCCTGTTCCGGTTTCCTCCCACAGTCCAACGTCATCCTTCAGGGTTCACTGGCGATTTTTCACCCGCGGTGTGAATGTGAGAGTGGAATAAGAGGTTGTGTGTCTGTGCTGCTCCTGTGCTGAACTGGCATATGAGTGGGTCCCAGTGTCAGAGCAGGAGACCTGTCACCCGTGGAAAACTTTTTCAGAATTACATTCCAAAAACATGTGATGAAACATAGTCTGGAATCTGGAGCACATGTTCTCCTCACATCCCAAAGCTTAGTCTTTAAAAGAACGGGTTAAAGAAAAGGACGGCAAACAAAGCATAGTTCACACGTATTTTTCTAAATTTCATTTCCTAAATTTCCATGATAATAAACTTGTTGGATTAACATCTGGTTTGTTGTCCATGTTTCCATTAGATCAATAAATAATACAAGTTTATAGGCAGACACCAAATTCTCACATTTGAATGTATAAATGCTGTGTGTCTCTGCTTGAAAAGGCTTTCCGTTGATTAATGAATGTGACCATTTAAATACACTGCTCACTAATAATAACAATAATCATACTATAATGATTCTAGTGCGTCTATACATGTTTATATGTTCCCCTCCTCTTAGACAAGTGGACCAATCTGGATGAAAATTTCTGAGAGTTTCTGTGACAAACAGTGTGGCACCAGTGAGGGGCTTTAGGGACGGATACAAGGAATAAGACTTCTTTACACCTGCTCCACAGAAACGTATTACTGTGCAAAAGTTTCTTCTTGTGTTTTTCCTTCCTTTTTTCGATATTTGCAGGAGGATTTATTTTGCGCTGATATTCTCTGAAGATCCACACCCTGGAGAGATTTTTCTTCACTTCCTCTACAAGTCAGCAATGTCTCTTGATATTGTTTAGATTTACCGCTAACACAGGTAATACACTGCTCAAAAAATTAAAGGAACAGGCTGTTTGTGACAAGCTAAACCAATCACATGGTGCTCTGCAGCTGTGCTTAATTTCAAAAAAACAAACAAAACACCTGTAATAGTGCCCGGCGTGCGCTGTCTCGACAAACAACATTCACTCATCTGTACTTACAGCACTTCATTTCACACTCGCACCAAAGAATGCACCATCTCCAATGAAATCTTACTTTGAAACTCCACGTGACACAACAGCTCAGATTATTATTCTTTTATTCTAAATCGAGGGTTTGACTTACAAAACACAGCATGTAAGCAAGAAAACATGGAAAATGAAAAATTATCTACATTTTGTACAGATGCAGTAAATGCAAGCGTGTGTTTCATGACAAAACCTGTGTCTTTAGAGGACACTACACATGTTTGTTTTAAACAAATAAGTCAAAAAAAAGGAGGCAGCGTAAAACACGTTTCTCAGTAAGTAATGCAGCTACATGCACACTAAACGGTCCTCCAGTTACTCATAAAGTATCACAGATACATACTCGTGTTTACAAAAAGTTTTCTTGTAAAACTTATTTATCCATTTAATATTAATGTGTTTTTTCATGATCCAGTAAACAAAAAGCCCTTAAAGAAATTTACATTATTTACATAAATGCTCTGAGTTTTTCTTCTGTTGCCTTTTCTTGCCCTACCACAGGTCAGGCTCCACCCACACAATCTTCTTTTGCTCCTCCCAGATGATGGTGCGCAGGCTGGTCAGCAGGGAGGTCTGGTCACACCAGGATTCTGGATCCACGCTGTGATACAGACACGGCAGCTTGTCCAGCAGCGGCTCCTCGCTCCTCGAACACGCCAGCAGCTGCTCCTCTGTCTGACTGTGACGGTGCAGCTTTGACCTAACGTAAAAGTTAGATAAATGAACTATAACTATTTTTCTAAAAGTCGCTCACATAGAATAGGAAGGAAATGTTTTGCTTTAGACTTGCTGATATTGTTTGTACATACAGTCGAAGTAACTGATCTGTAAGTATGACAAAATCTGTTTACTTAGTAGGCATAATTGCACAACTGGCCCAGGCTCAGTGGTTGAGCAGCTCAGGTCCCTTTGCTGCATGTCTCCCTGATTTCCTGTCTCTGCTATTGCTGCACTAATAAAGGTGAAATTAGTTAAAACATTTATTTTCCCATTAAACTCTATCCATGAATACATCAGTCCCTTTTGCATTTTGTTTTACTTGTCTGAAAATATGAAGTTAAATTACAACTCTAAGATATTTGTGAATGAATCTGTGTGCCATGGAGTCTAACTGGAAAAACAAGGAAGGTTTTCTGGGAAAAATGTTGACTCATTAGTTTTTGCCCAGCATTCTCTCGCTGCTTACGATCGGAAGAAAATGTAATATCAGAAGCATGAGGTGGCATTGCGTGAGATGAAGAAGACGAATCTACCTCAGTTTACGTGCGCTACGTGCAGACTGGCCAATGAAGATGATAATGGGGAAGATCTCAGAGCGCTGCAGCCGGCGCACGCAGTCGAGGCCTAAAGGCAGCACGCAGTGGATGCCCTGCAGGTTATGAAGAAATAAATAAAATTAGCTTAAGTGTGATTTAAGCGCAGTGCTGTTACATGAAGTACATTTTAAAGAATCTCTGGCACTGTGATAAAGTAAAATACTGGTTTAAACCTGATGATGGTGCTAAAGTCATCAGATAACCAAAATGTAAGTTTTACAACATAAATCTCATTCATATTTGTACAAAAGTTGCGGCTCAACTGGCCATCATCTCTTTAGCATTGCACACAGTTTGTTGACCACAGCTTCCTTCTTTGCTCTGACCTTCTTCATGACCTTCTCGACACTCTGCAGGGTGTAGCAGCGGCTCCCACCCTGCTCAACCTCCTCCAGGATCTCAGACCTCTGGAGCTGGGCTGCATGCTCACTGGAGCTCAGCATCTCTGAAGCAGAGAGGAAAGAGATTATAACACACAAGATAATGCTGTGTATTATTGGAAACACACATTAAATGATTTCGTTTGGTGTAGCCTGTTATTTCCTCTAAATATTCTACGCCTATGTTGCTGTAATGATGGTAAAGATTTACACTTTATGGCTGCTGTCCTTCTTTTATTGATATTTATTTCCTTCCTGGTTTACAGTAACACACAAACCCCATTGTACAGTATGAGACCGTTTTTTTTACTATGCTTCCATTACAGAATGAAATCGTAAATAGAGTGGGAGGTGTATGAGCAATCTCGCCCATAAAACATGAGTCAGCTCAGGAAACCGTGTCCATCCCGCTTATCTAACAATTTGTCTTCAGCTGTTTATTCTGTAGCCGAGATTCACATAAGATTTCATGTCAGCTTATATCGACAGAGCTTTTCTTACCAGGCTCACAGAGCTGAAAGCCCTGCCAGCTGGCCAGCTTCTTGTCCAGGATACGTCCCAGCACCGAGGGCAGCAGCAGGACAGGCCTGCAGACAGGCGGATAGCGTGGCGTCACCAGGGTGTAGGGCATGAGAGTTACACAACTTTTAGGTGCAGATGTTGCATCTGCAGTGGAAAGAATAGACAGTGCAAATGTTTATATCTCACTAATATTTCCATAGATCTCTTTTTTAAGTGCAGTTAAAGCTGAGATTCACTGGCTGTTTGCAGAATATGAGGCCCCGAGTAATTCTGCTGTTTTGTGACTACTGGGGTTACTGTACTTGATTCTGCACTCGCGCTCTTCTCCTCCTCCACGCTGACCCACAGTGGGTTCCTGCCCTGGCGCCCAGTGCTGACAATCCTCACAGTCTTCTGTGTATTCTGGGTCATCACACGCTCACCCTGACGAAGCAGAAGAATATTCCCAGGAGTTAATTAGGGGAAAGATGTAACTTCTGAAAAAAAACTAAACAAAGCAACAAAAACCCAGTGCTTTAGTTTATTCTTACCTTTTCAGACTTCTTTGCTTCAAAGCTCATATCCTCAATAGCTCGAATCAGAAGCCGCTGTGCCCTGTGACATCAAGAAATCAGTGAGTAGTGATCTGACTCCATTCTCGAATAATCTGAAGAGCGCACAGTTGCCTTTTGTGAACCTGAACTTTTCATTCATCAGTGCACCAACCTGTAATAATTGGGAACAGTTCCGCTCTGGAGGTCCAGCTGCTGACACGGGTGAACGTGACTGGCGTGCCACGAGTCCTCGGTGCCGGCGGGCCGCGTGTTCGTCACATGCAGGATGTCGTTACAGGACACAGCCAGGGTTCCTCCGGGGCCGGCAGGGAGGGACATGTTGACACGTACGTAGAAGGAGTCTCCTGATGATGTCTCACTGCTCTGCAGCTGTTGCAGCAGCGCTTCGTAGTCTGAGCAGACAGAAGAGGACGTTAAACCACTGGACTGACACTCTGCAGTACACACCATGTGGATGATATTCAGAACTGATGTCAGTTGCTGTACATGCTCTACATTTCATCCCAGAACTAACATAATGTCAAGTTTAAAGAACAATATACTTTCATGGTAACTGTACTTTATTACCTCCTGTGCTTAATCCTCACACCCAACATAAGCACAAGCCTTACCTGTAAAGATGCGTTTATAAAATTCACAGATAAAAACTAAACCTATACTAGACCTTATTTTATCAGATCCCCTTCAAAGCTCGTCCCGTTTTGATCACTTACACCTGTGTGTCTGTGATGAGGGCTGGAGCTTCTCCAGAGTAGCAAAAACAGCACTCCTTCAAACTGAACTTCCTTGAACACTCTGCTCTCCTCGCGAGCAATGATCCACGCAATAAAAATTAAGATTTTACTCGATAGTTTGAGGGTCATGGTGAAAATGCAGAAGTGGTCAGAAGTGGACTGCCAGGGTGCAGTCACAAAGTAGCATCCTGGCCAGATGCGCACAAGAAGACGGGGAATCAAATCAGGTGTGGTTTCTGAATATATGAGAACTTTGAGTTCATGTACATGCACAAAAAATCTGCTGAGAACATTTAAAAGACCAGTTTGTGATGCAACGCGTGAAGGAGAGGGAATAGCAAACAAACAATCATTTTATTATGTCAACCATGCAGAGCCTGCTTTTTTATTATGTTCTGTCTTCGGATACGTGCCAAAAAATGTGGTTTACTTTTTCAAAATGACAGGTTTCAGAGCTGAATTTTTTGCTTGACGCAAAACAAAAACACCCTCATGAATGCAGCATGTTCACCATATCCAGTTTCTACTTCCTCATGTCAGGCATCCTTTTAATGTCAACCAAAGCTGCCTCCTTCCTGAAGTCAGCTATAACCATAAAGTCTTATTTCACGGCTAAGCGTGTAAAACAAACACAAAGTATAATACAGTACTGCCAATACTCTTACATGTTTATGGGCATTTTTACAGCTTCAGTAAGTTTAGATAATAGTGTGGAAGAAAAAAAAAACATAGAACAATTTGGCTTCAAGACTGCAGACAAGTCATAGAGCGAGATCTAACATCTCCACTAAAACGGCATATAAGTGATTCAAGATGAGACTAAAACTTCATTTAGGCTTTGCGGGAAATTTACTTCCTAACTTGCGTAGCAACTGGAAACTCTTTTTATCCCTATACCGCAGCCTTTAAGTGGTTGTGGTATGCGCTGACCCGACATGTAGTCACATTTCTCAGGAGGCACGCCAAGCAACATTGAAGGCTGCGATGCAGGGTTACAGTAAAATGGTGTTTCAGTTATGGTGCAAGTTATATGGAAATCTGACGCAATTCATGTGTAAGTTCTCGATGAATCAGTACAAGAAATATCACGTACCATCTTGCCTGGGGCGGAGGGAGAGATGACAGATGCCTGCAACCTGGCCAAGAGCCCACATGGCTTCCTCTAAAGTGGAATCTTCCAGCACCATCCTCAGAGCCTTCTGATTCTTCTCGTACTTCACCTGCAGACCAACAGTGTTTTCACAACAGGTGATAAGGAGAAAAACTGCTTTTACGCACACATTTGCACCTACCTCGACTATCTGAGCCCCGGGGCTGATGCCAACAGTGTGAGCTGCGCTGCCTTCAGTCACCTGATGCACAAACACTCCCGTCTTATTGCCCCCCACTACTGCCAGCTGGCTGAGGAGCGCCTCACCCTGGAAGGAGATGCTGAGAACTCTGCCACTGACACGGATCGCTTTTGGACGAGAACGCATCAGGAAGGGAGGGACTGAGGATCTTGACAGGCTGACGATGAAAAATTAGGGAAGTTTTTCAAGCTATTTAGCAAATATTGATCACTAATAATTACAAATAATTCCTGCACACTGGGATTAGTAGAAAGTGGACCTGCTCTCCTGGACTGATTTTGCTACAGCAGTGCACACTCACAATATCCGGTTATTTGTAGAGCACTTTTTTTTTTATACATGGACATATGATCCCAAGTTACTAAGTGTAAGAAGTAAGTGTGGAAGAATGCGATCTGAGACACTGAGGAGGTTTTCTTTTGTGGTGTAAAATTCTCAACTGTTGAAGAGTTGTTTTCACTTCACCAGCTAGTGATCAACAATGTCCTGTATGCCCTGTGATTAATAGCCTGCATTAGATTTATGATTGGCCTTAAAAGTGTCCATACCCTTTGGGCAGAGTAGAATCTAATTCTATTTAAAAATTCGTGTCACTGTCTCACCTGTGAGAGCTGGACCTCCTACGAGAGGAAAGCCCGAATGTCTGCATGCTCTTGTTCACCACTGGACAAAAGAGAGAATGTTTAATGATTGGACATCAGGGTTGTTTCCCAGGAAATAATGTGTTGGGGTTAATGTGTCACTCTACGTTGGCAAAGACACAACAGGGGACAAAAGCTAATGAAACTCTCCTCAAACAACAGCTATAAGGTAAAGAATGTACTACAATAATAGAGAGAAAACACCAGTGATCAGATGATCCCCTATGAGAAATATGGAGAATAGAGAAAGCACTTGGTGACAGTGGGAAAGAAAAACTCCTTTGTAACAGGAAGAAAAATCTGGCAGAACTAGGCTCAGGAACGGGCAGCTATCTGCCATTCCAGTTTTGGGTGAGAGCAAGAAGGAAAGAAGGTCTCGTTCTGATATCTCTGCACACATATACAGTAATTTAAAGAAGAATAATGCTTTCAATACACACTGCTGGGGAGCAACACAAAGTCGTCCAATAGACTGTCAGTCTCTGCTGCCTCTGAGCTACAAGAAAAAAAATACAGACAAGTGCCCTTATCAGATCCAACAAATATGGATGCACACAACAATGATGGTATGCATTTTACACTGAGTTTACTTCGCAAAGAAGCGTGTGATAAATGGAGATAATGTCTACAGACTGGTTTGGTGGGTTGCTATGACAACAGCAAGACACTGTGACAAGTATATAAAGTCTACTCAATTTGTGATTTCAATAGAACTTCTGTGGCTCCTCAACAAACTTGTGTTCTTTAATTAGCTCTCGATTGCACTTTCTTTCTTTTTGTGTTGTAAATCAATAATCAACCTGAAACTGTGCCATGATATGAACACAGAAAGGAATGCAGAGGTCAGCAACACTGCTCATTCATCCGTTCTGGTGAAATGTTTCCCAAAATCTCATAATCTCATAATAACTTCTAGGAAACACAGGCATACCTGCTCTCTGCATACAGAATTTCCTTCCTTCGGCGGAGAGAGTCCGGACTGGGAGGCTCAGCGTTTCGGGACCGCATGCTACACGTAGCACCATCTTCACACTACACACACAAGCCAATATACACGGCCAACACAGACACAGAACATGAAATCATGACTGCAAGAAAAGCGACAGTATGTCCCAAGTGTGTAGTTTGAATGAGAAAGCAGGAACATACCACTCTGTGCACTGCGGTTAACTGATATGTCAGGGTTTTTCATTATTAATCTCAAGAGCAGTGCTATCAGGCTTTGATTACACATGATGGTATTTGAACTCTGGTGGTTGTCACTAGTGACTGGTTTTGTCTCCATCTCACCTTTTTTTCCCACTGATAATGTGCCAGCACCCAATTTAATATTGGTTGCATGCAGTTGAACGCCATAAATAAATAACTTTTTACTCATGGCGAAGAGTTGCCACTATAAAACTGTTGGGTGCATTGTTGGAAGCACTAACAGAGACTGGTAGGTGCATCCTACAGATTTTGTCCATTTTAGAAATGAATCTAACCACCCTCTGCTGGCAGTGAGTGGAAGAAAAGAGGGATTTGTGTTGATATGCTCAGGTGTGGTTCTTTAGTCACTCTTACTGTTTGCCTGACCGGCCACACCTACTCTTTGTCTATTCAGCTTGGCAGCTGTAGATTTCATCCATTACTCACTGCATTACTGAGTCTACCAAAGTGGCCACAGTGTTCATCAGGCCGCTAGACAAGAAGCCCTAGTTTCTCTTGTTGCTTTTCGTCTGCACTGTTTTCTTTGTGCCTGAGATGACTCCTTAGAATCATTCCAGGCTACAAAGCAAAAACTCCTCAGCCACTCCACACGGCAGCCAGCCACAGCCTTGCCTCCACCTCATCTAACTTCTACGAGTTGACCCTAATCCTCGTGACTGTATTAACTCTATTCTTTGAAACTGGAGAGCTGTACAAAAACATCAGATTTAAAATACGTGATTATATTCTTACATGTGGGGAAAAATTAACAGAGCATTTCACAGCTATTTCACACACTCACACACCTCTGAACTGCAGGAAACCATTGAAGGATTAATTGCATCCATGCGGCAGAGTCTGCGTCGAGATGATACGGGGCATTCATCACTGCTGGAACTCAGACTATCCCAGCCGCCCTCCGTCTCCTTAGGGTAGACATGAAATTAGTCAGTAATAGCATTTTCCTCTAAGTGTTGTGCATACGTGAGCACGTGTGTGTTTAAAAAATTTACTTCGGAGCTCTGGTGCAGTTCTGTAGAGCTGCACTTGGTCTGTAAGCTGAACACCTTCTCCTGTAGCTCCACCAGCTGGCACCGCAGGGTGTCCTTCTCAGCCAGGACATGTGCGATCATGGCCTGGGCCTCATCCCTGGACTGATAAGCCTAGAAGCACATGAATGATTAATAATAATAATAATGGATTGCATTTATATAGCGCTTTTCAAGGCACCCAAAGCGCTGATTGACAGTTATTTAAAACCGTTTAGCTGACTGTGCATGAAACTACTTTGATTCTTAGTCAGACACACAGACCCAGCTGAGCCAAGTTTAGGCCTCTGTTTGCTGAGATACAAAAGTACATGCTGGCTTGGATACAAGCATGTGGTATGCAGTCGATTGTCAAAGCGGCGCCAACAGCAGACAACGATCTATTTTTCAGCACCTTTCAGCAAACACACCTCTGGAACAATACTCGATGGAAACTTAAAAATAGAAGTACTGTGTTTCCAAGTCATTGTGAGTAATACATCACTCACTTGAAAAACCTCATATGGATATAAATACCAAAACACAACACTTAGAAATGTTCTTTATGACATCAAGTTGATCGGTTTTAAATGAATGATTAATATAATTATATTAAATTATTTATAGTTTTTAATGAAATATATGGTATAATTCAATTTAATTCAATTTTATTTATACAGCACCAAATCAGAACAACAGTTGCCTCAAGGCGCTTTATATTGTAAGATAGACCCTACAATAATACATACAGAGGAAAACCTAACAATCAAATGACCCCCTATGAGCAAGCACTTTGGCGACAGTGGGAAGGAAAAACTCCCTTTTAACAGGAAGAAACTTCCAGCAGAACCAGGCTCAGGGAGGGGCGGGGCCATCTGCTGCGACCGGTTAGGGTGAGAGAAGGAAGACAGGATAAAAGACATGCCGTGGAAAGCATCTCTGTGGTGTTCCAACGGCACACTGAGTTACTAATTGATTATTAGGAAAGCTATTGTCCAATTATGTTTTAAATCACCACCAGAAAACAGGAAGTGAAACAGGAAGTGGGAGACTTTAAGGCACAACCGGGCGAGACAAGAGTATCAGAAGCTCTAGTTTGGGAAACAGCTTTGTTAAATAGTTAATGTGTCAGTTATATTTTTCAGGTGTGTAAGATATACTTTGATCACGCTCTGATAATTTACATGAAAAAAAAGTTCTTATGTTTTGGCATTTTCAGACAGTATTCAAAAACTGGGGAAAAAAGGGAGAAAAATCAGTGATTTAAAGAGTTTCCATCTGGGCTAACCTGAACAATTAGACTTTTAATGTGATAAACCTGCATTTGGTGACACAGTTTCTTACTGAAACACTGAAATGGACATCTGTATGCCTAACATGATTCTCCAAGGAAATACTCGTAGGAATAGGAGCATTTTTTTATCCTCTTTGCTTGAGAATACTTGTTATTAAAACTCAGAGGAAACGTTGTGCGCAGCGTCAAATAAATACAAATATACATATACATGTAGAAAACAAAGCACAGTGAGGTAAAGTAAGCATTTTTGTCATTAGTTGATTGTCTTTTAATTTTTTTAAACAATTTCAAATTACACTAGATTAAAGTTTTTCTTTAAACAACAAGCAAAGCCAAACTATAAGCAGTGTAAGTCTGAATATGTTATGCCTACAGAAGTAGTTATATAATTGAAGGTACTGTCTTGATCTTAATTATTATGTGCTGTGGAACTCCAACACCTGCATTCCTCGAGCTTGTGTGTGCGTCACACCATCCGCTCGAGACTTGTCTAACAAATCAAATTCCTCTGCTTCAGTGAAGCAGTTAAATGCTGTTAAATGCAATCTGACAGTTTTTAGGGTGTGGTAGAATTTTTTAATTCATTGTTTTCAGAGGAAAGGGTTCAAGTTAATGACAGCTGATGTTAAATGACTTCAAAGTGGATCATTTCTTCATGATGTTTTCATGTGAAGGTAAGAACATGTTAGAAAAAAACAGAATACCGCTCCTTTAAAAGAAAGGTATTATTTAAAACAGAGAGGCGCGTACACCGTGTCCTTTATCAAAGACACATAAACACACACCTACACACACAACAGACAAGTACAGAAGAACGGCGTATTATCTGACACTTAAAGCACTGAAACAACGCAACAATGAACCAGAGCAAAACCGATGCTCTCTGTAAAAGTAAAGTCTAAAACAGAAAAATGCAGCTTGAAAATGTTAATTAATTTGTTTATCAAATTCAGGAAAGATTGATTAGAGGCACCGTTATCAATTCCTTACCTGGTCTCTCTCGGCCTGGAGCGCTTTCATCTGGTTCTGGATCACAGCGCTCTTCTGCTGGTGCATTTTGCAGTCCTGAGTCAGCTGCTGCACCTGGAGGCTCAGAGACTCGTTCTGATCCAAGAGCTGACAAATACACGCATATTTTGCCAATTTAGCTTCAATTTTAAGTCTATGTTACATTAGAAAGTCAATTATTATATAAAGAAGTATGTGGTATTCATGGTTTCATGGTTTATTTATATTAGTGTTAGGTAACAATAACTCTCCAAGTAGCAGCTGAATACTTTTGCCCATCATGATGCTGAGTGGGAGTCTGAAAAGCTCACTTTCCATCAGAGATAACTGGTTGAATTTGTGTGACATTTCCTGGTCCGGTTACTGTAACCACTGAAGGAAAAAAAACAAAACAAACACACCTTTTTTTTGTCTCTGAGCAACTGTTCGTTCTCCTCCCTGTATGATCGGAGCTGCTCTGCTAGCTCCACCTGACTGTCTATGGCCTCTGCCAGGTCTTGAGCCAGGATGTCCTGACGAGCCTGATGCAACAGGAACAGCAAATAAGATTTCACCTTCTAAAGAATATGAGTGAAAAAAATGGTCTATATTAAAAAACAAAAAAGAACAATTGCGCTCACGGGGTCTAGTTTTTCTGCCTTCGCCAGCTGGCAGCGCAGGCTCCTGACTTCATCTTGCAGCTGTGGTGACTCAGGACAAACAGACTTGAGTGACCGCTGCCTCTGGAATTCATTCTCTGCTTGGGCATTTTGTAGCTCAGTCTGCAGCTGATACACCTGCCACCACACAAGACAAACAAGACTTGAGACACTGTACATCTAATTAGGTGTTTTATGTTTTTTTATAGTCTGTGGTAAGAAACAAAGAGTGTAAATCAGTAAATCTGAGACACTGGAGACAATTCAATTAAATTCAGCAATTAGATGACCCCCATTCCCAGATGAGCAAGCACTTGGTGGCAGTGGGAAGCAACCAGGTTCAGAGTTTACTAGAAACAAAACAAGGAGAGAGAGAAGCAGTGAAGGGAAAAGAAAAGCTCAGGGCATTATAAGAAGCCCACAGCAGCCTGAGACTACAGCAGCAGAACTAAGGGAAGGTTCACAGTCGTCTGATCCAGTGCTAACTACAAGCTTTTTGAAAAATGAATGTGTTAGGCCTAATCTTAAAGGTAGAGAAATCCAAATTTGGAACTTGATTCGCAGGAGAGAGGCCAGGCTTTGCCTCCTATTCTACTTTTAAATACCCTCGGCTTGACTATGTGAGGACAAGGATTTTAGATTCAATGATAGAGATGCTAGTAAAGGAGAAATATATTCAATTCATCAAATGACTTTGACCAGCTGGAAAACAACAGAGGTGAAATGACTTTGACAAAACAGTTCTGATGATCTGAAGTCAGTTCTGATATGCTTGCATGATTGAAGTAAACAGGACTCTTTTCACCAAGTTCTCTGTTACCCATCAGCTCAATTCCGTTTAATTCAATGTTATTTATCCAAATCAAAAGAATAGTCTCCTCAAGGTGCTTTATATTGTAAGGTAGACCCTACAATAATACATACAGAGAAAAACCCAACTATCAAATTACCCCCTACAAGCAAGCACTTTGGCGACAGTGGAAAGGAAAAACTCCCTTTTGACAGGAAGAAACCTGCAGTAGAACCAGGCTCAGGGAGTTGTTTTTTTAAACAAAAGTCTTTTCAAACATGAATATCTACTGTCATAAAAAAAGTTCTCTCACCCAACTAAACAATGTTTCTGGGAAATATAATAGAAATAACAATTTTGTTATTTAGAAAAAAAGACTTTTATGACCACATTCAAAATGACCTTTCATCATGCCTACGTACTGTCTCACACAAAAACAGCAGCAATTTAGCGCTATACTTCTCCAAGATTTGGAGACTTGTGGGAGGAATAACTGCAGATACTGAAGTAGCTTTACAACACCTCATATGTGCAGTTTAGAGCTTTTGCTGTGCCTTTAGAGGAAACCAGTGAAAAGTCTTTTGCAATATCCTTTTGTTTTGAATCTGTAGAGGTCAAATCTGAAGATTAAAAGTTTAAAGAAAAAAAAAGATAAATGCATTCATGACAGTGTAACCAAATGCAGCATATAAGAACTGTGGAGCCTGCTTGTTACCTTTGCTTGAGGATTAATATGGCAGCCCTTTCTGCAGGGAGGACAGAAGGACTTTGATTTTGAGTGGATGGCTCAATCATTAGAGTACAATTTAAAAAAGGAAAGTGTGACATGTTACAGAAGGAAAGATCCTGAACACTTCCCACTTTTGCCTTTCATTTGTTCTGCCTGGTAACTTAAACCCCATAGCTCCTGTATATAGCAAAGACTTTTTGCTAAATACCTGTCTCAGATTACTTGTGAGGTGTCACTTGAGTCTGAGTCTCAAGCGGGAGAACATTTACCACAGCAAAATACACAACTTTTTTTCAGGCTGTGAACACAAAACAACAAAAGCATCCCTTGGCACTGTCTAATCCTTTCAAGCTTTAATTTCACTTCTTTAACATCAGCCTTTTGAGGATTTTCCCCAGGGATGACAGCTTTGAGACTCAGACAGAAGGTCTCCTGCAGTGAACAAACAGACTCTAATGACATCCGCTGACCTGAAGGTTTAGCTCGTGGAGCCGCCCGTTCACAGCTGATTTCTCCTCGATTGCTGCTGTGTAGCGAATATACAAGTCACACTTCTCATCCTTCAGCTTGGTGACTTCACGTTGCAAAGAGCACAAGTGTCTCTGGATCCGTTCGTTGTCGGTGCGCAGGGTTCTGGACTTCATCTCCTGCTCCATCATCTGACTGATGTCTGCCTCCAGAGAGGCGCAGTGTGCTCTCAATTTGCTGGCCTCGTTACGGGCCTCCTGCAGCTCTTTCTGCATCCCTGTGACAGCTCTGACCAGATACTCAGTCAGCTCTGAGTATTTTATCAGGCCTGAAAGAGAGTGCAAGGATTGCAGTCAGCAGAACAAAGAGAACAAACACATCCATAAGACATACTAAGACTTTGAGCCACTCACCACTGAATCTTGAGGGCTCAGTGCTGGGTTTGCGTCCAGTCACCTGGGTGTAGAGTGCTGGGTAGTGGATCATTAAGCTCTCCAGCAAGGCCATACCACCATTCTTTCCCTGGGTTCTCAGCAGATCCAGCATGTGGCCTAGAAATAGATTACAATGAGACTTCCAAATTAACCTTTGAGTTAATGTCATCAAGCAACAGCAGCGATGCAAATAATCACAATTCTAAATCTGAAGAAGTTTGTTTTTACAGATACACCTAAACTCTGTCAGTGTGACATGATGATTTTATATATGTTGCTGCTACACTTTTCTAAGTGGTTAACTCAGCAGTCTACTGTATCATCTCATGGACAGAGTTTCAACTGACTATAAAATCCATGAAAACAATGAAAATCTCACTCGTTCTCATGCAGCGGTTTGTGAGGTTGTGGCAGGAAAGGATCTCGTCCTCGTCCATCTCACTGAGAACCCTGGCCTGCCTCAGGTACGGGATCAAGATGCACGGCCGCACTCCTAACGAGATCCGATGGCGGTTGTCATTAATCAGCTCCCACAGCTCCTCCTCACCCATCCCTTTCAGGTCTAAATCCTCGGGGACACAGTCCTCTGCCATGCTGGGTCTACTGAGTGTGTTTTAAAGCGTAATGATGTTGGCTGCCACAAAGATGACAGCTCTCAGTGGAGCAGGTGGACTGAGCACACACCTTTTGCAGCCAGAGCAGCGGACTGACTCTAAAAGGAAAAAACTGTTCTATAAACGTGTCTATAAACACGCCCTGTGGGTGTTTATGTCCAAGTGCTAGCGTGTGGGCGTGTAGGAAAACCTGAAAGACAAGCTCTCAAGGATTCGACTCACAGGCTGATGCAAACTGAGTTAAAAGACACAAAACACCCACACACATAGTCACTAACACCCACACAAACACACACTCAAAAACAATCAGTCAGTAAAGCCATGATTAATGCCCATCTCTTATATTTACCCTCTGGGTGTTAGTAATGTTTGTTTACCCTGAACAGCTAGCTCGGTGTGTACTCGCGCCACACACACAGGAGCCCCTCTCTCTGTTAATGAGTGAGGCAGAGATTTGTTTACTGAAGAGCGCCTATGGCACTGATGAACAGAGCCTATCGCTTACAGAGAAACGCTGGATGCCATTTGAGCTCACCTTAATAATTTCTAATCACATAAAAGCAAACACACACCACACACACCGCAGTGCTGACAGGAGCAAACACTAAGCGGCAAAGTGCAAAGTCCTGTGTTAAAGAAGGAAATAAGCTCAGCTGTGGTCATCACAAGGATAATGCCTTCCTCGTAATAATAGCTAGCTTACAGTTCTTGTGTGTGAACTTACTGTCAGCTGTATTGTAAACTGTCTATGCAAACAATTGGAGGACATCAGGGCAATCTACTGTATATATATACAAGCATTAAGACTATGGAGGATGTCATAACCAGTGAACTCACCAGGTTCAAACAGGATAAATGGGCATGTAGGTGTTTTCTAAGAATGTATTTTAACTGCAAAAGACATTAGATTTGAAAAAAAAATTATAACAACAGCTGAAACATAATGTCAGCTTAGAAAGGGACCGACAAACATCTGCCAGTAAACTGTATTTTTTTTATTTTATTATTAGTCCTTTATTTATCCAGGTAAAAATCTCACTGAGATTAAAAATCTCATTTCCAAGCGAGACCTGGCATCATGGCAACAAAAGTCAAAATACATGTACTACCTAAGTATATAACATTTAAAACAAATACAATATCCCGTATGAACATGTGAATACAATAACAGATCAACTGAGAGCGACATCAAAAACAGTCACACTGAGTAAAAGAGTTATTCTCTCATTCCTTTAAGATGAACGTAACCTCTAATTGATCTAACCAATTCGGATAATTTCAGTTCCTTCTGCAGATTATTCCAGGAAGCAGGGGCAGTGTATTTAAAAGCTTTCCCCCCAGTCCTTTTCTGATTTTTGGGACAATCAATTGTATGAAATTGTGAGAATGAAGGCTGTGGTTGGTTGTGGTTTTTACACATGTAAATACATAAATAAGACCAACCAATGGGAGAGTCTGCAAATATGCAAAGATGGACATTTAGCAGCAGCATACAAAGAACGATGATGTACACGATTTCTATAGCCAGTAATAAAACGTAAAGCACAATGGTAGACAGTATCCAACCTCTTTAGGTAGTGGGCAGGTGCATTCATAAAAAGCAGGTCACCATAATCCAATAAAGGTAAAAACAAACTTGCACGAAGCAAGTGTTTTCTCACTTGGAGGGAGAAACAGGATTGATTTCTAAAAAAGTAACTTAATTTTAGTTTTAACTTCGACACAAGCCTTTGAATGTGAGTTTTAAATGACAAATTCTGATCTATAATGATCCCTAGATCATTATAGTTTTAATCTTAGGAGACGTAGCGAACAAGTCTTTGCCATTTGAGAATAACATGAGCTTGGTTTTCCCTTGATTTAACCAGATGCAATTTTAAACGGCAAAAGTCTTCTTATTATGAGTGAGAAATAAGTGTGTCGCAGATGTCCAGTCCACAAGTTCACTACCCCTTGACAAGACAGTTAACAAAATATCCTCTTGCCTGTCTTTCTGCAAAACTCAAAAGCCCTGCTCTCTACAGTACACGATCCAGTGTTCAGTAACCCAACCAGCTTCTGTCAACAATGCACAGTTTGTTTATCTCGCACATCACGTAACACCATGGGGACGGCTTAATACTAGGAATTTCCCCTTAGAAGATGCATAATAATATACAAGACAAACAAAAGTGTAATAAAAGAAGATGTGGAGGAAAAAAACCTCTGTCCAACTCCCACATTTCGAACTGTAAGAAGGAAAAGAAAAAAAATGGGCTATGTGGTTGTCCATAAAGACCATTTGTAATTTTGAAACTAATCATTAATAAAGTGGGATGCAAAAGTTTGGGCAATCTTGTTAATAGTCATTATTTTCCTGTATAAATCGTTGGTTGTTACAACGTTGTACTTGTTCCTCTGCACGAATGCCTTAGTGGATTTTGAGCAGTGTTTTGGGTCGTTGTCTTGTTGAAAGATCCAGCCCAGCTTCAGCTTTGTCACTGATTCCTGGACATTGGTTTCCAGAATCTGCTGATACTGAGTGGAATCCATGTGTACCTCAACTTTGACAAGATTCCCAGTCCCTGCACTGGCCACACAGCCCCACAGCATGATGGAACCACCACCATATTTTACTGTAGGTAGCAGGTGTTTTTCTTGGAATGCTGTGTTCTTTTCCCTCCATGCATAACGCCCCTTGTTATGCCCAAATAGCTCAATTTTAGTTTCATCAGTCCACAGCACCTTATTCCAGAATGAAGCTGGCTTGTCCAAATGTGCTTTAGCAAACCTCAAGCGGCTCTGTTTGTGCTGTGGGTGGAAAAGGCTTCCTCTGCATCACTTTCGCATGCAGCATCTCCTTGTGTAAAGTGCGCCAAACGATGGTTGGACGATGCACAGTGACTCCATCTGCTGCAAGGTGATGTTGTAGGTCTTTGGTGCTGGTCAGTGGGTTGACTGACTGTTCTCACCATTCGTCGCTTCTGTCTTTCCGAGATTTCTTGGTCTGCCACTTCGAGCCTTAACTTGAACTGAGCCTGTGGTCTTCCATTTTCTCAACATGTTCCTAACTGTGGAAACAGACAGCTGAAATCTCTGAGACAGCTTTCTGTATCCTTCCCCTAAACAATCTTTGTCTTCAGGTCATTTGAGAGTTGTTTTGAGACCCCCATGTTGCTACTCTTCAGAGAAAATTAAAAGAGGAGAGAAACTTACAATTGACACCATTAAATACTCTTCCTCATTATTGGATTCACCTGTGTATGTAGGTCAGGGGTCACTGAGCTTACCAAGCCAATTTGAGTTCCAATAATTAGTTCTAAAGGTTTTGGAATCAATAAAATGACAACAGTGCCCAAATTTATGCACCTGCCTGATTTTGTTTAAACAATTATTGCACACTTTCTGTAAATCCAATAAACTTCATTTCACTTCTCAAATATCACTGTGTGTGTCTCCTATATGATATATTTAACTGACACTTTTTATTGTAACAACCAACGATTTATACAGGAAGATAATGACTATTATTACCAACAAAGCCTCCTAAAGCACGGCCAGCTTCGAGGTGTAAAAGGATGGTAGTGAGATCATTTCAGATTAGGAATTTTTCATGGTGTTTTGATGTTTATCTATTATTGTAGGGTCTTTACATAAAATTGAATTGATTTGGTGGTATACAAATAAAACTGAATTGAATTCAGCTGAGTGATTATGGGTGTTAATTTTACATTAACTCTAATTTTAGACCAATAAAAAATTGATAGTCCTTGATGTGTGTCAGTCAGAATCATTATTGTATTTGTTCCCTGATTCGCAAGAGAACAATCTGAAAGAAGCGGTATTCTGATTCCCTGGGATAGAGTTAAGGTTAGAGTTGGGATTGGGGTTAATAACTATACACATTAACAGTAAAAGCTCAACAAGTAATTGCAGTTTACATATTAACAACGGTTTTCTGGAGAAAAAGAAGTTCCAGTGAGGATTGCAAGTGTGATGAGCAGTAGCTATGCAGCACTATCTTTCTAAGGTTCACTAACATTGCAGCTAACTGTTGGCACAAACTGGCTGCTGAAATGTGACAATCATGAAAATATCTTTGATCAGTGGCATCAATCCAATCAGTCTGGTGTTACCAACGTGAAAGTTTCCATAAATAGTAATCATCAAAATATGATCTTTTTATACATTTTGAAAATTTTGCATAATACTTGGAAAAGTTGTATCAAACTGGATGCATGTGCATGTGGATGTTTGCATGTTCTGTGCTTTAGGTCATTCATTGCCCGTCAGGTTGTGGCATGTGGATAAATAATGCCCCATCTCTTCCTCCTGGAAGTATTTTTAGAGGTGATTTGCCTTTTTGAAATCCAGAGTTACAGAAATGACCTTCAAATAAAGCTTCCTCATTTCAGTTCTGTTTGACATTGTGAAAAAAATCAAGTTCCTGCTGTTTCTTCACTTTTTTTTGCCATGAATATTTTGTGTTCTTTCTTTGTCCTGATTTGTGGTCTTTGAGGTTGTTCTTTGTTAGGACTGGTCTCTGATTTTGTTTTATTTTATTTTATTTTTTTTACCTTTGACAGTATAGAGATAATCTACCAAACACTCCAATCAGGGTTGGTAACAGTTATAGTACACCGAATGTAATCTGGTCCTTAGCACGTCTTAAAATTCGGCAAATGCAACCTCAGATGAAGTATACACCATGAAATATCACACCGTGATGCAGAAGCAGGCCTGTGAAAAACGAATCATACTCTACTGCTTCTATAAGAATTAAGGATTAGTAGCAGTCAGGAGCTATTAATAAAATTGACATGATGGACTGATCATTATTAATGTGAACTGTTAGGTGTTAAAGTTAATGACAGTACAATTAGAGCTAGAATGATCAAGTAAAGACTGTCTGGAAAGGTTGCCAGGAGAAAGCCTCTTCTCAAAATACATGGCAGCATGGCTTGGGTTTGCAAAGTTGCATTTGAAAAAACCACAAGACTTCTGAAACAATGTCCTTTGGACAGACCAAAACCAAGTGGAATAATCCACAGAATCACATTTGCCAGAAACTAAACACAGCATATCAGAACAAACACCTTATATACCAACCGTCAGGGCTCATGATATGGGCTTTTTCTGCAGCCATAAGACCTGAGCGCTTTGCAGACACTGAAGTCCTCTGTATACTCAAACCCTTGCTGAAGTTTTTATACTGTGTATAACCCTCAGTTTTAACTTGATTTACAAATTCTGAGTGCCACAAAGTAAAAGCACATCATTGCACAGCAGTGGTTTGTATTATGGCTCGATACAAAGCTCAGTTTTTCCGTGACTAATAATAGTGACCATGGTAATTTTTCTGAAATAAATCTATTATTGTGATGAAAATCTGAACAGGTCCAATCTGCATTTCTAAAGAAAACTAGCATGTTTAGAAATGCTATGTTGAAAATGTCTTGCTCTATTAAAGCACTTAGGAAAGATTCGACAAAAATGTTATTGGGGGGCGTGCTATTAATTTTGTCCTCATTGGTAGCTCAGTACGTAAAGTGGCAAAATAAAATGAAGCTGCCAGAAGATAAAACAGAATAAAATAAATTTCTGCATTAAAACCTAAATAACAAAACTGCTTGAAATTGTTATGAGGAGACTCGTGTACTTGCTTTAAACATTCATGGATAAAATCACCACTTATACTGCAGGTCATGTAAAAGCTTTCTCCCTTTTAGTTTAGCTAGTGTCAGTTGGGTGTGTCTGAGCGGACACATCATTTACAAGGAAATTGAATTCTCTGTATCAGCTGCATGTTTTGCTAAGCCTGTGCTATAACAGTGTGATGGTGAAATACTATAAGGTTTTCCATGTGCTTTGCAAGAGTCTGCTATTTGGGCAGCAGGTTTCACAGCCTTGCAACATTACAAGGCTGGTGCTAACCTGACTTTAGGTTCTTTTCTCTGCTCTGTCACTCCAGATGGTACGTGACAGTTCTGTCCCTACTACGTTTTTGTACCATCTTCAACTGATCTTTGACATCAACTGATAAGGAATGAGAAAAGAAACAAAGCATGTGTACTACTGACAATAGAAAACCAAAATAAGCTTGCGTCATGTCGCACCAAGTACTGATAATATAGTGTTTTGTGTACTTTAGGGCATGTGTACCGTGTAAAGTGGCACGTTTTCCATTTGATCAACACATTACCACGGCAGTATGAAAAATATTATATAAAAAGGTGTGACTGTGGAATATCAGGCTATTTTAAAATAAATATTTTTAAGTGAAATCCAATCTAATAGTTATGCGATATTTTATGATACATACTGTTTAGTTATAAAGCACTTTTTTTTTAAAACACAATTTTGACAAAGTGCTATACAAATCACCAAAACACTACACAAAAAATCAGCAACAACAACAACAGTGATAAAAATACTACTGTAAATAAAAGCTAAGAGTACACCACTCTCATTCGGATTTAAAAGCCAAAGAATAAAAAAGAGTTTTAAGATATATTTTAAAAAGAGGTAACAAGGGGGCTGGGCAGGAGATCATTCTACAATTTGCGAGTGAAAAGGCTCGATCACTGGTTTTTCAGAATTGTGTTAAAGATTCCACTTTACCGTCGCTGAAAGCATTAACGTGGCTGCCTTAGCCTAATGAAGTTGACTGCTACAACAAAATGCGAGCTGAACAAAGGCAGTTCACTCCCCTGGTGATGAGTGTACTTTTACTGTTTCTTGAGTGCTTTTGAGTTACTGAACACTGTTTGAAGTATATAACATTTTTATAATTTCTCCAGTATGAAAGCAAGCAGAACTGAAGAATGAAAAAAAAAAATACACAACAGAGATTTATATATTCAGATTAATATTATTATGTAATGTGGAACACATGTTTGACAAAATATCTGCAAAACTGTAAATGTAAAGTTAAAGGTTTAATGAAGAAGAGAAGGAAATGAGCTAAATACAACTGTTATGACACAGTGAACGGAAGCTGTTTCCAAGGTTGCTCAATTGGAATTCTTTGTGGGTTTTAGAGGTCAAAGACTTCAGAAATAGTTAGAAATCCTCCATCCATCAGTGACAAAATCATTTTCAACAATAGAAGATGAGACTATGAACACAGGAAACAACAGAGAGCTATTACTGTAAGTCTGTAAGTGATGTAAGTTTGCTTTCAAACCAGTTTGTCTGTAATCAAAAGTTTAGATTTGTGACCAGGACAGCCTGGAGAACAATACTGAAGTCTACTTAAAAGAAATCTCATCTAAGAGAGTTCAAGCTGAGCTGAAGAATAAAACTGGTCACACCAAATATTGTGTTTCAACAACATCAGAACTCTATAAACTTTGACTTTGCCTAATATACTTAGATTTACTAGATGTATCTTTTAACAATATACCTGCACCTATTTTTCATAGCAAAACATAACGAACTAATTGGTGGCTTTAAGATATTTGCACATTACTGTATATTTGTGACACACTGGTGAATGCTCATGTTAAACATGGCTGAGGATGGTGTATGTAAAACGAATCACTGCCAGGCTTCAGTTTTTGTGTGTGAGTAGATATCTCCAATATGGAAGTTTGTGAGCACAGACACTTCACTCATCTGCTGTTCAAACCTTCTGTTTGTAAGTTACTGCTGTACGATGCTGCAAATGTTGCCAATACCAATGCAGACACTTTGAACCTATAAAGGCAGCTCATGTAGGGCAGAGCAGTGTGTCATGGATTATCAGATGAATCGTCATCAATTTGTAAATTCAGGACATATTTTAATGATCACCAAAGTACTGTGATTTTTACTTTCCACAATAATTAGTTAATACAACAAAAAACATCTTTTTGCTTTTCAGGTATTTTGTAACTGGCTTTTTGGAGATCCGGAATTTAAATGTGCCAGTCTAAAAAGCCCTTGGGGTCAACTTTAACACAATTCAGTGGGCCACATAATTAAGTTTGAGATTAGAAACTTCATTACCTTTTATTTCTTAAATTTTTTTCACAAACAACATTTCAATGCATCAACGAAACCACACATCAATGTGAACAAGTTGTCATCCTTCCCTGGCTGTTACTTATCTAAGCTTTCCCTTTTTTCACTCACATGTCATTCCTGTGCATTGTCCTTCCAGCGCGCACTGTCACGTCATCTTTTCCTGACTTTGGGATGTTTCCTATTCCACAGCCTGTGCATGTTCAGACAGCGCTCGTGACAGCCTGCGGAGCGCCCCCTGATGTTGGGGGAACTCCTCACATACGCGGTGCAAGATGGTGCTGATGGCATGCAAGCGGTCCGTCTGCCTCTGCAGGGCGGCTTCCACGGATTCGGGGGTGGACAGTGCTCGATAGCTGCCTTCACACACTGTACGCAACCTCTTGGCCCGACTCTGCAGAGCCACTAGGTGTCCTAGGTTCTAGAGAGAGGGAGCGATAATGACAGAGTAATGACATATTAATCAAACAATGAGTAGTTATATTTTATTCCTGATAGGTCGGATAAGTGTGAGTATTTTCCAAGAGTGGAAACTGTGATGAGCAAGTTCTGTGTACGTGACCCAAAAAAAACCAAGTTAAACATTCTCACCACACCTTCATTAAGTTGTGCAATGGTAACAGTTTCACTTCCCATTAGACATTTGTATTGACACATACCGGGTATCATTGTTCCTTTAACAATGAAGAGTGCATCGGATTAGAAGCCAATGAAAAGTGGATCACACCCTCACTGTACATGCAACCCAGTGCAATTCAGAAGAATAACAATTTTAAAGTACAATCACATATTCACATTCACAGTCTGTGACCCTTACCCTTTCTTTGGTATCCTGAAGATTAACAAAGTCAGAGTCGAGGATGTAACTGGTGCTGCACAGTTCTGTGAGATGAGTCTTCCTCTGCGCGATCCTGTCTCTCAAACTCTCCTTCTGTTTTTGTAGCTCCTCAATCACCTGCTCATACTCTACCACTTGCTGAAGACAAATCCTGCATGTAAGATAAATGCTCAACCTGCTCCAAGCAACGAGATTTCTGACGGAATTAATGTTCCGTCAGCCTCTTTTACCTTGTGTGCTTCCCGGATCTTGCGCTGTAGGCCCTGTATAGAGAGGCTCAGGTCACCCTGTGTAGCCTGTTTGAGGGAGTTCCTCATCATGGCCTCCTTGCGCAAGACGATGGTTTCCCTTCTCGCCACTGTTGCTTCGCTTTCCCTCAGCAGGCATTCCCGTTGCCTCATTAGCTGGCTGAGTCGCACCTGCACAGACACAAACACACTTTGGGTAGAATTCACAAACATTAATCACCCTAAGAGCAAATTGTTATCCAGCATTCTTACAACTTAGTTTTACGACTTTCAAGACAATTTTAA